>NC_058411.1:134809221-135145223 GCF_002201575.2 Neomonachus schauinslandi
TCTTTCTTTCTTTCTTTCTTTCTTTCTTTCTTTCTTTCTTTCTTTCTCTCTCTCTCTCTCTCTCTTTCTTTCTTTCTTTCTTTCTTTCTTCTTTCTTCTTTCTCTCTCTCTCTTTCTGCCTGCCTTCCTTCCTTCTTTCCTTCCCTCCCTCCCTCTCTCCCTCTCTCTTTCTTTCTTATGCAACATGGACGACCTTATTTTCTTTGACTTTTTCCCCCTTAGTGTTTATAATTCTACTAGTGTTTCCCTTTTTGTTCTTAAAACCATATTTGAGCCTATATTTCTCTATCAATATGAACAGCTAAAATTGACTATTTCCTATATGATAGGCACTTTTCACACACATTATATGGCTAAATTATAGCAACCACTGAATGAGGTGGGTATTTTTATATTCCTTTGAAAGATAAGAAAACTGAGTCACAAAGAGGCTAAGTACAAAATTTACATACCTTTTCCAGAATCTACAGCTCAAATTTGAATCAAGGCAGTTGGACGTAAGAGCCTACCCTCTTGCTATATTACCTTACGTTTTCAAGGATGATATATCACTATGTCTATGTAAGTTAAGAAAGTTCGTATTTTGTTTTAATTTATTCTTCCCTTGCACATCTCTTTTTTTAAAGATTTATTTATTTGAGAGAGAGAGAGCACGGTGGGGAGGGGCGGAGGGAAAAGGAGAGAGAAACTTAAAGCAGACTGTGCACTGAGCGTGGAGCCCAATGCAAACATAATCCATCCCATGACTGTGAGATCACAACCAGAGCAGAAAGCAAGAGTTGGTTGCTTAACAGACTGCACCACCCAGGTGCCCCTGCACATCTCTCTTAAAATTTTTTTTTAATTTAAATTCAATTTAATAAACATATAGTGTATTATAACAATCCTGTCTACTTTCAAACACTAAGCAGTACTCCTGGCATCTAGTGTTGCAGAAGAAAGTATGATCCAAGTATGATTTTTTTGTGTGTACATATATGTCCATGTGTAGGTTTATCTACACAAACAAACACACATACCTACTTTTTAAAAGAATCTTAATGGTAGGGTGCAACCGCCGATTCTGCCCAATATGGAGTAGTGGTGTTGATTTTAGTTAGATTGGCAAATACACAAGACGAGGCTTTCCTAGAGCCAAACTTACTCATCCTTGAGAAAGGACACAGGGCAAGCAACCACACAATATGCATGGAAAGGGCTTAGTGAAGACTCCCAGATATGGCTTCTTTGGCCCTAGTCACTCTTACTAGGGAAGTGTGTGGTCATGAGAGGTGAAGCTGACCCTTGGCCCCAGGGTTTCTTCAACTTTCATACCTAGGTAGTTACATAGGCCTTTTGGTTATGTGTGTTTGTGTACATATACTTAGTTAATCACTTTGTCTTCTCAAGGGTGTGAGACTACCTCCCAATCTCCAGCCAGTGTGTGTCAACAATATCTGGTACTCATTATTCAATGAACAATCCCAAGATTGAAGTACAAAGGCTTGGTAGGGTACATAGGCCTCAGTTGAATTCTCCTCTTGAATCTGAGATAGACATGCACCTTCTAATTCCATTACTTAGTATTGCATCAAATGATGGTCCTAGAAATATCACCCAAGCAACCTGTTTCTAAGACAGACATGAGTTTATTGCTTACCTTGGTGTGTTGGGCTGAATAGTGGTCCCCCAAAGATGTTCACATCTTAATCCCTGGAACTTGCGAAAATGTCTAGTACAAGAGATTTTGCAGATGTGATCGAATTAAGGGTCTTGAGATAGGGAGCTTCTCCTGAATTATCAGGTTGGGTCCAGTGTCATCACAAGGGTCCTTAAACATGAAAGAATGAAACAGAAGAGTCAGAGTCAGAGAGGTGGGGATGATGGGATTGCTGGTGTTGGAGATGGAGGAAGGCACCAAGAAGCAAGGAATGTACATGACCTCTAGATGCTGGTAAAGGCAAGGGAATGAATTATCCTCTAGAACCTCCGGAGGGAGTGTAGTTCTCCCAACACCTCGACTTTTGCCCAGTAAGGCCCATTTTGGACTTTGGACCTCCAGAACCGTAAGACAATTAATTTGTGTTGCGTCCATCCATTAAATTTGTGGTAATTTGTTAATAGTAGTGAGAGGAAACTAAAATACTTGCAAGGAAGAATGTGACAGTCTTGACAGTACCTCAGAAGGGGAAGGGAGAAGGTGGGATATTTATTAAGTCTTTAAAGGCTTGTTTAAGAGAAGGTTTCTTTAATGTGGGGCTTGATTAGCATTGGTTAAAGATCATGATACAGTGGTTTAAGATTGGGGGGCACTGTAAGGCAAGGATCTTGAGGAGAGGGGCTGTAAGGGTCTTGGATCAATGCGTCAGTTGTGGCTTTCTGTTGAAGAATTGATGAGATGTTCCTGGAATGAACAATAAATTTATTTGTGATTTATGTTTTCCTGGGCAAGAGTTTCCTGGACTAGTGAAGTTGTGTTGAGGCAGACAGGGAATAATAAAGTCAGTAGGCTATGTGGGGGTAGATGATTTGGGGTCTCAGTCGCAAAGAGTATATGACTCAGGGTCAGATTTTCAGATATCCCTGAGGCTAGTAGAAAGGTTACACAGAGGCATCTGGTAATCTCTTTCCCTGGGACTTTTTCTTTCTCCTTGCAACTCAGATATTTCAATAGAGTACAAGTAGGTTTTAGTCTGCATTTACCCAAATGCTAGGCTTTTTACTTAGTTTAGAAAATTCTTTTTCTTGTTTATTTGTGAATTAATTTTCTGTTGCTGCTGTAACAAATTATCACAAACTTAGTGGCTCAAACAATAAGCTTTTCTTTTGTTTTATAGCTCTTTAGAAGTTCGACATGGGGCTCACTGGGGCAAAGTCAAGGTGTTGGGGCCCCATTCCTTCTGGAGGCTATTGGAGAGAATTCGTTTTCTTGCCTTTTCCAGCTTTTAGAGGACACCATGTTCCTTGGCTTTCGACCTGCTTCTCCCATCTTCAAGGCCCTTAATGGCAGACTGAGTCCTTCTCATGCTGCCATTTTTGGTTCTCCGCAGATGGGACTAGTTTCCTGCTCTTAAGCACTTGTGATTGGATTGGCCCCAGCTGAATCATGTGGTAGAACCTCCCCATTTCAAGTAGACCTTTATCCTAAATATATCTGCAGAGTCCCTTTTGCCATGGAGGGTAACCTATTTACAGGTTTAGAAGATTAGGGTGTGGATCTTTGGGGGAGCTGTTAGTCTGTCTACCACTTCCAGAGTAAGTCCTTTTCACACATAAGCACATCCTTTATTTTTTGGAGGGAACTGCTCCCTTTTTCACAGTATATTTTATGAATATTTTATATGTATTTTCATAGGATTCATGTTTGTTTCATTTACCTAACAGGCTTGTGATTTGTCAAAAAACAAGGTGGGTGGTTTCTCCTTGGCCCTCATACCTTCTTGATTATGGTGAAAACTTTAGCTCTTCAGCTGGAGGGATTTTTTGTTTTGTTTTGTCTTGTTTTTGTTTTTTTAATTTGACAGAGAAAGAGATAGCGAGAGCAGGAGCACAAGCAGCGGGGAGTGGGAGAGGGAGAAGCAGACTCCCCGCGGAGCAGGGAGCCCGATGCGGGGCTCGATCCCAGGACCCTGGGATCATGACCTGAGCCAAAGGCAGACGCTTAACGACTGAGCCACCCAGGTGCCCCTGGAAGGATAAGTTTTGTCCACTGATGTTCTTGTGCTGGAGGGGGCAGCTTCTCCCTCTGGTTACTGTGGTTACTATGTCACTGTCATCAGGGTGGCAGTGTGGGTGGGAGGAAATCTCTTAACCTCTTTCTGATCAACCACACTGTTGGAGCTAGTGAAAATATAGTCAGAGGTCTTAAAGACTGTTGAGTCTTAGTTTCAACGGCTAGCCCGTTTCTGTATCTTTCTGTGTTTTAAATGAGTGTTTGAATGGGAAGGTAGGAGAGGGAAAATTAAAAAATTAATCACTACCAGTTCATTGTTCTCTTCATCTAGCATCCCACCTGGGTCAGTGCTTTGTATTGTCCTTGGATGTGCTCACAACACTCTGTATAACTCTTGGTTCTAAAGTGCTTCATGCTGCTGAAGCTCTCTGTCTCATGTTCCCAAGTGTTCTGGGTATACTCTGTCTTCATGGACACATTCTCTCTATGCCTCAGTGTCGGGAAGCATGCTGTATGCCCTGCCCTCTTGCTTTCAGTGTGACTTGAAAACAGATATTCTGTTGTGCAGACATGTGCAAAAACTAGGTTTCCTGTTCAGCTTCCTTGAATTTCTAGCCAGTAGGAACAGCCCCCTTGTTAATCACTTACTGCTCAATATCAGGTACACTAGGTGAAGAAAAGGACGTCTAACCTATAGGGAGATAGTGAATATAAGCTCTGTTGCCATTTTCTATTGTTATGGTAAAAAATATGTCATGAATCATAATCGCTTCTGTTTCATCTCTGCTCCAGACTCACCTTGACATCCTGGAAAAAAGCGTGAACCCCAAGCAAGTCTACTTCCGCCAGGATGTTCTCTGCCAGACGCTGGGAGGGAATTCGTGTCCATTGGTGACTATCACGGCCACGCCTGAGTCTAATAGCGCTGACCACCTGGAGCAGTTCCGTGAGTAAAAAATGACAACCCTCTTTGAAGATGTGGTGGTTATGGGGTGTCCTCACAGCCTTGGATGCTCCCTGTCCCGTTGAGATCAGAAGCTTCATAAAGTCCTGGGGACTGGTCTGTCTTTATAGAAATGCACTCCCCACTCTTGGTACAACACGAAGGGTAAATATTAACGTTGTCCTGTTGTTAAAGGGAAAAAAAATAAATTGCAAACTGTCAGGGAGAGGAACTGGAGTCACACTGTCCAGCCAGGCCCTCTTCTGACCATGCTCACTGCCATTATACCGCTCCCAAGGGCAGACAAGGGCTGGAAAGGAAGGAAGTTGAGTTTTGGAGCCCCGGCTGAAGAATCCCCTTGATGGCTTGAATACCATTTGGATCTGAAGGGCTGACAATGAGGAGGAGGCTCTAGCCAAGAACTGTCCAACCAAACCAACACACAGGCAGATGCGCACACATGAGCATGCACACACACACGCACACACACACACGTGCCCCTGAAGTGTTAGAGCCCCGAGCACCAGTGTGACTTACCTGTAACCAATTAGCTTTTAAAGTTGGCTTCTGACATATTTTAGACCTTAGGCAAGAAAAACCTATCAGAATGAGGGCTGCTTTGCAATACAGAAAAATCTGTGAGATGAAAGAAGACTGGGGAGTGAAAAATCCGGCTAATTTATCCCCAGAAGATGCAGCCTTACCTGATGAAGTGCTAACCGCGTTCAGGTGACTCTTTGGTGGATACGAAATGTAATTTCTCACACCCCATCAGCATCTGACAATGGATGCTTAACAACCTGGCTAATCAACAACTGATTATCCTATCTGAATTAATGAGACCTAAAATGCTTTAATGAATAATAAGGGATTTTCCAAAAATTCTCTTACGTGTTTTATGAATTTAAGAGCAATTTCTGTAACAGTCACGGAGTCCTCTGCTCGCACATGAGCAGTTTTTGGAAGTTAGAGACAGCGATCCTTCCAGAGCAACCTTCACTGGATGGTTATTTATGTAAGAAAGCAGATCTATGTAAGCCTGTGTTCTGGAGTTTCAGTTTCCAAATAGGAGCTAGGAAAGAGCCCAACGTATGATCATGGGATGGAGCTGCCTCTGCTTTCGCATTTTTGTGTATGCTGACACTGGTGCTTTTGCTGGTGTCATAACTAGAAAGATCATTTCCTACTTGAAGGAGAGGACTTGAAACATGGTAAAGATCCCTAAATAATTTGGCACTCTGAAATAGTTCAGTTAATAAAAGAAAGAAAAGAAATCTTAGCACACCCTTCTCGGAATCAAAGGAGGCTGGTTTCTGTCTGCTGCCTAAGATTAGTAATCCTAAGTGCGTTCTCCTCTGTATCCTTACAGTTTTCTTTCTTAAATGTGTGCTGAGGGGTGCCAGGGTGACTCAGCTGGTTCAGCAGCTGGCTCTTGGTTTCGGTTCAGGTCGTGATCTCAGGGTCCTGGGATCGAGCCCTGCATTGGGCTCCATGCTCAGCGGGGAGTCCAAGTGGGGATTCTCTATCTCCCTCTCCCTCTGCCCTGCCCCCTGCCTCTCTTCCTCTCAAATGGGTAGATAAATCTTTTAAAAAAAGGTGCTGATATGTCAGCTGTTGTTCATCTCAGATATCATGGGGTGCCTGGGTGGCTTCGTCAATGAAACATCTGCCTTCAGCTAAGGTAAAGATCCCAGCGTTCTGGGATCAAGCCCCATGCCAGGCTCCCTGCTCTGCAGGGAGTCTGCCCTTTGCCCCTCCCCCTGCTTGTGTTCTCTCTCAAATAAATAAATAAAACCTTTAAAAAAAAATGGGTGTATCCTGGATAGGAGTTGGGAGGGCCCAGATGATGGTGCCATGAATGCTGTTCATTCTCCTTGGGGCACAATAGACTTGCAAGTGACAGTCATCGAGCTGGACCCAGCGGAAACCAGGGCTCTGCCCCACAAGAGAGCCATTCTTCATAAGTGTGCCAAATGCACAGTGGCCCAGGTCCCATGCTTAGAAGAAGGGCTGTGCACTTTGCTTCAATTCTTAAGAAGGTTTTCCACAAGAGGCCCTGCATTTTCATGTTGCAATGGGCCCTGCAAATTGTGTAGCCAGTCCTGAGACTCAGCTGAGGTCACACAGCTAAAATGTGACAAAAGCCCTGATGTGCTATCATCCTTATCCTCTACTGCCAGGTCATGGAAGGCGAGTTGCAACCTACCTTGCTAGTACACTGAAAGTCTTAATATGTATGCACTGTGCAGCTGGTTGGTATCTTTTGTAATGGTGCTTGAAGTCATCCATTTTACAGATGAGGTAAGTAGAGGCTCAGGGAGATTAACTACCCTGCTTCGTGGTGGTGCCCAGTTGGTTTCCGATTTTGTTATTCTCATTTCCAGAGTCCATACATAACAAGGGATGTCCTAACACAGTTGTTTGAAGAGGTGTTCTGGCCCACTCTGAAATAGAACTTCCCCTCCTCCCTGTTTCATGTCCTTACATTATTAGAAGCTAGCTTAGCTGTTAAAGCAGCTCACACTAAGTTGACCACAAATGAATGTATTACCCTCTTGCTGCTCACAATGAATTTTATTTTCCTTTCCTAACCCAGTGGAAGCCTTTGCATGGTGGACATTTCAGATATTGTGGCAGGAAGGCAGGAGGAAAGGACATTCAGACACCTATAGTGAGCCTTAACTTTGCCATATGCAAAACAGAGACCAGTATAGATTGGGTGCCAGTACAGAGCTGAGATGGCGTGGCTGGGCCATTGTGCTGGGAACAGAGTCTCGAACTGTGGGCTATAGGTGCTGGGCTACAGAATAAACCATTTCCTTGGCAGGGTACTCTCTCTCTCTCTATATATATATGTATAAATATATGCCATTGCTATGTTTCTGAGAGAGAAAAAAATCCAGCACAATATCAACACCACCTACCATCCAAATTGCAATTAACCATGCCTGTAAATCAGTAATAAAACCACTTTACTTCCTTTGAGCCACAAAATGGGATGCCTTGTTTTAGAACAGAAAAAATAGCAAATGAGCCAGCAGCTCAGGACTCTCATGCCTGTAGGCCTCCCTCCAGGGGAGCTCCAGTAGTCTCACCGGCTTCCCCACTCCCAGGGACTAGGTGAGTTTCAGGTTGCAGGTGTATTTAGCTGTGATTTGGCTACTTTCTGGTGCAGTGGCTTCCACTCACCCCTCATCAGGAGGTGTTTGTGCACTGAAAGACTTTCTTTCCATTGTGTAGGGTTATCACTTCAGTCTGATTTCAGAAACCCAAGAAATAAGAGCATGGCTCTGGGGCCCAGGGAGAAGGCTCCTTGCTCGAGGCTGGATCCCCTGGTGGTCGGGCTGAAAGTCCCAGACCTAGAGATGATTGGGACAATTTACTGATTACTTTTACTCCTTCCCAGGGTCTGGGCTCCAGAGAGTCTCCTAGAAGGATTAATTTGGCTTGATTTATTTTTCCAAAGCGTTTTTTTTTAAAGATATTTTCCTGGAAACATTTAGCCTTATTTTCTTGATAAATATATTTTCAGGTCAGTGGTAGCCCAATTTCCTGGTGCATCTTTTATGGCTGTCTGGAGAATCGAGGACTAGTGCCTCCTCTCGGTGCTCCCAAGGGAGGAAACTCACTTCACACCTCAGAGCCAGAATGTTGGCGGAGCTCCACGAGCAAAGTCACTTTCTGCCCTTTTCAGTGGGACAGCAAACAGGAAAGTTGTCTGAGAAATTGTCCCTGAAATCATTACAGAGGAGACAGGCTTGAAGAGAAGTTCATGATAAAAGGAACTGTTACAAAAGGACAAACAGCTCATTCTGGCTTCAGGCTCTTTAGTGGATGAGGCATGGGGGAATTAGCAGGTCTAGGTCCTTGCTACCTGGGAGGATTCCAGATGTTGGAGGAGCCCTGGACCTTTGGGATTTGTAGAACAGAGTGTGAATGCGGAGTAAACAGCATCCAAAAGAATGGGGTGGAGGCTCCACCAGGTTGGAGCAGAAGGCATCACCTGAGCAGGTCTGGGGACAGGTTTGGCAGGTGAGATTGATCCCGGAAGTTGCTTCTAGTGCTTTCTGAGACTAGGCTCCCTTGGCTAGTGGTGTTCCGGCATAATTACCCGCAGCATGGTTAGATCCTTCATACGTTATATGTCAATAGGTACTTTGATTAGCAGCTGCTTTGAATATGCAACTTCCAAGTAGAGTTGAGAAGTCACATTTTCTTAAGTTTATGTACTTTTCATGGATGGTGTGTGTGTATCTGTGTGTGTGGTCTGCTTTTTGGATTTGCACTGAAGGTCATTGTTACTCAAATCCTAGTGGAGGTGGGTGAGAAACCCAGAGAGGAGAATGGTACGTGTCTCTGAGGCTCAGCCATTCCCCCAGCCAGGCCTGCTTTCTGCTTCTTACAGAAGAGCTGCCTCTGCTGTCACAGAAGTTTCTCCACTTGTCCTTATCTCTATTTTGCATATGGCAAAGTTAAGGCTCACTATAGGTGAAAAACCAGCCGGAGGCCACCAGGGTGTAAAGTGGGGGCTCAGGGAGGAGACCCCAGGCCTCTAGTCCACAGTTCCAGGGTGGAGCCCTCCTTCAGGAACTGCCCTTACTGGGAGATTTCCCAGAAAGGTGCACAAACAGGACATACTGCTGATTAAAGACCACCATCATATTGGGGGTTCCATTTTCTCCACACTTCCCCAGTAACCTCATATTCTGAATTACCATTTCAACCCAGAGGAAGTTGGGTCCCTTTTTAGTTTGGGCCTATGTCTCTGTGATGGATGCTTCATTTTTTTTTCCAGGAGCTTTATTGCCAAATTTCCCCCCTTTGGACAATGATGCATTCAGATGCTATAACAATATTGACCTGGGGTGCCTGGGTGGCTCAGGGTCAGGTCCATGACCTCTCAGGTCATGATCTCAGGGTGGTGAGCTAGAACCCCTCATTGGGCTCTGTTACTCAGCATGGAGTCTGCTTGAGACTCTCTCCCTTTCCCTCTGCCCCTACCTCTCTTGTCCTCTCTTTCTCAAATCTGTCTCCCCTGCCCCTACCCCCCTTGTGCTCTCTCTCTAAAACAAAACAAAAGAACACAAAGAGCAATATTGTCTTGACTGTTCTCAAGAGTTACTGGAGTGGAGGGACTGATTTGTGGGAATTTTCTGAGGGAAAATGCCATTCTCTTATTAGAAACTCTCATTCTTGAAGTGACTCATCACTGACTGACTCACTGACTCCCAAGAAGGCAGGAAACTGTAACAAAGGTGGATAGAAGGGGGTGGACCTGCTATTTTTGCAATCAGAGACACCTCCAACCTGCAGTTATCATAACTGAAAAGAGCAGAGCGTAACCTTTGTATGTCTCTGGAGGTGAGATGATCTTACTCCACCACCACGGTCTCCTGTGGCTCACGCACTGTTCTTTCCAGGGGGCCTGAGGTGGGGGAGGCAAGAAGCTGCATTTGTAGTCCTTAAAGAATACCTTTCTCTTTTTCCTTTCTTAAAAATATTCTCACAAAAGCAATGTTCTATTCAGCCTGCCATTATGCTAAAAGCTTTTCCTTGGAAGACAATAGCTGTTCTCAGAAAGAAGATTTACACGGGGTCCTGAGGGTATAATGAGCTACCACACGGCACCTGCCTCGGGTTGGGAGTTGTCATTTGTAAGTGGTTTTAAATTAGAACGGAGTGGAAAAATACACAGTTACAGAATTCCCCTTTTGGCTTCTCTGCAAATCATTTTGCATCCTCTCTGGCCTTTGTCTCTTTCCGAGACACCTGATCAGGTATGAAGAACAGAGCTTTCTGCTGAGGAGAGCGAGAAGTGACAGAAGTTGTCCAAGGAAAACAGAAACTTGAGTGAAGTGAAAACCTCTCCCTCCAGAATTTTCTTTTTTTTTTTTTGCCCACCCTCCTAATCCCCACCAGACATGCGGAGCCAAGGATTACTAAGGGATCAGTGAATTTTAGAGCTTAAAAATCTGCAAAGACCATCGAGTCCAGGGCGCCTGGGTGGCTCAGTCATTAAGCGTCTGCCTTCAGCTCAGGTCATGGTCCCAGGGTCCTGGGATCGAGCCCCGCATCGGGCTCCCTGCTCAGCAGGAAGCCTGCTTCTCCCTCTCCCACTCCCCCTGCTTGTGTTCCCTCTATCGCTGTGTCTCTCTGTGACAAATAAATAAATAAAATCTTTAAAAAAATAATAAAAAAAAAGACCATCGAGTCCAGATTTCTTTCCTTCCTTTTTTTTTAAATTTTATTTTATTATGTTATGTTAGTCACCATACAATACATCATTAGTTTTTGATGTATTGATCCACGATCCATTGTTTTCGTATAACACCCAGTGCTCCATGTAGTACGTGCCCTCCTTAATACCCATCACCTGGCTAACCCATCCCCCCACCCCCCTCCCCTCTAGAACCCTCAGTTTGTTTTTCAGAGTCCATAGTCTCTTATGGTTCATCTCTCCCTCCGATTTCCCACCCCCTTCATTTTTCCCTTCCTTCTCCTAATGTCCTCCATTCTATTCCTTATGTTCCACAAATAAGTGAAACCATATGATAATTGACTTTCTCTGTTTGTCTTATTTCACTTAGCATAATCTCCTCCAGTCCCATCCATGTTGATGTAAAAGTTGGATATTCATCCTTTCTGATGGCTGAGTAATATTCCATTGTATATATGGACCACATCTTCTTTATCCATTCATCTGTTGAAGGGCATCTCGGCTCTTTCCACAGTTTGGCTATTGCGGACATTGCTGCTATGAACATTGGGGTGCATATGGCCCTTCTTTTCACTACATCTGTGTCTTTGGGGTAAATACCCAGTAGTGCAATTGCTGGGTCATAGGGTAGCTCTATTTTTAAATTTTTGAGGCACCTCCACACTGTTTTCCAAAGAGGCTGTACCAACTTGCATTCCCACCAACAGTGTAAGAGGGTTCCCCTTTCTCCACAACCTCTCCAACATTTGTTGTTTCTTTCCCTGTCCATTTTTGCCATTGTAACTGGTGAAGGTGGTATCTCAGTGTGGTTTTGATTTGAATTTCCCTGATGGCTATTGATGATGAACATTTTTTCATGTGTCTGTTAGTCATTTGTATGTCTTCTTCGGAGAAGTGTCTGTTCATGTCTTCTGCCCATTTTTTGACTTTATTATTTGTTTTTTGGGTGTTGAGTTTGAGAAGTTCTTTATAGATCTTGGATACCAGCCCTTTATCTGTAGTGTCATTTGCAAATATCTTCTCCCATTCTGTGGGTTGCCTCTGTTTTGTTGACTGTTTCCTTTGCTGTGCAGAAGCTTTTTATCTTGATGAAGTCCCAAAAGTTCATTTTTGCTTTTGTTTCACTAGCCTTTGGAGATGTATCTTGAAAGAAGTTGCTGTGGCCGATGTCAAAGAGGTTACTGCCTATGTTCTCCTCTAGGATTTTGATGGATTCCTATCTCACATTGAGGTCTTTCATCCATTTTGAGTTTATCTTTGTGTATGGTGTTAAAAAATGGTCCAGTTTCATTCTTCTGCATGTGGCTGTCCAATTTTCCCAGCACCATTTATTGAAGAGACTGTCTTTTTTCCATTGCATATTTTTTCCTGCTTTCTCAAAGATTATTTGACCATAGAGTTGAGGTAATCCTTAGTAATCCTTGGCTCCCAGATATGGATCTGGGCTCTCTATTCTGTTCCATTGGTCTATATGTCTGTTTTGTTCCAGTACCATGCTGTCATGGTGATCAGAGCTTTGTAATAGAGCTTGAGATTGGGCAACATGATGCCCCCAGCTTTGTTTTTCTTTTTCAACATCTCCTTGGCGATTCGGGGTCTTTTCTGATTCCATACAAATTTTAGGATTGTTTGTTCCAGCACTTTGAAAAATGTCTTTGGAATTTTGATCGGGATGGCATTGAAGGTATAGATTGCTCTGGGTAGCATAGACATTTTAACAGTGTTTATTCTTCTGATCCATGAGCATGGAATGTTTTTCCATCTTTTTGTGTCTTCTTCAATTTATTTCATGAGTGTTCTGTAGTTCCTAGAGTATAGATCCTTTACCTCATTTGCTAGTGAGGGACTGAAGCTCAGGGGTTGTCCTGACCTGTCTAGGGCACCTTGCTGGCTGATGGCAGAGGTCGCCCCAGGCCTTAGACCTCTTGTCTCCTGGTGGAATCCTCTTCTTTTCCTTTTCTGTAAAGCACTGCTTCTGACAAATATTAGAACTAACAAATGAGCTACAAGAACATAAAGACTTCTCTCTGTGGACATCTTTAATAAAAGAAGTTAGAAGGGAGAAACTGAGCTGTGCCCTTTCCTTGTCTTGGGATTTCCATCTCTTTAGGCAACCAGAGCTAGGAACCATGGAAGATATTGGGAATATGAAGGTAAATATCATTTAATCCTTGTCATTGAGGCACTCACGACCTATGTGTGAGGTAGGGAAGGTATGTGTGTGTGTGCGTGTGTGTGTGTGTGTGTGTGTATGGGTATAAGTCATATTAACAGGACATTATGACACAGCAGGTTAGACCAGAACAGGTGGATAAACACAGCTCATTGGAAGCAGTCAGAAGAGAGCATTTGCCTGCATGGTAGAATATGATTCTGTGGGAGACTTACACCCACAAGGGTGGGCTGTATAAATCCCATGTGCATGGTGGTTTTATATTGACACAGCTGTCAAAGAAACCTCAGTCCGAAACCCCAAAACCATTTGAAGAACTATTTGTATCTCTCTTGAGGAGACATGATGGGGCGAATATATAAAACACATCCAAACCATCTTAAATTTGTCCTCATCTTTCTTACTGTTATCAGTCTGTATATACATAAATAGTCAGTCACAGTAACCTTCCTTTTTTCAGTATGAACCCTCAAAACTCTATGACATTTTGACCGGTTGAATATCTCCTTTCTGCTTCCCATTTTCACCTTGTTAGTCCAAGAAAAGGAAGGCCACGAATTCTCTCTCCTTCCGAGGCTGGTTGAAGGGGTTGGGGAAGATTATAAAACCTTTCAGTTGAATAGCTTTGCTTATTCTCTACCATGTAAGTATTTTGGTCTCACAAAGTTTTTACATTATATCATTTGGCCTTCATATTTTCTTTATGAGCTGAGGAAGAGAATAATTATTATGCCCATTGTATAATGATAAAACTGAAGTTCAATGTCATTTGATCTGTATATTGAAGTCAGATGGCCACATGCAGAGAAATGGCAGAGTGTGTTATTTATTTTTTTGTTTGTTTATTTGAGAGAGAGCATGTGTGTGTGTGGGGGGGGGGGCGGCAGAGAGAGTCTTAGGCAAACTCCATGCTGAGCATGGAGCCCAACGCGGGGCTCAATCTCCTGACTCTGAAATCATGACCTGAGCTGAAACCAAGAGTCAGAACTTAACTGACTACACCACCCAGGGCCCTTGGGAAGTGTCTTTTCAAGTAGAAAAAATAGCATTTGCAGAGGCAGGGAGGCCTGGAGATGATACTGTGAGGGGGCACTATGGCTGGTTGGGAGTAGGATGGTGGATTGATGATGGGATCAGATGATAGGCGAGAAAGGTAATTAGGGCTGAGTGGTAAAGGCCGTTATTTTTCATGTTAGGAAGTGTCTTCTGAAGGCAATGATGGGCTAATAGGATGTTATTAAAAGCAGAAAAATGACAAGATTGGATTCGTTTTGGAAGAAAATTTTGTGGTGGCAATGTGGAGGGAAGTCCAGACTGAGGGGAAGTAAGATGACCTTGACCCTGGCACAGAGGAGTTTTTATGCATTTAGACCCCAGATTCAGACTCACTGGGTGGGGGGAGTTCCCTAATCTTGGCTTTGCCATTTATCAGCTTTGTGACCTTGAAAAGGGTGCTCAAACACTCTGTTCCTTGGTTTCTCCATTTATACACTATGAGTAATAAATAGTACCTTCATCAGGGGGCAATATGAAGATCGTAAAGGGCTTAGGACAGTGCCTGGCCCATAGTGAGTACTGCAGAAATAATAGCAGTTGTTAGTCATCTAGATAGGTGATGAGGTTTCCAAGGAAGATAAGTCTGTGGAAATGGGAGGGAAGGGTCTAAATGTGCAAGAGATGTCTCAATTAGAAGTGAGAGGTCTTGGTGATTGGTCGGGAGTAGGGATAAAGGGCACGGAGTTGAAGTTATTTCTACTCTGGGTATGGGTGCACAGTTCAATGCCACCAAAAGCATATATGAGAGAGCAGGGCTTCCTGCATCCTTGAGGAGTTCAGTTTTGGAAATGTTCATTTCCAGAGGCCTGCAAAGTATGTAAGAACTCAGGCTAAACATAATTATAAAGTCAATATGCTATAAAATATCATCTATTTCAGAGGGAAATAAAACAAAATTTGTATTACCTAAATAATTTTCTCAATTAGCAGGGATACTAAAAGTTGGCTCTATGTGGTTACCATGGCAGAAACATGTACTGTATTTCATCAGCATCAATCACAGAACATTCTATTCTATAAGTATGCTCATGAGATAGAATTTATATCTTTTAAGGGAATTAACTCTTTACGGAGTATTTACTCATGATTCATTGTTCCACATAACAGCTCTGCGAGGTAAAGAAAAAAAAGAATTGTATTTATTATCTTCATTTGTAGGTGACAAAAATTGAGGCCCTAGAAAGTCATATGAGGAGGAAGGGCTGGAGCTCCAATTTCTCCCCAAACTGTCTGGAACTTAAGCCCCATATTCTGCCACCTGTTTCAGCTGTCCAATGATGAGAGAAAATCCTTTACCTTCAAGTTGCAATTCCTTATACGTAAAGGAGAATTGTTTTTTTTTTTTTTAATTTTTTATTGTTATGTTAATCCTCATACATTACATCATTAGTTTTAGATGTAGTGTTCCATGATTCATTGTTTGTGCATAACACCCAGTGCTCCATGCAGAACGTGCCCTCCTCAACACCCATCACCAGGCTAATCCATCCTCCCACCCCCATCCCCTCTAGAACCCTCAGTTTGTTTTTCAGAGTCCATTGTCTCTCATGGTTCGTCTACCCCTCCCGAATTCCCCCCCTTCATTCTTCCCCTCCTGCTAGCTTCTTCTTTTTTTTTTTTCTTAACATATATTGCATTATTTGGTTCAGAGGCACAGATCTGAGATTCAACAGTCTTGCACAATTCACAGCGCTTACCAGAGCACATACCCTCCCCAGTGTCTATCACCCAGTCACCCCATCCTTCCCACCCACCCCACTCCAGCAACCCTCAGTTTGTTTCCTGAGATTAAGAATTCCTCATATCAGTGAGGTCATATGATACATGTCTTTCTCTGATTGACTTATTTCACTCAGCATAACAGCCTCCAGTTCCTTCCACGTCTTTGCAAATGGCAAGATCTCATTCCTTTTGATGGCTGCATAATATTCCACTGTATATATATACCACATCTTCTTTACCCATTCATCTGTCGATGGACAACTTGGCTCTTTCCATAGTTTGGCTATTGTGGACATTGCTGCTATAAACATCGGGGTGCACGTACCCTTTTGGACCCTACTTTTGTATCTTTGGGGTAAATACCCAGTAGTGCAATTGCTGGATCATATGGTAGCTCTATTTTCAACTTTTTGAGGAACCTCCATACGGTTTTCCAGAGTAGCTGTACCAGCTTGCATTCCCACCAACAGTGTAGGAGGGTTCCCCTTTCTCTGCATCCCCGCCAACATCTGTCCTTTCCTGACTTGTTAATTTTAGCCATTCTGACTGGTGTGAGGTGGTATCTCATTGAGGTTTTGATTTGGATTTCCCTAATGCCGAGTGATATTGAGCACTTTTTCATGTGTCTGTTGGCCATTTGGATGTCTTCTTTGGAAAAATGTCTGTTCATGTCTTCTGCCCATTTCTTGATTGGATTCTTTGTTCTTTGGGTGTTGATTTTGATAAGTTTTTTATAGATTTTGGATACTAGCCCTTTATCTGATATGTCATTTGCGAATATCTTCTCCCATTCTGTCGGTTGTCTTTTGGTTTTGTTGACTGTTTCCTTTGTTTTGCAAAAGCTTTTTATCTTGATGAAGTCCCAATAGTTCATTTTTGCCCTTGCTTCCCTTGCCTTTGGCGATGTTTCTAGGAAGAAGTTGCTTCGGCTGAGGTCAAAGAGGTTGCTGCCTGTGTTCTCCTTTAGGATTTTGATGGACTCCTGTCTCACCTTGAGGTCTTTCAACCATTTGGAGTCTATTTTTGTGTGTGGTGTAAGGAAACGGTCCAGTTTCATTCTTCTGCATGTGGCTATCCAATTTTCCCAACACCGTTTGTTGAAGAGACTGTCTTTGTTCCATTGGACATTCTTTCCTGCTTTGTCAAAGATGAGTTGACCATAGAGTTGAGGGTCCATTTCTGGGCTCTCTATTCTGTTCCATTGATCTATGTGTCTGTTTTTGTGCCAGTACCATGCTGTCTTCATGATGACAGCTTTGTAATAGAGCTGGAAGTCCAGAATTGTGATGCCGCCAGCTTTGCTTTTCTTTTTCAACATTCCTCTGGCTATGTGGGGTCTTTTCTGGTTCCATACAAATTTTAGGATTATTTGTTCCATTTCTTTGAAAAAAGTGGATGGTATTTTGATGGGGATTGCATTGAATGTGTAGATTGCTCTAGGTAGCATTGACATCTTCACAATATTTGTTCTTCCAATCCATGAGCATGGAACGTTTTTCCATTTCTTTGTGTCTTCCTCAATTTCTTTCATGAGTATTTTATAGTTTTCTGAGTACAGATCCTTTGTCTCTTTGGTTAGATTTATTCCTAGGTATCTTATGGTTTTGGGTGCAATTGTAAATGGGATCGACTCCTTAATTTCTCTTTCTTCTGTCTTGTTTTTGGTGTATAGGAATGCCACTGACTTCTGGGCATTGATTTTATATCCTGCCACTTTACTGAATTCCTGTATGAGTTCTAGCAGTTTTGGGGTGGAGTCTTTGGGGTTTTCCACATAAAGTATCATATCATCTGCAAAGAGTGAGAGTTTGACTTCTTTGCCGATTTGGATGCCTTTTATTTTTTTTTGTTGTCTGATTGCTGTGGCTAGGACTTCCAATACTATGTTGAATAGCAGTGGTGATAGTGGACATCCCTGCCGCGTTCCTGACCTTAGGGGGAAAGCTCTCCGTTTTTCCCCATTTAGAATGATATTCACTGTAGGTTTTTCATAGGTGGCTTTTATGATATTGAGGTATGTATCCTCTGTGCCTATACTCTGAAGAGTTTTGATCAAGAAAGGATGCTGTACTTTGTCAAATGCTTTTTCTGCATCTATTGAGAGGATCATATGATTCTTGTTCTTTCTTTTGTTAATGTATTGTATCACATTGATTGATTTGCGGATGTTGGACCAACCTTGCAGCCCAGGGATAAATCCCACTTGGTCGTGGTGAATAATCCTTTTAATGTACTGTTGGATCCTATTGGCTAGTATTTTGGTGAGAATTTTTGCATCCATGTTCATCAGGGATATTGGTCTGTAATTCTCCTTTTTGATGGGGTCTTTGTCTGGTTTGGGGATCAAGGTAATGCTGGCCTCCTAAAATGAGTTTGGAAGTTTTCCTTCCATTTCTATTTTTTGGAAGAGTTTCAGAAGAATAGGTATTAATTCTTCTTGAAATGTTTGGTAGAATTCCCCTGGGAAGCCATCTGGCCCTGGGCTTTTGTTTTTTGGGAGATTTTTGATGACTGCTTCAATTTCCTTAGTGGTTATAGGTCTGTTCAGGTTTTCTATTTCTTCCTGGTTCAGTTTTGGTAGTTGGTACATCTCTAGGAATGCATCCATTTCTTCCAGGTTATCTAATTTGCTGGCATAGAGTTGCTCATAATATGTTCTTATAATTGTTTGTATGTCTTTGGTGTTGGTTGTGATCTCTCCTCTTTCATTCATGATTTTGTTGATTTGGGTCCTTTCTCTTCTCTTTTTGATAAGTTTGGCCAGGGGTTTATCAATCTTGTTAATGCTTTCAAAGAACCAGCTCCTAGTTTCGTTGATCTGTTCTACTGTTCTTTTAGTTTCTATTTCATTGATTTCTGCTCTGATCTTTATGATTTGTCTTCTCCTGCTGGGTTTAGGCTTTATTTGCTGTTCTTTCTCCAGCTCCTTGAGGTGTAGGGTTAGGTTGTGTACTTGAGACCTTTCTTGTTTCTTGAGAAAGGCTTGTATTGCTCTATACTTTCCTCTTAGGACTGCCTTTGCTGCATCCCAAAGATTTTGAATAGTTGTGTTTTCATTTTCATTGGTTTCCATGAGTTTTTTAAATTGTTCTTTAATTTCCTGGTTGACCCATTCATTCTTTAGTAGGATGCTCTTTAGCCTCCATGTATTTGAGTTCTTTCCGACTTTCCTCTTGTGACTGAGTTCTAGTTTCAAAGCATTGTGGTCTGAAAATAGGCAGGGAATGATCCCAGTCTTTTGGTACCAGTTGAGAGCTGATTTATGACCTAGGATGTGATCTATTCTGGAGAATGTTCCATGGGGACTAGAGAAGAATGTGTATTCCATTGCTTTGGGGTGGAATGTTCTGAATATGTCTGTGAAGTCCATTTGGTCCAGTGTGTCATTTAAAGTCTTTATTTCCTTGTTGATCTTTTGCTTAGACGATCTGTCCATTTCAGTGAGGGCGGTGTTAAAGTCCCCCACTATTATTGTATTTTTGTTGATGTGTTTCTTGCTTTTGTTATTAATTGCCTTATATAATTGGCTGCTCCCATGTTAGGGGCATAGATATTTACAATTGTTAGATCTTCTTGTTGGATAGACCCTTTGAGTAGGATATAGTGTCCTTCCTCATCTCTTATTACAGTCTTTGGTTTAAAATCTAATTTGTCTGATATAAGGATTGCCACCCAGCTTTCTTTTGGTGTCCATTAGCATGGTAAATGGTTTTCCACCCCCTCACTTTCAATCTGGGGGTGTCTTTGGTTCTAAAATGAGTCTCTTGCAGACAGCATATTGATGGGTCTTGTTTTTTAATCCAATCTGATAGCCTTTGTCTTTTGATTAGGGCATTGAGCCCATTTACATTCAGGGTAACTATTGAAAGATAGGAATTTAGTGCCATTGTATTGCCTGTAAGGTGACTGTTACTGTATATTGTCTGTGTTCCTTTCTGGTCTATGTTGCTTTTAGGGTCTCTCTTTGCTTAGAGGACCCCTTTCAAGGTTTTTTGTAGGGCTGTTTTCGTGTTTGCAAATTCCTTTAATTTTTGTTTGTCCTGGAAGCTTTTTATCTCTCCGTCAATTTTCAATGACAGCGTAGCTGGATATAGTATTCTTGGCTGCATATTTTTCTCATTTAGTGCTCTGAATATATCCTGCCAGTCCTTTCTGGCCTGCCAGGTCTCTGTGGATAGGTCTGTTGCCAATCTAATGTTTCTACCCTTGTAGGTTACATATCTCTTCTCCCGAGCTGCTTTCAGGATTTTCTCTTTGTCTATGAGACTCGTAAGTTTTACTATTAGATTTTGGGGTGTTGACCTATTTTTATTGATTTTGGGAGGGGTTCTCTGTGCTTCCTGGATTTTGATGGCTGTTTCCTTCCCCAAATTAGGGAAGTACTCTGCTATAATTTGCTGCATTATACCTTCTGCCCCTCTCTCTCTTTCTTCTTCTGGGATCCCAATTATTCTAATGTTGTTTCGTCTTATGGTATCGCTTATGTCTCGAATTCTGCCCTCGTGATCCAGTAGTTGTTTATCTCTCTTTTTCTCAGCTTCTTTATTTTTCATCATTTGGTCTTCTATATCACTGATTCTCTCTTCTGCCTCATTTGTTCTAGCAGTTAGTGCCCCCATATTTGATTGCACCTCATTAATAGCCTGTTTGATTTCTACTTGGTTAGATTTTAGTTCTTTTACTTCTCCAGAAAGGGTTCTCTAATAACTTCCATGCTTTTTTCAAGCCCAGCTAGTATCTTTAAAGTGATGATTCTGAACTCTAGATCTGACATTGTACTAATGTCCATATTGAGTAGGTCCCTGGCAGTCGATACTACCTCATGTTCTTTTTGTTGATGTGATTTTTTCCGTCTTGTCATTTTGTCCAGAGGAGAATAGATTAATGAGAGAACAAAATGCTAACAGGTTAACAACATTCCCAGAAAATATATTCTAAACAAATCAGAAAAGACCTGAACCAGTGAGAAAAGAAAGGGAAAGAGAGAAAAAAGAAAAAGAAAAAAAAAAGGAAAAAGAAAAAGATAAAGATAAAAATAAAGAAAAACAGAACAAAACAAAAAAAACCAGAATGTGATCAAATATGATCAGGCTGGTATATAGATCAGTGCTACACACTAGATTTGGGGTGTATTTTGGTCTTTTAGTAGAAAGTGTCTCCCAAAATTTTAAAGAAAGAAAAACTTATATATGTACAAAAATACAGGTTGATATGATGAAGGGATGGAATACGACTGTACAGCTGGAAATTATAAAAAATTTTATAAAAGGAATTGATAAGAAGTTGTTTGAAAAAAGAAAGAAGAGGATTTAAAAAAAGAAAAAACAGGGGAGAGAATGTGATCAGGCAGGGGAGTAGGAAAAAACCATACAGTAGAGATTTAGGGTATATTTTGATCTGTTAGAAGAAACACTCTCAAAATTTTAAAGGGAGAACAACTTATATATATATGCCAAAAATACAGGTAACTACTATGAAGGGATACAATATGACTCTAAAAATGAAAAATAAAAATGTTTTTTTAAAAAAGGGATTGATAAGATGTTGGTTGAAAAAGGGAAAAAGAAAAACTCAAAAAAAAAAAAAAGACAGTTTGAAAAAAATTAACTTTGAAAGACTAAAGAATCATGGTAAAAAGCCATGAATTCTATGTGCAGTATTCCCCTAGCACTGGAGTTCTGACCTTCTCATTGATCAGTAAACTCGGTCTTGGCTGGCTGTTCTTGCTGATCTTCTGGGGAGGGGCCTGTTGCCGTGGTTTCCAAAAGTCTTTGCCGGAGGCGGAAGTGCCCCGCCCTTGCCCGGTCCGGGCTAAGTAATCTGGTCGGGTTTGGTCTCGGGAGCTTTTGTTCCCTGCAAGCTTTCCGTACAGCTTTGGAGGCTGAGAGTGAAAATGGCAGCCTCCCAATCTCCGCCCCGGAGGAGCCGAGAACTTGGGGCCCCGCTCCTCAGTGCGCCCCTAGATAAAAGCAGTCAGTCACTCCCGTCTCCCCATCTCTGGCCGCACTCCGTGCTCCCCCGGCCTGTGACCGCGCATTTCTAACTCTGGCACCCGACCCCGGGTGGAGGTTGCAAACCCAGCAGATCCCTGCGTTGCACTCCCGTGCGGCTCCTCCCAGGGGAGGAAGGTGAGTCTCCCCAGATCTGCCGCTTGTTGGGTCCCTGCTGGAGGAGCAGTGGCCCGACTGTGCCACGGATCATGGTTTATGACAACCCTGAGCTGAGAGCCCACGCCTCGGCTCCGTCTCTGCAGCCGGCTTCCCAGCTCCGATACCTGGGAGCTCTGCCACACTCAGGCACCCCTGATCTTTCTGTGACCCCAAGGGTCCTGAGACCACACTGTCCCACAATGGTTCCACCCCCTGCTTAGCCACCGGAGTGACGTCCCTTAGCGGAGCCAACTTCTAAAAGTTCCGATTTTGTGCTCCGTGGTTCTATCACTTGCCAGAAGCGGCCGCCGGAGGCCCCTCCCCCGCCGTCTATCCTCCCGAATATCGCCTCGGATTCACTTCTCCGCACGTCCTACCTTCCAGAAAGTGGTCGCTTTTCTGTTCAGAGAGTTGTTGCTCTTCTTTTCTTCGATCTCCTGTTGAGTTTGTAGGTGTTCAGAATGGTTTGATCCCTATCCAGCTGAATTCCTGAGAGGAGACGAAATCCAGGTCTCCTACTCCTCCGCCATCTTGCTCAGCCCCCAGGAGAATTGTTTATACCACAACTCATATATTTTAGGATTCTCCAAATATATGAGTTCATACGTGGTCATGTGAATATCAATAACCCTTGTGATTTTTGTAAAATCTCAATTTTACTGTCTCTGCAAGACTCTGCACGCCTTTCTCAGCCACATCTGACCCCTTTGTCACTCAGTATCCTTCAACCACACTAATCTTTCTGTTCCTTGAATACAGTATCCTAGCTGACTCCCCTGGTCCTCTGCATTTGCTGTTTCCTCTGAATAGAACACTTTTTCTCCATAGCTTGACATGGTCAATTTCTTCTTGTTATGTATTCTCTGCCTTGCTGGGTCACCCTATTGAAAGTTAGTCCTCCATCCAGAGCCCCCTGATCACATGACCCTGTTCTGTTTGCTTCATGGCCCTGTCGGCTCCATGAGAACACAGACTGTGTGCTATAGTTTGTCACTATTGT
This sequence comes from Neomonachus schauinslandi, assembly GCF_002201575.2. NCBI lineage: Eukaryota > Metazoa > Chordata > Mammalia > Carnivora > Phocidae > Neomonachus > Neomonachus schauinslandi. The sequence goes on from NC_058411.1 coordinate 134,832,134, forward strand.
TTCTCTGGGGACTTAGAGACCCTGCATACAACAGGTGCGCACTAAATATTTGTTAAACAAATACCTGAAATCCAGGCATCCATTCTTGTAACCATCCATAATGTAGGACCATTAACCTCTCTTGAGAAGTTACCTCTTTCCTGGCTATTCCTTGGGTACCCAGCCTCAAATTTGCTCCTAAAGCAGCCATTTGGCTGTAGTTGACCCTTATGAGCCACTCCATTCTCCCTGATACTTGGGCTTCTCTTGGTTGCCCACTGTCCTTGCTACCGCAAAGGGACCCTGGCAGTGTCATGCTGGCTTTCCAGAGAGTTGGATCCAGACCTCTGGGCCACACCTCAACATTGCTTGGCCCAAAGTCTCCCCGAGTTTCCTGTGGCAATAAGCAAGCTCCTTCTTCACTGGAGGCAGGAACAGATGGCAACCATGTCCCATTTTCCAGATACTTTTCTCTCTCAGGGTCCCTGCCGAAGGAACAAAAATGAATCCAAACTTCTCCTTTGTCCTCCAGACCTAAATGCAAAGGTTTTCATATCTATCAACACATGCCCTGAAAGGTGGCTCATCACCAACCCACTCGCTCCAAAAATAATCAAACCCACAGTGCCAGATTGTGCTAACCAGATGATACTCTGATATATATATATTGGGGAAGCCTCACAACATGACCATGAATGTGTTATTAAATTTCTCACTAAAATATATGGTTTTTAATATAACAAAAACAGTGCAATTTATTTTTATGGATATTTACATATGTAGAAAAAGTATTAAGACCATGGTGAGAAAAGATACCAGGTTCAAGATGGTGATACTGTCTGAGGATGGAGCGAGCAGAAGGAGAAAGGGAAATAGCTCTTAAATTTATTGAGAAGTTTGTATTTTTCTTATGGGGGGGGGATTTCTATTTTTTTTTAGGTTTATTTAAGAAGATTTTATTTATTTTAGAGAGTGTGAGCAGGTAGAGAGTAATGGGGGAGGGAGAGGGAGAGACTCTGAAGCAGATTGTGCTGAGCATGGAGCCCAATGTGGGGCTCAATCCCATGACCCTGAGATCACGGCCTGAGTGGAAACAAAAGTCAGTTGTTTAACCAACCGAGCCACCCAGGTGCCCCGGAAATTTGTATTTCTCAAAGAAAAAGAGTTGTAAGGAAAATCTGCCAAACTGTCAACTTTCAAACCTGTATGGGTAGGTACATGGGTGTCTGTCATATAATTTTCTTAGCATCTCCAACTATATTTATATTTCCTTTTTAAAATTTAAACGTTAAATTAGAAAGTGCCAGCACGTCATACTTGTTGAATAAATTTGGTAAATTAGAGTAAAATGTGAAAATGACCTCGTATTTCTCCTGTTACTTCTTCCAAAGCGATGGCTGCTGACAGCCTCATGTTTATTTTCCACTACACACACGCACACGTGTGCACACACACACAGACACAGGAACTCATAAATACTGAGTCTTGAAATTTAGATAAAATGAACTTACCTTCATTAGCCTCCTGACAATTCATAGCTCACCAAACTCCATGGCATCAGTTTAAACTCTCACAAAAAACATAGGTTTTTTTCCTCTATGGCTCCATTAGCAATGGATTTATCAATCTTTTACATTTTCCTACCTGTTAGTAACAACAACAAAAATCCCTCCCTCCATACACCATTTCAGTGTTATTTCAGTTTGAATTTCTTGGAGCGAAACTCTGGTGGTCCTTACTTTTAAGCATTTATCATTTATATTTCTTTAATTTTTTTTATTAGTGTAATCGGCACATGATGTTACATTAGTTTCAGGTGTACAGCATACCGATTTGACAAGTCTTTTTCTGATATGTTGTTAGATGGTCTGTCTTTTTCTAAATGATTTTTTTGGAGCTGTTTGCATATTAGGTGTATTCTTTTTTGTTAAACAGTACTTCATTCATTTAGCAAATATTTATTGAGTATTGACGTTGTTCTAGGCATTGAGAACCCTCTAGTGTTTGGCAAATATGTTCTTTTAGTCTGTCACTTCTTTTTAAATGTGCTTTTTTGCCTAATTTTTTTTTAAAGATTTTATTTATTTATTTGAGAGAGAGAGAATGAGAGACAAAGAGCATGAGAGAGAGAGCACATGAGAGGGGGGAGGGTCAGAGGGAGAAGCAGGCTCTCTGCCGAGCAGGGAGCCTGATGCGGGACTCGATCCTGGGACTCCAGGATCATGACCTGAGCCGAAGGCAGTTGCTTAACCAACTGAGCCACCCAGGCGCCCCTGCCTAATTTTCATGGAGTCTACTGTAACAATATTTTTCTTTATACTTGTGAGAGTAATGTGTTTGGGAAAAATTTCCCATTTTAAAGATGGTGGAAATAAGACCCAGTGCATTAAAGTGACGTGCATGGTTGCATAGCTTCCTGATGCAGAGCCAGAAATTCTATAATGAGACAAAGTGCTCTGTTTTTAATGTAATACTTAGAAAAGAACTCAGGTAACATATAGGTCTAGATTAAAGAATGATAAGGTATAGTATTGAACACGCATGTTTATACCACCCAATTTAAGAAACATAATATGGTCCATATTTTAGCTCTCTTGTAACCCCTTCTCCAATGACTCCCCACCATTTCTGCCTCCGAGTAACTACCATTCTGAACTGTGGATTAAATGGTCTCTTGTTTCTCCTTATATTTTTAAATTACATTTGACACCTCTCTAAACAGCCTGTTGTTGAGTTTCCCTGTTTAGGGCTTTACCTAAAGCTTTACACAGGATATATTGCAATTGGCTTATTTTGTTAAACGCATTTGAGATTAAACCATGTTGATATATTTGAGTCATTCATTTCTCGTAGCTGTATAATATTCCTAATATTAAGAAATATTCATTTCTTAAGAGTGTCTCATAAGAAGTGGAAATTTTGTGGGACGCCTGGGTGGCTCAGTCAGAATTTAGGTCAGTTTATCCATTTTACTGTTGGTGGCTGATTGCAATGTTCCCAGGTTGCGTTTTTCTGTTACAGACAGAGTTATGAACATATTACTATGTGCATGGCTCCTAATGCATGGCCAAGAGCTTTCTCTGGCATACGTAACTGTAATGACTGAATCATAGGGTATCCTTTTGTTCAACTTGGTAAGGCCAGAGTTCTCCAGAATGGTTGCACAGTTTACCTGCCTACCAGCAGTGTTTCAACATGCCCATGATAGTGCCGTGTCCTCCCCCAAACTTGGTGTTGTCTCACTTAATTCTTGCCAATCTAGTCATGTTAAACAGTATCACATGGTGATTTTAATAAGCATTTCCCCCATGTCTAGTGACATTAAGCATCTTTTTATATATTTAGGGGCCATTTATGTTTTGTTTTTCTTTTTTTTTTTTAAAGATTTTATTTATTTATTCATGAGAGAGAGAGAGAGAGGCAGAGGCAGAGGGAGAAGCAGGCTCCCCGCGGAGCAGGGAGCCCAATGCGGGACTCGATCCCAGGACCCTGGGATCATGACCTGAGCTGAAGGCAGACGCTTAACCGACTGAGCCAACCAGGCGTCCCTATGTTTTGTTTTTCTTAAATACGTACTTTATCTCAGTTCTGTGAAATGACACGTTCCACTGGGTAGTTGCATTTATAAATTCAGTATAGCATATATATGTGTATATCTAATCTGCTTAATCTTTGCTATTATCTTGATGAGATTATTGATATTGTATTGCCATTATTTTAGGATTGGCTTTATTGGGGTGTAATTTACAGCAGTAAAATAGAGCTTTTTTTAGGTGTACCATTTGGTGAATATTGAAGAATGTACACGGGGTGCTGGGTGGCTCAATTAAGCCTTCAACTCTTGATCTCAGCTCAGGTCTTGATCTCAGGGCTGTGAGTTCAAGCCCTGTGTTGGGCTCCATGCTGGGCATGGAGCCTACTTAAAAAAAAAAATATATATATATATATATATGCAGTCATGTGACCACCATCATAATAAACATATGTAATATTTTCTTCACCTGAACAATTTCCTTTGTACCCCTTTGTGGTCAGTCATCCCCTCTTCTATCCCCAGCCCCTGGCAGCTACTGATCTGATTTTTGTTCATACAGTTTTGCCTTTATCAGAATGCCATATAAGTGGGCTGTGTGGTGTTTTGGTCTGTCTTCTTTCACTTAGCATAATGCTTATGAGATTCATTCATATTGTTTGTATGTATCAGTAGCTCATTCCTTTTTATTGCTGAGTATTATTTTATTGAGTGGATGTGCCATGATTTGTTTATCCATTCACCTGTAGATAGACATGTGGGTTGTTTCCAGTCTGGTTATTACAGATAAAGCTGCTATTAACACATACAAGTCTTTCTGTGGACATTTTTTTTTTTCATTTATATTGGGTAAAGAAGTTATGTGAATGTTTAAATTTCTAAGAAACTGCCCAATTTTACAAAGTGGTTGTTCTTCCAAAGTGTTGCATTCCTATCAGCACTGTATGAGAGCCCCAGTTGCTTAATATCCTTGCTTGTACTTGTATTTTTATTTTTAAAATTTTGCCATTCTAGTAGGTATGAAATAGTATCTCACTGTAGATGACTTTGTATTTCCTTAGTGATTAATGATTTACTGGAGTATTGTTAAAAAATTTTGCCCATTTTCTTACAGGATTGTTTTTCCTATTATTGAGTTAGAAGATTTCTTTATTCTGGCTACAGATTCTTCATCAGATACGTGTTTTGCAAATATTTTTTCCTAATCTGTGAGTTGATTTTCATTTTCTTAAGAGTGTCTCATAAGAAGTGGAAATTTTGTGGGACGCCTGGGTGGCTCAGTCAGTTAAGCGGCTGCCTTCGGCCCAGGTCATGATCCCAGGGTCCTGGGATCGAGTCCCACATCGGGCTCCTTGCTCAGCAGGGAACCTGCTTCTCCCTCTCTCTTCCTCTGCTTGTGCTCTCTCTGTCAAATAAATAAAATGTTTAAAAAAAAAAAAGTGGAAATTTTGAAATTTGATGATGTTCAATTGTCATTTTTTTAAGCTTAGAGTTAGTGCTTTATGTATCGTAGATAAGAAATATTTACTTGACCCAGTGATTCTTGACGGGATATTTTTGCCTTTCAGGAGAAAATTGGCCATGTCTGTAGACATTTTTGATTGTGAGAACTGGAGAGATTTCTACTGTCATCTAGAGTGTAGAGGCCAGAGATGCTCCTAAACAAACTATAATGCACAGGACAGCCCCCCACAACCCAACCTAAAATGTTAATAGTGCTGAGTTTAAGACACCTTTGCCTAAACCACAGTCACAAAATTTTTATTCTAAAGTTTTAAAATAGTTTTAAGTTTTACATTTAAGTGTATATATCAAGCTGATTTTAGTATATGCTATGAAACTGGATCAAGAACTGAGGTTCCTCCTCTTTTTTTTTCCTCTTTAAGAAAGCCTACAGAGATTTTGAAATTTGAGAATTGAAATCTTAACAATATTGTGTTTTCCTACCCATGAATATGGTATATCTCTCCATTTACTTAGGCCTTCTTTAATCTTTCTTTAATGTTAATGTAGTGTTTAGTATAAACTTATTACATATATTTTTTTAGATGTACCCCCATGTATCTTACCTTTGATGCTCTGGTAAATGGCATTTTCATTTTTTATTGCTAGTTTATGAAAATACGATTGATTTTTGTGTATCAACTTTGATTCATATGACTTTGCTATCATTGGTAGTTTTTTTTTTTCTTTTTTAATTTTTAGCATACAACACATGCTTGTTGACTGTGAATAAAGAATTTTATTTCTTTTTGTTCATTTTCTATTTTTAATTTTTTTCTTGCCTTATAATACTGCCTAGAAACTCCAATATAATATTTAATAGAAGTGGTGAGAGGAGATACTATTTCTTGTTCTTGATTAGAGAGGGGAAACTGGTCATTTATGATTAACTATGGTATTATTAGTAGCTCTTCCATAGATATCCTTGAGAAAGTTGAGTTGTACTTTTAGTTTGCTGAGAATTAATATAAACATACAATTTTCCTTTTTTAACCTGATCATTTGGTGAATTACATTGTTTAATTTTCAGTTGTTGACCCAACCTTGTGTTTTTATTTTATTTTTAATTTTAATTCCAGTATAGTTAACATACAGTGTTATATTAGCTTCAGGTATATGGTATAGTGATTCAGCAGTTTCATATATTACTCAGTGCTCATCAAGATAAGTGTACTCTTTTTTGAGAAAAACTCCATTTGGTTGGAATATATTTTGTACCATGTTTATGAGGAATATTGATTTGTGGTTTCCTTTTTTTGTAATATATCTTTTTTTTTAAAGGTTTATTTATTTGAGAGAGAGAGAGAGAGGAGCAGAGGTGGCGGGAGAGGGAAACTTAAGCAGACTCTGTGCTGGGCGCAGTGCCTGTTGCAGGGCTTGATCTCACGACCCTGAGATCATGACCTGAGCTGAAACCAAGAGTCAGACCGTTAACCAACTGCACCACCTGGGCGCCCCTTCTTGCAATATCTTTATATGGTTTTGGTATCAGGGTAATGCTAGCTTCAGAAAATGAATTGGGAAGTGTTTTTATATTGTGGTAGTCTGGATAAGGCCCTTCCTCTCCCCAAGATATTCATGTCCTAATGAATCCTAATCCATATTCATATCCTGGAACCTGTGAATGATACCTTATATGGCAAAGACTTTGCAGATATGTTTAAGTTAAGGGTCTCTAGATGAAGAGACTATACTGGATTATCTGGGTGGGGCCTAAATGCTGTCACAAGCATGTTTGTAAGTGAGGGGCAGAAGGAGACTGAAAATAGAGAAGTCGGGGGGCAGAAGAAGAGGCACAGAGAAATGATCCTACACTACTGTATTTGAAGACAGAGGAAAGGGTCATAGTGTCAGGAATGAAAAGAAAGAAGCTCTACATGCTAGAAAAGGCAAGGAAATGGATTCTTTCCTAGAGCCTCCTGTAGGAGCATCATCCTGGCCACCCCTTGGTTTTGGGTCACTGAAACTGAGTTCATACTTCTGAACTTCACAACTACATAAGAGAATTAATTTGTATTGTTGTTTTAAGCCACCACATTTGTGGTAATTTGGTATATCAGTCATAAGAAACTAATGCATATTATCTCTCTTATTTTTAGCCATTTGGGTCTATTTTATTTCTTTATTTTAGATCCAATTTTTGACCTGCAATTTTTCCTTCTTTCTGAAGAACTTTAATATTTCTTGTATTTTGGCAGATCCGCAGGCAATAACTTTTTGAGCTTTTATTTATTTATTTATTTATTTATTTTTTATTTTTTTATTTTTTTAAAGATTTTATTTATTTATTTGAGAGAGAGAGAATGAGAGACAGAGAGCATGAGAGGGAGGAGGGTCAGAGGGAGAAGCAGACTCCCTGCCGAGCAGGGAGCCCGACGCGGGACTCGATCCCGGGACTCCAGGATCATGACCTGAGCCGAAGGCAGTCGCTCAACCAACTGAGCCACCCAGGCGCCCGAGCTTTTATTTTTATGAAAAGAAGTTTTTATATTTCCTTTTATTTTGGAAGGGTTTTTTGTTTTGTTGTTTTGTTTGTTTTGTTTGTGTTTTTGTTTGTTTAATCCCGAGTTTGGAATTCTAGGTTGACAGTTTTTTTTTTATCCTTTCAGTATGTTAAAGATACTGCTTTATTAAAGATAATGTCTTCTGGCTGTGTAGTTGCTGGCAAGAACTATGCTATAATTTTTATCTTTGCTTCTCCCTCTTCAATGTTTTACTTTTTCTCTGGTTGTCCTCAAGATTTTCTCATTATCTTTGGTTTTTATCAGTTTGATTTATGACCTATATAGGTGTGATGTGTATATGTGTATGTATCTATCATTTCTATATCACTTCAAAGTTCTCTGAGCTTCTTGTATCTGTGACTTATTTTTCATTAATTTTTGAAAAATTCTAGTCATTATCTCTTTGAATATGTATTCTGCTTCATTCTCTCTTCCCATGCTGGGACCCTGATTATATATATGTTAGACCCTTTTGTATTTTTGTTCTTGAATGCTTTTTTTTTTTTTTTTTTTTTCTTCTTTTCAATCTTTCCCCCCTGCTTGTTTAGCTTTGCATAATTTTATTGGCCTTTCTTTAAATTCACTAATTATTTCATTACCTATCTGGTTTTCCAGTATGCCCACTAAGAGCATTCACATCTGACATAATTTTAAAAAATTTATAGAATTTCCACTTGACTCTTTAAAAAAAGATTTGTTTATTTATTTTGGAGAGACAGAGGGAGTGCACGTCTGAGCAGGGGTAAGGGCAGAGGGAGGGAGAGAGAGAAAGAGTCTTCAAGCAGATTGTTCACTGAGCACAGAGCCTGACATGGGGCTTGAACTCAGGACCCTGAGATCATGACCTGAGCTGAAACCGAGTCAGATGCTTAACTGACTGAGCCACCCAGGTGCCCCTTGACTCTTTTTTTTAAATAGTTTTTACTCCCTGCTAGGATTCCCCATCTGGTCATTTTCCTTCTTTTGCATGCGATCCTTTAACATATTAATCATATTTCTTCGAAAGTCCCTATTTAATAATTTCAGCATTGAAATCTTCTCTGAGCCTGTCTCTCCTTTATTTCTTGATAGTGTTTTGTTTTTTTTTAATTGAACGGCATTGAATAGGTGTGGAAGAACAGCAGAGAATGAGACCGATACCATTTACATTCAGAAATGGATCTGCCTCAGGCGCCGGGGTGGCTCAGTCGGTTGGGTGACTGCCTTCGGCTCAGGTCATGATCCTGGAGTCCCGGGATCGAGTCTCTCTCTCTTTTTTTTTTTTATTCATGAGAGACAGAGCGAGAGAGAAAGGCAGAGGGAGAAGCAGGCTCCCAAGGAGCAGGAAGCCCGATGCGGGAATCGATCCCAGGACCCTGAGATCATGACCTGAGCCGAAGGCAGACGCTTAACCATCTGAGCCACCCAGGCGCCCGGGATCGAGTCTCTCATCGGTCTCCCTGCTCGGCAGGGAGTCTGCTTCTCCCTCTGACCCTCCCCCCCACCATGTGCTCTCTCTCATTCTCTCTCTCTCAAATAAATAAATAAAATCTTTAAAAAAGAAAAAAAGAAAAAAAGAAATGGATCTGCCTCTTCTGGAGTGGGTTTTGTTGGCATTACTGTTAGTAGTGCTGCACGCTTCCATTTCCTCCAGTGGTGGTTGCTCTCCTCCTGTACGTAGCATAGCGGAGCATCTACTAGGCAGGGGGGTGGGGCGGGGTGGGGCGGGGGTGGGGCTGGCGGGTGGGTGGTGCTCGGTGTTCCTGCCCCACCCCACCCAGAGCCCTCCCCAGCATGTCTGCATCACAGAGGACCTAAGGCTCCACACTCTGTTTCTTCCCCCAGGGACAGACAACTTCTGCATCTACCCCATCTCAGAAGCACGAGGTACTATCCTAGGTTCTGAGGGAGAGAGGGCCTACTCCTCCCACAGCAATGGAAAGTTTTGCTTTGTAGGAGAGGATCCAAAAAAACAGGTGGTATTTTTCTGTCCAGCAGCAGCAACTGACCTTCTACCTGTCTGTGCCACCGTGTGTGCCTGTAGGGGGAACTCTTCTAATTCTCCTGCCCTACAACTGATCAAAGGGAAGAGTATGCCAGCTAGGGTGAACTCCCCTTGTATTCGATGGATTCTAGTTGATACGTTATCCCACACATGGCTTTCAGGAATCTCTTAAAATTTTACTTTCTAATGAAGCAGCCCCCTCTTTCTGTACTCCAAGAAAGGTGAAAAATTTGTGTGTCTATCCTTATAGAGACTTACCACTATGGAATTCAGTTCACTTGTCTGCTTTGTCACTTTAACTTCTGATAGGCTCAAGGAAAGTTATAATGAATGGATTATTTAGCTTTTTTTTTTTTATGGGTAGGATGGGAGCAGTATTCGCCAGTGGCTTTCTACATGTTTTCTTGAGAAGGTTGTTTAAAGTAGTCTATTATTCTATTGGTGCATCTCCTCACCCTTGGGCTCTCCACTGAACATCTTTCTCTCTATTGACTTTTTAGTTTCAATTACTAGATTTTTCACTTCTAGAAGTTTATTTCTACATCAGTGTTTTGCTTTTATAGCCTTATTCCTCGCTCATATCTCATATTTATTTTATTTCTTGATGTGCTGGGTAGTTATTTTCTGTGGTTTCCGTAAATGAAGTATCTCAAGTCTCCCTTATTCTCAGTCTCCTTCCTTTGCCTCTCACTTATGGGGCTTTGTTTCCTGGTTTTGTTCTCTGATTTTTTACAGTAAGTCACTCACATTACTTGGAATTTTATCTGTGGAAAATCTTCAAGGCTTGAATTGAGGCTGCTTAATTTAAGGAAGCATTCGTACTGGTTTCTGCTAGTCATCTGAGGATGCTAGCAAATTGAGATGACTTCATTACTTGCCTCAGATTTGGGGGGGGGCACATATGGATATAAATTATGCATTTGAATGTATGTGAAAATTTGCTTATAGGTGTATATCCATAGGGAAAACTTGAGATAACACGTTGTTCTTGCTCTCCTTTTCTGTGAATTGAGAGTGAAGACCTTTGGAGTCTCAGCCTTATGCAAGAATCTCCTATGGGATGCCCTGCCATGAGGGAGCCCTATGCTTCACTTCCCCAGGTCTCCTGCAGGCTTCAAAGCAGAAGCTCAAGGTCTCCAAGGCTTGGTAGAAACCCTCTGGGAGAAAGTATGCTTTGGTGTTTGCTTACCTTACAAAGTTTTTTTATTTTTGGTCTTCCTTTGTTTTTGGCATCTACAGATTTCTACTTTTCAGAGCAGTTCAGCAATGCATTAAAAATGACTTGAAACAAATATTTAATTTTGGCATTTTGGTTGTTTTGTTCAGAGGATTGTTCAGAATATTTAGTTTATTATTTTGCTGGAAATGGAGGTTCTCACTCCTTGATCTTTCCACTTTACATGCTACTTCTTTCTATTAGAAAGGAAAATGAAAGTCTATTTTTTTGTTTATTGTAATGGATAAGATGAATTTGAAAGTCTGTTTGTGACTCTGAAATAGCATATCCGCTCTTTTATATTTAGAATTTACATTACTCCTGCTGAAAGAATATTCTTTCTTTTCTGACTCTTGGAATACTTTTTTTTTCCTAGCAGAAAGTAAGAATTTTAGTGAAGTATTTTGGAATTTCTGAATTTAGAATTCGATGAAGGGACCAGGTTTTCTCCAGCGCTTTTTATTTTCTTTCTTTTCTTTGACATCATGATTATCATCAGAAGAGTGTTTGTTTTGTTGCCTTTAAGATGACTGATTTACCGGGAGGCACCTCCTCTGTCTGATTTCAGCCATCCACATCCAACATCAACACCAGAAACCTCAAAAAGATATGTTATTTAATCTCTACCTGTTGCTCTGCCTGGGAAGCTTGCTTGAGGTAACTCCAGCCGTGGCAGGAACTCTTTGTTCCCTTGCAGCTGCTAGAGATTCTTCTGGTCCCCATGGTGAAGTGTCTAAGTTGTAACTTGCAGGGCAGGTGTATTTAGTGTGATTGGGACAGTGAAGGATTCTCAGCATAGCTGGTCAATGTTCCCCTGCTCTCAAAAAGCCAGGACAGAGAGAGGGGTAGAACTTGGAGATGGATCCTAGCTGTTCTTCTGTAATTAATGTTCATGAACCTACTGCGATCCTTCATTTCACTCTGGTAGAGGTGAGTGATGAATATTCTGATAGCAGGGACTCCCTCTCACTCCAAAACAAAACATGCACAGTCACACCGCAAGCCTGACTTATAGAATGCTGAGAGTATTAGAATACTCTTTTTCTTAGAAGTAGGGGCTGGATATAGGTGGAGGAAAACCAGTGCCATTGATACATTTTCCAGTTTGCTGTGGTCTTCTATATCCCCATTCTTCCAAAGTTGTTAAAAAAAGAAAGGAAGTGGTTTGGCCAGACAGGCTTGTATAAGCACGAGCCTCTTGAGGCCGTAGCTGGGAGATCACTCCACTGTTGCCAATCACAGGAGACATTCAGGAGCATGGCTGCATCACTGGGCATATTAACTGCCCAAAATGTGATAATTAAAATGTACGCCCATTGCCACCTTGGTAATGATCTTGTGATGGAGTTGGCCCCTCAAGCTGGTGTGTGCAGTGTTGCCTTTCCCCAGCAGCAGATGAGTGCATTAGGAGCTCACACGCCACAACTCAGAGGGAATCGGCGGTGCCCCAGTGTTTTCTGTGTACCTTCCCTGCAGCTGATTTTCTGTGGCTCATTGAACGTTGAGTCCAGGTGGCAGCTGTGGATTCTGACATCCCAGATTTTTACAGGGCAAGGGCGTCCTAAACACGTAGCGATGCGCATCTGGGTTGGAAGTGGCTATTCACGAAACTGACAGGGTAAAACCCTAATTAGAAAGACCAGCAGGGCTCCCTGTACCCCTGGATGCTTCGACAGAGCTGTCACTATCTCCCCTCAGGCAGGATCACTGGGGTGGAACACGGAGCAAAAAACATTTTGTTCAATGTTCAACATAAATAACTCCCATCATTAGCAATGTGACAAGTGAAAGGAGGACCTGCATGTCAACAAGACAAGGACGTAGTCATTGTGTTTGTGATGAGTGATTCTGGAAACTTTCAGCTGCTGGGGAAGCAGCTTTCAGCTTCTGGAAGATGCTAGTGGAAACTCGTACTGTAGAATGGCTAGGCCCCTATGGTTTTCAGCTGACTGAAGCTTAATTTGAGGTTTTGGAACCACTTTAGAATAGGAAAGGGATTGGGGGGCACTTGAATTCAAATCCCAATTCATTTCAATATTTCGCAGGGGATTTTCATTTTTTGGAAGCTCAGTGTTTTGGTCTTTAAAAATGGAGCATTGTGAGCAACTGCCTTTGTCTAGGCATGTAATGCAGCCCTGTTTATTAAGATTCTGAACTCTTTGGGAAAGAACAAGAATTCATATACACCAAATTGTACTCCGAATACATTTGTGCAAAGAGCATTTATTTTTATAATCAAAAAGAAATATAGCCAGATCATATGGTCATTTCCTAAGTTACGAAAACCGAGAATCCTTATCTTAATTTCTTTTCAATCAATAACAATTCCTAATTCACAAGGAAGGAAAGAGGAATAGAAAGTCCTTCTTTGATGGAAGCTGTGATATAATGATTTGGTGGGCAACTTACATAGTTTAATTAGGCACTCTGATTGAATCAATATGTATCCAAGAGTTCAGCCTGGCAATCGACGTAATCTCATTAAATGTTGTTTAGGCCCCAATAATTGATTAATAATACATTATTGTTTATGAATTATTGACTTCAAGTTATTATAATTGTGCCTGCTTTGTTCACAGCACCTGCTGCCACATGTTAATTATGAAATGCTCTTGTGCTTTTCTTGGAATAACTTTAGAGATAAAGCTGATGGGGTTTTTAATGAAGTAAGATTATCTTTAGTTCAGAGCTGGTCAGAATGAGCTAGGCTTTCTCAACCCTGTATTATTTAATAAAAGGGAGCAGGCATTTGACTTTTTAAGAGTCAAGGTGGTAAGAATTAAAAGGCAGAGCTGGAGGGCACCATGCCAGAGTTGGATGTTGTGCTTTTCTAAAAGAGGTAGGTGATGTCACAGCCATAAGCCAATGGATTCTGCTTATTGAGCAAGACGGTGCCAAACCAGCAGGGAATGGGATGGCCCCTGAAAGAGATGCGTGCTCCCATTGTCACTTGTCTAGGGGAAGAGGTAGGTCCTCAGAGAGGGAAATAAAATAGGCAGCATGCAAGATGACCCTTATGCCTTGGGGGAGGAACAACTCTTTGGAACTTCTAACATCAAGGAAATGTACTAGTCAGTCACCACTGGGGTTGACGTTGGAGACAACCTTCTCTTTCCCGTGAGATCATGCCAAAAGTTAGTCTAAAAGAGGACACCTATTTTGTGCCACTAACTGAATCAGACAGTGGATATATAGATATCATTCCTGTCCCTCTGGAGTTTAGTGCATCTGTCTTTGAGGTTTGGATATGCCCAAAGGTATTTGGGGATTCTGGTAGAAGGATTGGACCTCTGTTGGTTAGGGACAGGGAGCATGGGGGCTATTTAGGGAAATGCCCATTAGAGGGGCCTTCGGCTGAGGAAGAGGAGTTATTCCACCTAAACCAGGTTAGTCTTTTGCATGTTACTTCCGATTCTAGCTCCATTTGGTTACTTTTCCTGGTTGGTAAGATCTTGCTTCAGAGACCCTGCATGGTATCAGCTGCACCAGAGAAGTCAAGACAGGTGTACTTGGGAATGATCCATACTTGAAGTCAAGCATAAAAGGAGGGCACAGGGATCCCAAGGCCAACCTGGTTATTGCAGCACAGTGGATTCACAGTTCATGCTGAAGGGGAGGTGAAATTTGGGGGTCAAGAGCCAGTTTGGAGAAGTCCCATTGTCCCTTCCTACATTGTGAGTCTCTTTCCAAAAGCCTTTGCGGAAGGACCAGACTGGATTTTGTTGGAGACACCCTGGGAGGTATCGTTGTCACCATCTTTGGTTCTTCACACTGTAAGAGCTTTTCACTCCAGGATGAATGGGGGCTCCCACTAGAAGAGCAACTGTCTCCCCTGAGAGATTGCTTCCCCAGTGGGACACCTCTTTGATCTCCAGCACTTGGTCCAGAGACCAGCAGAGTGAGAAATAAGGCCTAATCTTTAAGCTCCATCTTTGTGTGTGTGAGAGAGAATTCCATAAAAACTACATGTTGTCAAGTGCATATTTCCAGGAAAGAAGACATTTTGACAGAGTTAGAGATAAAGCCTAGGTTTGTCATCAGTCTTGGGTTGGAATCCTGGATTCTCTTCGTGGATTTTGGAAAGTGGCTTAAACTCTGTCTGAGCTTCAGCTTCCTCATCTGTAAAATGGGGGTATTTTCATCCTCATAAGGTTGTGGTGAGGATTAGCATGGTAAGGTCACTTTTCCGAACAGGATGTCTAAGAGAGGGTCCTTGTTAAATGCTCACATAAACATTCTCTCACTCTGTCCTCCTTGTCTATTGTAAGCTGGTGTAATCATCCATTTTTGGTCCCATTTTCACACCCCAGTTAACCCACAGCCTTCTGAGTTGAGGGGCGCTGGGTGAGACTCAAGTGGAGAGATAAGCTGCCCAAAGGTAATGTCCAGAGCTACAGCTCAGACTCAGGTGTTTGAGTCATTTTGATCTGCACACAAATTTGGACTTTCCCACACAGTAGCTGTGTAGCCTACTATAAAAACACTGATCACTGTGTGACCTCTGGACTGAACCAGCCTCAGTTTCTTCATCTGTGAAGTGACATCAGGAATATTTTTTTCCTGTGACTGTGGTGAAGTTTTAAAAATTCCGTGCATATAAGCAATGTCCACAATAGCCAAACTCTGGAAAGAGCCAAGATGTCCATTGACAGATGAATGGATAAAGAAGATGTGGTATACATATACAATGGAAAATTACGCAGCCATCAAAAGGAATGAAATCTTGCCATTTGCAATGACGTGGGTGGAACTGGAGAGTGTTATGTTGAGCGAAAATAAGTCAATCAGAGAAAGACATGTATCATATGACCTCACTGATATGAGGAATTCTTAATCTCAGGAAACAAACTGAGGGTTGCTGGAGTGGTGGGGGGTGGGAGGGATGGGGTGGCTGGGTGATAGACATTGGGGAGGGTATGTGCTATGGTGAGTGCTATGAATTGTGCAAGACTGTTGAATCACAGATCTCTACCTCCAAAACAAATAATACATTATATGTTAAAAAAAAAAAAAAAAGAAGATAGCAGGAGGGGAAGAATGAAGGGGGGGAAGTCAGAGGGGGAGATGAACCATGAGAGACGATGGACTCTGAAAAACAAACTGAGGGTTCTAGAGGGGAGGGGGGTGGAAGGATGGGTTAGCCTGGTGATGGGTATTAAAGAGGGCACGTTCTGCATGGAGCACTGGGTGTTATACGCAAACAATGAATCATGGAACACTACATCAAAAACTAATGATGTCATGTATGGTGATTAACATAACATAATAAAAAAAATCCATGCATATAAAGCACCATACCAGGTACATAGTAGGTGCTCAGTAAAAATTAGTACTCTACCCCCCTCTTACTCATTTTGAATGGGCATACTACAGCTAGTATTTATCTCCAAAATGGTGTTGGTTAAAGAGGTGAACATACCATTTCCTATTTGTAAGCTCAGACAGTACCCGTGGGCAGGAAGTAGCAAGAATTACATAACATCCTGTCTCAAACAGCCTAAAGCTTCCCAAAGCAGGGGAAGTCTATTTTCGATACACCAGGTTAAGGGACCCCTTTGGGCAGAGACTGAAGCATTCTGTCTTATTCATGTTGTACAAACGAACCCAAATGTATCTAATTTTAGCATAGATGATGGGTTTCCTTGTATCCCTTACCCCTTTCCTTATACCTAGCTTGTCTACCATGGGTGTACCCATGGAGAGTGCCTGAAAGAGTCCCATTATGTTAGCGGAGAGAGTTTAGACAAAACTGCAGGGAGACCTGTCCTGATGATACTGATTGTGTGAAAACAATCTCTCAATAGAGTCAGCTGCTGTTTCTGAGCTGAAATGAATCTCAGTTCGTCTTTGGAGTGAAGAGATCCTCCAGAGACCCACATAGTTCCCTAGAGCTTTCCTTTTCTGAGTTGTGCTTGGTTCATTTTTGCTAGATTCTCTCTTTCTCTCTCACACAGTTAGGCTAAATAAGAGTCTCATGCTCTATCGACTGAGCTAGCCGGGCACATCAGTTAGGCTAAATAAATACGTGCATCCATGGTGCGGGTACAAAGATACAGTAAACATAGGGATGAAGAGAGTGGGCTCTGAAGCCTGACTGCCCTGGTTCTCATACCTGGTCGGTCATTTTGTGATTGGAGTGTCTGTCAGAGTTTCGCCTTAGAGAAAGTGATCCTGCTTTGGAACATTTGGCAATTGGTGGGTCCCTTGACTTTCTGCAGGCTGATATGCTCTTTCTATCTGACCTGATTGATTCTGTAAATTGAGAGCATGTTCCTGGAAAGGAGGTAATAGGTCGGAGGATATAGAGATGACATCATCACATTTTCTGTCTCATCCTGATTCGTATCTTCCTTTACTGTGTTGGTAGCACCAGTCCAAGCTCTATTATGTAAATTTCAATTTGGTCAAGTCACTGTGTGTCCTTCTCCCGGATCTTGGTTGGGTATGAGTTCTGATCTCTGGCTTCCTATTCTTCCCTCCAAGGGATGAAGATCCTTGCCAGAACAATGCAGTCTTGAGAGAAGAAGGTCTGTCAGGTACGATGATGGTGGAGGCTTGCAGTGGGACTTTCAGGGCTGTGAGTTGTCCTGTGGACAGACAGAAGACGTCAGCCTCCCCAGCTGCCAGTCTGCAAACTTCCCTGTTGCCATATTCAGTCACAACACATAATAAACGTGCACTTTTGGTACCTCCTGCCTCTCATCTGTTTCCTGCTTCCCTTTCCTCTCAGGTCAAGGAGATGTGCATGAATTCAGGCTCTGAGTACTTTTCTTAAAGGAAGTCTCCACAAACACTTTAAATCAACCAAATCTCTAGATCATGTGTTTCCATAGCAGCTGGTCATGATGTCACAAACAGAAGTGATGACCTGAGGTGGGAATTAGGTAGCAAGGGGCTTTTGAAAAAGAAAAGGAAAGGAAAACAATATCCTTTCCACACAGATTTCCTTGGTAATAAAGAACGAGGGAGAGAGAAATAAAAAAGCAGTGAGAAAGAAGAATCATTTCCAAACCACGTCAGAGAAATTAGGGATGAAAATTAGCAATCCTTGTGGGCAGTATTTGTTTCCATCCAGGCATTATTAGTGATGAATCTGCACAACTGTCTCAGGATGATGAGCTATGAGCAAGATGAGGAAATTAAAACTCCCAGTGGTTGAGGAACTTGCCAGGCCGTGGAGCACAACAGGGGCTAGCTTTGAGAGAAAGGTTGAGTTAGTATTCATAATGAAATAAGGCAGGACTGACATACTTTTTCAATAAAGGGTCAGATAATAAATCTGTTAGGCTTTGTGGGCCAGATGGTCTCTGCCTCAACTATTCAACTTTGACGTTGTGAAGCAAAAGCAGCTATAGCCAATACATACACGAATGGCCACAGTTCTCTTCCAATAAAACTTTATAAAATTCAAGGTGACCTGGATTTGGGCCAAGAAATTCTTGAAACAGATTGTAGAATATAAACACCACATTTAAATGGAAAGGTCCTTGATGGTAGTATTGACACCAGACTTGCCCCTGGGACTTATGATTTAGGCATTGTGGTATCATGAGTGGAAAGAATAGATGGATATTGAATAGATGGGTTCTAGTTTCTCCATTTAGTCAAGCAAACATTTGTTGTGGGTCTGCTTTATGAAACGTTCTGTTCTGTGCATTGGGAATCCAGCAGTGCACACATCTCTATCATCAGAAGTTTTACATTCTCATTAGTGTGCTAGCTTGGGCAAACCATTTAACCAACATTACCCCAGTTTTCTCATTTGGAAATATAATTTTTTGAAAATCATGAGCCATATTATATGTACAATGCAATCTGTAATATGTGTATGTTGAGTATTAAAGAATAAAATAACCACCCATTTGCCCACCACCCACGTTAAAAAAAAAAATAGAATCTTACCAGTATCTATGAAGTCCCTTGTGTGTCTTTTCCCAGTCTTGTCCTCCTCTTTCCCTTAGAATCCAGTGTTAATTATTTCTTTGCTTTATTTATAGTTTAATCACATATATTTCATTAAAAAATAGCTTCCTTTTGCCTCTTTGATGTTTTAATTATTGGAGCCATGCTCTAGTGCTCTTCTTTGACATTCATCTTTTACTTAAGTGTTTGGCCTTTCATCCACATAGATGTGTGTAGCTCTTGATAAAACCTGGGGCCCAAAGACCACTGGGGCCAGACCTGTAGTCACACAGTGCTAGATGGATAAACTTGCTGCAGCAGGAAAGAATGGAGAATCGTTTTGAAAGGGACATTGTAGGAGGGTATTTATAGGGTTTGGAGGCTGGCATTGGTTATAGATTATCTTATCCCCTGATCAGAATTGGTCAGAATTGGTAAGCCATGTTGCTGGAATAGTCAGAGATTATAGCTTTAGAACATATGAGTTCATGTAGAGATTCTGTTAGATCATTTTGTATGTGGTTTTATCTTGGAATATGTGGACCCAGATAAATTGGTATGAAAAGAGTTTGAGCTAATATGATCTATGATGCGAATCATGGCTCAGCTGGCCACAGCTTGCTTATCTTTCTTGTGAGAGAGGGTGCCTTCTGCAAGTTGTGGTTTCTTTCTTTGTTTCATTTTTTCTTGGTGAAGTCACAATTTATTTATTTCTGTGTTTTAGCTTTTATTTTCTCATGTTTTTAATATATTGACTTGGACTTTCAGAGCAATGTTTAGTAGAAATGGTGATGGTGAGCATTTTTGTATTGTTCTTGATCTTAAAAGAAATGCTTTCAACATTTCATCATTAAGTATGACATTTACTGAGAGTGTGTGTGTGTTTCATTTATGAGGTTAAGAAATTGCCTTTCTGTTTCTCATTTGCTAAAAGATTTTTCATATGAATAGATGTTGAATTGTATTAGATGCTTCGTTCCACATCTATTGTGATTATCAGATAGTTTTTCCCCTTTTAGATCTGTTATTGAGATAAATCACATTAATTGATTTTCTAATATTAAACTAAACTTGCAATCCTGGGATGAACCCATTTGTCATAACACATTATTTTTCTTTATACATTGCTTGATTAAATTTGCTCTTATTTTATTTAGGATTTCCGTATATGTCCATGGTTGTGAGAGGCTTGTAATTTTCCTCTTTTGCTGTCCTTGTTTTTTGTTATCAAGGCTGTGCTTGTCCCTTAAAGTGAGATGAGGGTATATTCTTTTTTGTTTGTTCTTTCTGTTCTCTGGAAGAGTTCGTGTAACATTAGAATGATATCTTTCCTACACATCCAGGGAGAATTTTCCTCTAGATTTCCTCTAGATTATGGTGTTTTCTTGTGAGAAGTTTGTAACCTACTGATTCAGTTCCTTTATGGATTCAATAATTTGTTTTGGCTTCCCTATTTCTTTTTGATACAAGTTTGGGTAAGTTGTCTTTTCTTTCCCTGTAATGTATCTATTTAATCTAAATTTTTTAAATTGCTGGCATAACTGTGATTATATGTCCTTTTATTTAATCTGTTTAAAAGTTTCAGTTTGTGTAGTTCTGTCTTTATTTTCAATGTTAACATTGTTTATATTATATTCTTTTATGCTTTTTCAAGTACCAAATGCTTTTACAAGCATTTGAGGCAATCTGTTTCCTTTTAAGGACCGCTCCAGCTCTATACTACTGGCATTTCTATGTGGTATTTTAATTTTCTGTTGGTACTAAACTTTTTCTAATATCCATTATTATTCATTTTCTGACTCATGAATTGCTTAGTAGTTTGTTTTAAATTTTCATATAGATGGTGTTTGTCTAGTTGTTTATTTGATACTGATATTAAATTAACTTTATTATGAATAGAGAGTGTCATCTTCCTGTCACTCAACCTTTAGCAATTGGGATTATCTTTATGGCCTGGTATATTGGGTGAGTTTTGTAAATATTTGCATGAAAGTAATGTGTATATTTCGGGGCACCTGGGTGGCTCAGTTGGTAAAGCGGCTGCCTTCGGCTCAGGTCATGATCCCAGCGTCCTGGGATCGAGCCCCACATTGGGCTCCTTGCTCCACAGGAAGCCTGCTTCTCCCTCTCCCACTCCCCCTGCTTGTGTTCCCTCTCTTGCTGTGTCTCTCTCTGTCAAATAAATAAACAAAATCTTTAAAAAAAAAAAAAAGAAAGGTGTATATTTCAACTATTGGATGCATTATAATATATATATATGTATGTACATATATATATAACCATATATTTATGTATTTGAATCTTCTATATATTGAATAACATCTTTTTTGATTGACCTATAATATTTAAGAAAACTGTGCTAAGATTTCCTATTATAATGACTGAGTTGTTAATCTTCCCTTGTTTAGTTACCCAATTTTGCTTTACCTATTTTTGAGGCTATGTTGTTAGTTGCATATAAATTTATAATTGTATTGTATTTTTCTAACTAACTGAAACATTGGTTATTATGTAGTGACCTTCTTATCTTAAGTGGCTCAAAAATAATTTAGTCTGATATTAATATCTCTACTTTAAATTTTCTTCAGGTTTGTATATGATTGGTTTATCTATTTCCAATAATGTATGTATCTGAGAGCTAAATTTCTGTCAGTTGCTTCTGTTGGTTTTCATATGTAGTACCTCATATCTAGTATGCTTTATGACTGTTGATTGTAAGATGCCCAATTTACTTGGATCTGCATCTGAGGGACACTTTGTAATTTGAGTTGAGGTTCCTCCTGAGAGCATCTGCCAGTCATCCACAGCAGCCCTCTCAACATGGATACACCGTAAGTTAAATTCTTGCCTTGAGGGCTTTCAAACCACATAGGTATGGTTTTGGACTGAAAAAAACAGCTATACATGGATACTTTTTCAGGGTAGCCCCAGAATTAAGTGATTTTTCTAGCTCTCGCCTTTGAGAAAGGGTTTTGCTTTTGGTTCACTTTTGTATGATATGAGTAGCCTTTCAAAGTACCAGCTTTTTGCAGTGGTGTCCTATTAAATTCCACACCTTGGCCAAACATTGGCTTCTTCTATCTCCTGGGCCATGTGTGTTGTCAAAGCAGAAATTCAGGTTCTTTTTTTTTTTTTTTTAATTTTTTATTCTTATGTTAATCCCCATACATTACATCATTAGTTTTAGATGAAGTGTTCCATGATTCATTGTTTGTGCATAACACCCAGTGCTCCATGCAGAATGTGCCCTCCTCAATACCCACCACCAGGCTAACCCATCCTCCCACCCCCCTCCCCTCTAGAACCCTGTTTGTTTTTCAGAGTCCATTGTCTCTCATGGTTCGTCTACCCCTCCGATTTCCCCCGCTTCATTCTTCCCCTCCTGCTACCTTCTTCTTCTTCTTCTTTTTTTTTTCTTAACATATATTGCATTATTTGTTTCAGAGGTACAGATCTGAGATTCAACAGTCTTGCAAAATTCACAGTGCTTACCAGAGCACATACCCTCCCCAGTGTCTATCACCCAGTCACCCCATCCCTCCCACCCCACCCCCCACACCAGCAACCCTCAGTTTGTTTCCTGCAATTAAGAATTCCTCATATCAGTGAGATCATATGATACATGTCTTTCTCTGTTTGACTTATTTCACTCAACATAATACCCTCCAGTTCCATCCACGTCATTGCAAATGGCAAGAACTCATTCCTTTTGATGGCTGCATAATATTCCATTGTATATATATACCACCTCTTCTTTATCCATTCATCTGTTGATGGACATCTTGGCTCTTTCCACAGTTTGGCTATTGTGGACATTGCTGCTATAAACATCGGGGTGCACGTACCCCTTCGGATCCCTACTTTTGTATCTTTGGGGTAAATACCCAGTAGTGCAATTGCTGGATCATATGGTAGCTCTATTTTCAACTTTTTGAGGAACCTCCATACAGTTTTCCAGAGTGGCTGCACCAGCTTGCATTCCCACCAACAGTATAGGAGGGTTCCCCTTTCTCCACATCCCCGCCAACATCTGTCATTTCCTGACTTGTTAATTTTAGCCATTCTGACTGGTGTGAGGTGGTATCTCATTGAGGTTTTGATTTGGATTTCCCTGATGCCGAGCAATATTGAGCACTTTTTCATGTGTCTCTTGGCCATTTGGATGTCTTCTTTGGAAAAATGTCTGTTCATGTCTTCTGCCCATTTCTTGATTGGATTCTTTGTTCTTTGGGTGTTGAGTTTGATGAGTTCTTTATAGATTTTGGATACTAGCCCTTTATCTGATATGTCATTGGCAAATCTCTTCTCCCATTCTGTCGGTTGTCTTTTGGTTTTGTTGACTGTTTCCTTTGCTTTGCAAAAGCTTTTTATCTTGATGAAGTCCCAGTAGTTCATTTTTGCCCTTGCTTCCCTTGCCTTTGGCGATGTTTCTAGGAAGAAGTTGCTGCGGCTGAGGTCAAAGAGGTTGCTGCCTGTGTTCTCCTTTAGGATTTTTCTAGACTCCTGTCTCACATTGAGGTCTTTCAACCATTTGGAGTCTATTTTTGTGTGTGGTGTAAGGAAATGGTCCAGTTTCATTCTTCTGCATGTGGCTATCCAATTTTCCCAACACCATTTGTTGAAGAGACTGTCTTTGTTCCATTGGACATTCTTTCCTACTTTGTCAAAGATGAGTTGACCATAGAGTTGAGGGTCCAATTCTGGGCTCTCTATTCTGTTCCATTGATCTATGTGTCTGTTTTTGTGCCAGTACCATGCTGTCTTGATGAAGACAGCTTTGTAATAGAGCTGGAAGTCCGGAATTGTGATGCCGCTGGCTTTGCTTTTCTTTTTCAACATTCCTCTGGCTATGCGGGGTCTTTTCTGGCTCCATACAAATTTTAGGATTATTTGTTCCATTTCTTTGAAAAAAGTGGATGGTATTTTGATGGGGATTGCATTGAATGTGTAGATTGTCTAGGTAGCATTGACATCTTCACAATATTTGTTCTTCCAATCCATGAGCATGGAACGTTTTTCCATTTCTTTGTGTCTTCCTCAATTTCTTTCATGAGTATTTTATAGTTTTCTGAGTACAGATCCTTTGTCTCTTTGGTTAGAT
This sequence comes from Neomonachus schauinslandi, assembly GCF_002201575.2. Classification (NCBI taxonomy): domain Eukaryota; kingdom Metazoa; phylum Chordata; class Mammalia; order Carnivora; family Phocidae; genus Neomonachus; species Neomonachus schauinslandi. Next base: position 134,855,855 of record NC_058411.1, read on the forward strand.
TTATTCCTAGGTATCTTATGGTTTTGGGTGCAATTGTAAATGGGATCGACTCCTTAATTTCTCTTTCTTCTGTCTTGTTTTTGGTGTATAGGAATGCCACTGACTTCTGTGCATTGAATTTATATCCTGCCACTTTACTGAATTCCTGTATGAGTTCTAGCAGTTTTGGGGTGGAGTCTTTGGGGTTTTCCACATAAAGTATCATATCATCTGCAAAGAGTGAGAGTTTGACTTCTTCTTTGCCAATTTGGATGCCTTTGATTTCTTTTTGTTGTCTGATTGCTGTGGCTAGGACTTCCAATACTATGTTGAATAGCAGTGGTGATAGTGGACATCCCTGCCGCATTCCTGACCTTAGGGGGAAAGCTCTCAGTTTTTCCCCATTGAGAATGATATTCGCTGTAGGTTTTTCATAGATGGCTTTTATGATATTGAGGTATGTACCCTCTATCCCTATGCTCTGAAGAGTTTTGATCAAGAAAGGATGCTGTACTTTGTCAAAAGCTTTTTCTGCATCTATTGAGAGGATCATATGATTCTTGTTCTTTCTTTTGTTAATGTATTGTATCACATTGATTGATTTGCGGATGTTGAACCAACCTTGCAGCCCAGGGATAAATCCCACTTGGTCATGGTGAATAATCCTTTTAATGTACTGTTGGATCCTATTGGCTAGTATTTTGGTGAGAATTTTTGCATCCATGTTCATCAGGGATATTGGTCTGTAATTCTCCTTTTTGATGGGGTCTTTGTCTGGTTTTGGGATCAAGGTAATGCTGACCTCATAAAATGAGTTTGGAAGTTTTCCTTCCATTTCTATTTTTGGAACAGTTTCAGAAGAATAGGTATTAATTCTTCTTGAAATGTTTGGTAGAATTCCCCTGGGAAGCCATCTGGCCCTGGGCTTTTGTTTTTTGGGAGATTTTTGATGACTGCTTCAATTTCCTTAGTGGTTATAGGTCTGTTCAGGTTTTCTATTTCATCCTGGTTCAGTTTTGGTAGTTGATACATCTCTAGGAATGCCTCCATTTCTTCCAGGTTATTTCATTTGCTGGCATAGAGTTGCTCATAATATGTTCTTATAATTGTTTGTATTTCTTTGGTGTTGGTTGTGATCTCTCCTCTTTCATTCATGATTTTGTTGATTTGGGTCATTTCTCTTCTCTTTTTGATAAGTCTGGCCAGGGGTTTATCAATCTTGTTAATTCTTTCGAAGAACCAGCTCCTAGTTTTGTTGATCTGTTCTACTGTTCTTTTAGTTTCTATTTCATTGATTTCTGCTCTAATTTTTATGATTTCTCTTCTCCTGCTGGGTTTAGGCTTTATTTGCTGTTCTTTCTGCAGCTCCTTGAGGTGTAGGGTTAGGTTGTGTACTTGAGACCTTTCTTGTTTCTTGAGAAAGGCTTGTATTGCTCTATACTTTCCTCTTAGGACTGCCTTTGCTGCATCCCAAAGATTTTGAACAGTTGTGTTTTCATTTTCATTGGTTTCCATGTATTTTTTTAAATTCTTCTTTAATTTCCTCGTTGACCCATTCGTTCTTCAGTAGGATGCTCTTTAGCCTCCATGTATTTGAGTTCTTTCCGACTTTCCTCTTCTGACTGAGTTCTAGTTTCAAAGCATTGTGGTCTGAAAATAGGCAGGGAATGAACCCAATCTTTTGGTACCGGTTGAGACCTGATTTATGACCTAGGATGTGATCTATTCTGGAGAATGTTCCATGGGCACTAGAGAAGAATGTATATTCCGTTGCTTTGGGGTGCAATGTTCTGAATATGTCTGTGAAGTCCATTTGGTCCAGTGTGTCATTTAAAGTCTTTATTTCCTTGTTGATCTTTTGCTTAGACGATCTGTCCATTTCAGTGAGGGGGGTGTTAAAGTCCCCCACTATTATTGTATTGTTGTCGATGTGTTTCTCTGCTTTTGTTATTAATTGCCTTATATAATTGGCTGCTCCCATGTTAGGGGCATAGATATTTACAATTGTTAGATTTTCTTGTTGGATAGTCCCTTTAAGTAGGATATAATGTCCTTCCTCATCTCTTATTACAGTCTTTGGTTTAAAATCTAATTTGTCTGATATAAGGATTGCCACCCAGCTTTCTTTTGGTGTCCATTAGCATGGTAAATGGTTTTCCACCCCCTCACTTTCAATCTGTGGGTGTCTTTGGGTCTAAAATGAGTCTCTTGCAGACAGCATATCGATGGGTCTTGTTTTTTAATCCAGTCTGATAGCCTGTGTCTTTTGATTGGGGCATTGAGCCCATTTACATTCAGGGTAACTATTGAAAGATAGGAATTTAGTGCCATTGTATTGCCTGTAAGGTGACTGTTACCATATATTGTCTGTGTTCCTTTCTGGTCTATGTTGCTTTTAGGCTCTCTCTTTGCTTAGAGGACCCCTTTCAAGGTTTTTTGTAGGGCTGTTTTCGTGTTTGCAAATTCCTTTAGTTTTTGTTTGTCCTGGAAGCTTTTGATCTCTCCTTCAATTTTCAATGACAGCCTAGCTGGATATAGTATTCTTGGCTGCATATTTTTCTCATTTAGTGCTCTGAATATATCCTGCCAGTCCTTTCTGGCCTGCCAGGTCTCTGTGGATAGGTCTGTTGCCAATCTAATGTTTCTACCCTTGTAGGTTACATATCTCTTCTCCGAGCTGCTTTCAGGATTTTCTCTTTGTCTCTGAGACTCGTAAGTTTTACTATTAGATGTCGGGGTGTTGACCTATTTTTATTGATTTTGAGAGGGGTTCTCTGTGTTTCCTGGATTTTGATGGCTGTTTCCTTCCCCAAATTAGGGAAGTTCTCTGCTATAATTTGCTGCATTATACCTTCTGCCCCTCTCTCTCTTTCTTCTTCTTCTGGGATCCCAATTATTCTAATGTTGTTTCGTCTTATGGTATCGCTTATGTCTCGAATTCTGCCCTCGTGATCCAGTAGTTGTTTATCTCTCTTTTTCTCAGCTTCCTTATTTTCCATCATTTCATCTTCTATATTACTGATTCTCTCTTCTGCCTCATTTATTCTAGCAGTTAGCGCGCCCATTTTTGATTGCACCTCATTAATAGCCTTTTTGATTTCTACTTGGTTGGATTTTAGTTCTTTCACTTCTCCAGAAAGGGTTTCTCTAATAACTTCCATATTTTTTTCAAGCCCAGCTAGTATCTTTAAAGTGATGATTCTGAACTCTAGATCTGACATCGTACTAATGTCTGTATTGAGTAGGTCCCTGTCAGTCGGTACTACCTCTTGTTCTTTTTGTTGAGGTGATTTTTTCTGTCTTGTCATTTTGTGCAGAGGAGAATAGATTAATGAGAGAACAAAATGGTAGCAGAGTAACAACGTCCCCAGAAATTATATTCTAAACAAATCAGAAAAGACCTGAAGCAGTGGGAAAAGAAAGGGAAAGAGAGAAAAAAGAAAAAGAAAAATAAAAAGATAAAGATAAAAACAAAAACAAACAAAACAAAACAACAACAACAACAAAAAACCAGAATGTGATCAAATATGATCAGGCTGGTATATAGATCAGTGCCACACACTAGATTTGGGGTGTATTTTGTTCTTTTAGAAGAAAGTGCCTCCCAAAATTTTAAAGAAAGAAAAACTTATATATGTACAAAAATAAGGGTTGATATGATGAAGGGATGGAATATGACTGTAAAGATGGAAATTATAAAAAATTTTATAAAAGGAATTGATAAGAAGTTGTTTGAATAAAGAAAGAAGAGGATTTAAAAAAAGAAAAAAAAAGGGAGAGGATGTGATCAGGCAGGGGAATAGAAAACACCATATACTAGAGATTTAGGGTATATTTTAATCTGTTAGAAGAAACTATCTCAAAATTTTTAAGAGAGAACAACTTATATATATAAGCCAAAAATACGGGTAACTACTATGAAGGGATAGAATATGACTCTAAAAATGAAAAATAAAAATGTTTTTTTTTAAAAAAAGGGATTGATAAGGTGTTGGTTGAAAAAGGGAAAAAGAAAAATTCAAAAAGAAAAAAAAAAGAAAAAAAGACAGTTAAAAAAAAATTAACTTTAAAAGACTAAAGAATCATGGTAAAAAACCATGAATTCTATGTGCAGTATTCCCCTAGCGCTGGAGTTCTGCCGTTCTCATTGATCAGTAAACTTGGTCTTGGCTGGCTGTTCTTGCTGATCTTCTGGGGAGGGGCCTGTTGCCGTGGTTTCCAAATGTCTTTGCCGGAGGCGGAATTGCCCCACCCTTGCCCGGTCCGGGCTAAGTAATCTGCTCGGGTTTGCTCTCCGGGGCTTTTGTTCCCTGTGAGCTTTCCATACAGCTTTGGAGGTGGAGAGTGAAAATGGCGGCCTCCCAATCTCCGCCCCGGAGGAGCCGAGAACTCGGGGCCCAGCTCCTCAGTGAACCCCCAGAGAAAAGCCATCAGTCACTGCTGTCTCCCCGGTCTCCGGCCGCACTCTGTGCTCACCCGGCCTTTGACCGCGCGTTTCTATCTCTAGCACCAACCCTGTGTGGAGTCTCCAAACCCAGCAGATCCCTGCGGTGCACTCCTGTGCAGCTCCTCCCGGGGGAGGAAGGTGAGTCTCCCCAGATCTGCCGCTTGTTGGGTCCCTCATGGAGGAGCAGTGGCCCGACTGTGCCGCGGATCACGGTTTATGGCAACTCCGAGCTGAGAGCCGGCGCCTGGGCTCCGCCTCTGCAGCCGGCTTCCCTGCTCTGATACCCTGGAGCTCTGCCGCACTCAGGCACCCCCAGTCTTTCTGTGACCCCGAGGGTCCTGAGACCACACTGTCCCGGAGGGTTCCACCCCACGCTTAGCCACCAGAGTGACGTCCCTCAGCGGAGCAGACTTTTAAAAGTTCCGATTTTGTGCTCCGCGGCTCTATCACTTGCCAGAAGCGGCTGATGGAGGCCCCTCCCCCGCCGTCTATTATCCCAAATATTGCCTCGGATTCACTTCTCCGCACGTCCTACCTTCCAGAAAGTGGTCGCTTTTCTGTTCAGAGAGTTGTTGCTATTCCTTTCTTCGATCTCCTGTTGAGTTTGTAGGTGTTCAGAATGGTTTGATCCCTATCCAGCTGAATTCCTGAGAGGAGACGAAATCCAGGTCTCCTACTCCTCCACCATCTTGCTCCGCCCCCCTAAAAATTCAGGTTCTTTAGGCATTGGCAGCAAACACTCAGGGTCAGAGATGGCTTCAATGTTCACTTATTCCCAAGGTTTTCTGGTTTCCCTTCACTTTGGAGCACAACACATTTCCTTTCTCAGTCCAGCATGGTGATGCTTTGCATTTTATCTGCCATTTCATTTGTTTTTGTGGGGAGGTTGAATGAAGCTGTCTTATCTACCACATTGCCAGAAATGGAAGCCTGACAAATATTTGTCATGTCTTCTTATCAGAGTGGTTGTGGGAATCAATAAAGTAATGTGTGCCAAATAGCTTTAGAAGCAATCAAGTATCTGGCTTTTCCATAGTGATATAGACACTTGAATAACATTAGTAATTGATGTAAAACATGTCAAGCAGACTTCATGCTTGGAAAAAAAATCAGATCAATTCACTGTATTGTAAACTGTATGAGCCTTGATATTGCCTATCATTATTTTAAAAAGTCATCGATGAAGCTCCATCCACTGTTAGGAAAGGGGATCATTTGATTGGCAGATGATGCTAAGGGTACTCTGACTAGAGTCAAGGGCATTAGAAGTTAAATAACTGAGTGCAAAGCCCTGCTCAGACCTTTGTGCTAAATGTGTTTGGTTGTCTGGGTTTAATAGTGATACCTCTCACCCAGGTGTAAAAAATTAATCTCCAAAAGGTGACTGCCTCTGACTCCACCTTGCTTGGCAGCCTCTGTGTTCAACACTGCCAGTGTGACCTCCAAAACTATTCCTTTTACTTGACTGAGGTCATGGACCATTGGTGCTCAGTTTTACATAATATTTTGCAGACTTAATAGACTTACTACTGACCTCTCTTTATGGTGTTTTCTCCTTTTCTCTTTGCAGTCTGACGTGTCTTGGTTTTGGAAGGGATGTAATTTACTAGGTATTAGCCTATATGTTGCATTGTTGTACATCTTAGTATCCCAAGTAATGGGTGGCAGTGTGTACAGAGAAGATTGTGTGATAATTTCTACAGTGAGATGTTTCATGTGTTATTAAAAAAAACTAGAATCACAGGATGTCTTATTCAGTCATTATAAGCGAGCTTATTTAGTTTCCAGCATTTGGCTAGGTATTATGGATACAGTGATGATGAAGACATAGTCCTTATCGTTAAGCAATCATGTTTCCTTAAGAGGAAACACACAAATAGTATGCTTCAGTATTGCAAGAATTATGATAGAAGCTTATGCAAATTAGAGGCATTGTATAATGGGAGGAGTTGAGAATAGCGCATAGGAGGAAAGGTAGGAAATCAGGTGAGATTTGGAAGAGGTAATGATGCTAGCACTAAGGTGTGAATCAGCATAGGCATTCCCCAGTATAGTGGAGTAGACAAAGGGCCTTCTCTAGGCTGAAGGACAATAATGAGCAAAAGTCCACTGGTGTGAGGCAGCCATGAACATCTTACAGCCTGCATTCATTCATTCATTCATTCACCATTCAACCAATTTATATTGGACGTCTGTTGGGTGCCAGGGACTATATCAGGTATTAAATATATGGATATGGTCTCTGATCTTTTGGAGCTTTCAGACTAAGGGGGAATAGTCAACAAACCAGTAAACAAATAAGTAAATAGTCACAGGATGTGGTAATAGCCCTAAAGAAAATAAGGAGGTTCAAATGATAAAAAGTAAGTGGTAGTGGTAATTCCATTAGACAAGGATGCCTCTTTGGTTTTTTTTTTTTGGTTATATCTTTTTTTTAAAAATTTTTATTGTTATGTTAATCACCATACATTACATCATTAGTTTTTGATGTAATGTTCCATGATTCATTGTTTGTGTATAACACCCAGTGCTCCATGCAGAGCATGCCCTCTTTAATACCCATCACCAGGCTAACCCATCCTTCCACCCCCCTCCCCTCTAGAACCCTCAGTTTGTTTTCAAGATAAAAAGCTTTTGCACAGCAAAAGAAACTGTCAACAAAACCAAAAGACAACCAACAGAATGGGAGAAGATATTTGCAAATGACGTATCAGATAAAGGGCTAGTATCCAAAATCTATAAAGAACTTCTTAAGCTCAACACCCAGAGAACATATGATCTAATCAAGAAATGGGCAGAAGACATGAACAGACATTTTTCCAAAGAAGACATCCAAATGGCCAACAGACACATGAAAAAGTGCTCAACATCGCTCGGCATCAGGGAAATCCAAATCAAAACCTCAATGAGATATCACCTCACACCAGTCAGAATGGCTAAAATTAACAAGTCAGGAAACGAGAGATGTTGTTGGAGAAAGGGGAACCCTCCTACACTGTTGGTGGGAATGCAAGCTGTGCAACCACTCTGGAAAACAGTATGGATGTTCCTCAAAAAGTTGAAAATAGAGCTACCCTACAATCCAGCAATTGCACTACTGGGTATTTACCCCAAAGATACAAATGTAGGGATCTGAAGGGGTATGTGCACCCCGATGTTTATAACAGCAATGTCCACAATAGCCAAACTATGGAAAGAGCCAAGATGTCCATCGACAGATGAATAGAAAAAGAAGATGTGGTATATATAAACAATGGAATATTATGCAGCCATCAAAAGGAATGAGATCTTGCCATTTGCAACGACATGGATAGAACTGGAGGGTGTTATGCTGAGTGAAATAAGTCAATCAGAGAAAGACATGTATCATATGACCTCACTGATATGAGGGATTCTTAATCTCAGGAAACAAACTGAGGATTGCTGGAGTGGTGGGGGGTGGGAGGGATGGGGTGGCTGGGTGATAGACATTGGGGAGGGTATATGCTATGGTGAGCGCTGTGAATTGTGTAAGACTATTGAATCACAGATCTGTACCTCTGAAACAAATAATACATTATATGTTAAAAAAAAAAAAAAAAAGATAGCAGGAGGGGAAGAATGAAGGGGGGGAAATCGGAGGGGGAGACGAACCATGAGAGATAATGGACTCTGAAAAGGATGCCTCCTTGAAGAGACAACATTTAAGCCAATGCCCTAACAACGAAGATATGCTAGATGAGAAGGGGAGTGAGGTGGGATGGAGTGTGGGGAAGAGGGTTAGAGGTCACAGGCAGAGGGGGCGGCCTGTGAGAAGCCATGTAGCAGGAATGAATTTAGTGTATTCCAGGAATGAAAAGGAAGCAAGGGTGAATGGAGCCAAGTGGACAAAGGGGAGGGTGGCAGTCCATGACATAGGCAGGCAGGCAGATGACAGATCTTGGAGGCACAGTAGACCAGGCTGAGCAGTAGTTTTGATTTTATCCTACAGTCAGTCTGGAGCCTTTAAAGAGTTTGGATTAAAAAATAAAGTTATTGACAACTAGAATCTTAGGAATGTTACTCTGCCATCAGTAGGCAGGATAAATGGAAAGGCTAGACCAGAGAGTGATTTTTGTAAGCACATGAATAGGAAATAATTAGTGTAAATGGGAGATCGAGAGGAAGAAACACATGAGAAATGTTTGGGTTCAGAAGGAGGAGGGATTGTAGACGACATCCATGCATAGATGGTGGTACCATTTTCCAAATCTCTAAATTCAGGAGGAGGAGCTCGTTTTTAGGGAAGAGCAAGTAAATCACTATCATATGGGTAATCTTTGAAGTCTTGAGAGCAAGAGGGAGGAGAATAGCATTCAGTAGACATGCAGATCTATTTGGAGCTTAGGACAGCAGTGAGGGCTTGAATTAGGGATGAACACAGGTTTGGCAGGGCCCTTCGTTTTCTGTGACTTGCACACTTACCTGGTGGGGATGTGCCTCTGCTTCCAGCCTGGCATGGTTGTGCCATTGAGTCGGTAGGTCCCCCAGTCCCATTTCAGACTGAACAGTCATTTCTCAGCCCCCTGGGTGAGATTAGTATAGATCAGTTAATGTCTATTAGGACCTCCTGATTTGTTTTATCAGACAAAACACTGGACTAAGTGGAAACGTAGGCTGATATTTTTCTCAATTACAGATCTCACAGAGTGGGGCAGTGTGAGGGATAGTGGGTATGAGGATGTTAGTGTTTTATCTGGTTTAGTTGCTCTCTTGCATCCAGGTGGAAATACCTTATAGACATTGAAAAGATGGTGTCTCACAAATATTCAAATGTTACTTCTTAATTACTTTACAATTTTCTCCTGAATCTCCTACAGTCAGGCCCCCAAAAGCAGTACCCCACTTGCTCCAGAGAAAATTCTAGCCCTTCCCACATGAGCAGGAAGTTCTATTCCCTCGCATTTTCTTGAACCTTTCAAATTTGATCACATAAGCCTTCAGATAGGTGTTAAAGAGCTTTCCTTAGGTCCCAGTGAGAAGAGCTCAGTTCTGGTTGCATGAGTGAAAATGGATGGATGCTCTGATTTTTACTAGTTGTCTCTTTCAACAAGTGCTATAGTTGATTTCCTCACTATTACTAGAGAAGCTAGCACACTTTATCAAGGTGAGCACTTTTCTTTTCTTCTGTCAGCACATAGATCAATCTCATATGAGCAGTGGATACTCTTTCCTTTAAGAAGAAGATATTTTCCTGCCTCCTTGTGGAACAAGAAATGCAGAATTGTCAGGCTATACTAGCTATGGGTATCTCTTTCTTAGCAATCTTGTCTGGGTCAAAAATAGTTCCACTGAATTCTTTTTTATTTATATGTTTTCTTCCAAGTAGAAGGGAGAGGGATATAGAGAATGGTTTTTGGTTTACTTTTCAATGTAAATAAAGTTGTCAAATCCTATAATGAGGCCAAGTAACTTGAGGATGCAAAAGAAGAGGAGCTTCATTTCCACACCTTGGGAAGGTTGGCTGGTGGGAAAAAAGACAGTAGATATAGTCTTCTCTTGAGAAACTTGATTGTAAAGAGGAAAAGAACATTAGGGCAATAATTAGAGAGGATTTAGGATTGAGAGAGATATATATTGGCTTTTTGCTGTTTTTTTTGTTTTTTTGTTTTTTGCTTGTTTTACTAAAGATGGAAACATTTGGGAAAGCTTCTAAAAACTTTTGGCCAGAATGGAAGCCAGTTTTGAAATAAAAGAGATTGAATACATAGTCCAAACTGGGAATGACTGATGATGAAATATTCCAAAGAAGCTAGAAGGAAATTAGATTAAGTTAATCATGGACAATTGAATAGGAACTTCTGTCTTGAGACTGAAGAGAAGAAGGTGGATTTTAGACACAGACAAAGACAAGTTTATGGGTATGGGAATCAGCAAGTAGTAGGAGGTCACTCCCGACAGCCTTGACTTTCTTCATGGAGTAACATGAGGTCATCCACTGATGGTAGGGTGGGAGAATAATTTGAGAATGGTCAAAGGAGGAAGTGTCATCAAAGCGAATGGGAGAAATAACTGACCAGTGACAGAGATGGGTGATAGAAATGGGCTTAAGGACCAATGATAAGGGAGACCATGGATTTATGTGGTTCCAATCTATGTGGATGGGGGCTTTTCCGCAGCAGTGCGCAGTAGGGCTGTTGGAAGTGAGGAAGTCAATGGATGGACTGACCCAATGTTGAAGGTGTGTAGGACAAGGAAGTGGAAAGACTGGGGGTTAAAAGAAGCCTTAGTTCATAAACTTTTGTTTAATGGGGTTAGAGTCAACTCGGTTCTTATCTGATAAATTTGTGATATTCCATACCCCAAGTAACAGTTTTTCTCTGAATGTGTAATGGCTAGACATGTTGTCCTTTACTTAGGAAGCTGAAGGTCATGACACCTCTGACTCACTCTCTGATAATAAATTTTATTCTTTGGATGCAGACATTCTGGTCCTAACGCAAATGCCACTGGAAATTAGTTTAGTTTTGCTTATTTATTTCGAGGAGTGATGGGAGCCACCTAGGAGAAGATAAATCTTAGGCATATATGCCAGCAGAAGTGTTTGTATACTTAGTGTTTGCTTATGTTTATCCTTTAGGCATCAGCTGCTTTTTCTGTACATGTACCTTTGTGAGCATATGGCATTTTGATGTGAGTCATAGAAAAAAATTCAGCTGAGTCTGTTAATTGCCGAAAGAGACAGGTATAAAACCCAGAAAGCAGCCAGAATGTATCTAGAAATGAACCTGAGGCAGGTGTGACTTGCCTAATTACTTGCTGATGGAAAAAGCACACCTATTCTAATTTATTACACTCTAGTCGTGATATGAGGAGTCGCAGCAACTGTCAGAGGGGGTGTGTTGTGGTCTGTCTCCCTGAGTAGCTTCAGGCAGTGTGTTTTAAAGGTAGGCGAGATATGGCTTAGAATCCTGGCTTTAACATTACGTGGACTTCATATTTATGTGAACTTGAGCTAGTCTATGTTTTGAAGCCTTAGTTTTTCTCTTTCTTAAAAATGAGACCTATAATCCTCATTTCCTCCTTTTGATTCCCACCTGTAGTACTTCTAGTGCCTACATATGGGAGGTCAAGTTGATGCTTATTGTGGTTCTTCTCCCACAAGAAGAACAAAAAGTATGGGATCATAATATCACAATTTAGGGGCACCTGGGTGGCTCAGTCAGTTAAGCACCTGCCTTCAGGTCAGGTCATGATCCCAGGGTCTTGGGATTGAGCCCTGCATCGGGCTCCCTGCTCAGTGGGGAGTCTGCTTCTCCATCTGCCTGCCATTCCCCCTGCTCGTGCGTGCTCTCTCTCTGACAAATAAATAGATAAAAAAATAATAATTTAACAATTATAACTATGTAGAAAGAGAGGGAAGGATAAAGCAAGTATGGTAACATGTTAAGGTTTGGGGGAATCTAGGTGAAGTACACAAGAATCCTTTGAACTATTTTTGCAACTCTTCTGTAAATCTGACATTATTTCAAAGTAAAACTTAAAAAAAAAATCACAATTTGAAAACAAAGCACATCCAAGCCTAAAAGAAGAGAAAAATGCCTGGGTGCTGGAGGTAAAGAAGAAATAGCCTGTCTAGAGAGCCTGGAGGAGATGTATGGATATGAGACCAGAACCACGTTACAGATGGAGACTCGTGAAGACAGGTGATGTGCCCTGTATACATGGAATGTGAGGCGGGTAGGAATGCCCCCCTTTGATAGCTCAAATAAAAGGACCCTTTAGAGAAGCAAAAAAGAAGATTCTCTCTGCCCGGAGCTTAGATCAGTTAGAAAAATGTCTCCTGAAAGACAGTGAAGCCCAAATTTCTGCCACAAATGCATAACACCAACTTGGCATCAAGGAAATTGGATAAATTAAAGACAGGTCCTGCTAGAACTCATTTTGTACCCAGGAAAAGGTATTGCAGAACCACTTTTTAGGAAACTTTCATAGCCAGGCACAACTGACTTCTATTGCTAAAGGTGCGCTGATGATAAAAATGTATAGCTCATACCAGGAAATGATGCAACATGAAGGAAAACCAAAAATCACACTAATCAGGAATATGAGCCCCTAAAGAATGTGAGAGGATAGAATAATCTGGAAGAGGCTTCAAATTATTCACATTTAAAATTATCAACAAGATGAGAGAAGGAACAGAGATCATAAAGGTAGAACAGGAAGTTATGATATAGGCATATCTAAGAAAATAAAGCAAGTACACCTTTTAGAAATAAAAAATCATATCCATTGAAATTAAAACCATAATAGACAAATGTTTAGGCACAGTGAAAGAATTTAAGAAAACTAAAAACACAATTTGAGGTCATAACCTAGGATACATGGCCTCAAACATCAGCCTAAGCTGCATGAGGGCGAGGAGGAAGTGGACACCAAGAAAGAGGCTGAGACCCATGAACGATGTGAGGGGGGAGGGTCTAAGTAGACACAGAAAGAAAATGGAGGGTAGGAAGAGGCAATGTTCTATAGATATTAGTGAATAATCTTCCAGAAGTATGAAAGAAAGAAATACTTAAGGCAAGGATAAAGAAAAATTTTGCACTTGGACACACTGAAGTGAAATGGCAGGGCACTAAATATCAAGGGAAGTTCTTAGAAGCAACCAAAGGGAAAAATACCTGAAATGATACAGTGCTCGATGATTGTTTTTTCAAAATTCAAAAGTAAGATGATGTGTTATTATGAGAAATTTAGAGAAAACTGCAGAAGAAAAGGGCAAGAAAAAAAAAAAAGAGAGAGAGAGGCAAATGTAAGAAATAAAAGAAAACACACCAGGGTGGCTCAGTTGGTTGAGCACCAGGCTCTTGATTTTGGCTTGGGTCATAATGTCGAGGTTGTGGGATCGAGCCCCACATCAGGCTCTGCACTTGGCACAGAGTCTGCCTGTCCCTCTCCCTCTGCTCTTCCCACTGCTCACTCTCTCAAATAAATAAATAAAATCTTAAAAAAAATAAGAAAGGAAAGGAACAGTAGTAAGGGTACTAAATAGAGGGAGAGATACAGAACTTAGATCTGGAGTCCACTGCTCTGGGTCTGTCACCGTGGGAATTTAACTAAGTTACTTAACTTGTCTGATTAAGAACATGGAGAAGGGAAGCCTGGGTGCCTGAGTCAGTTAAGTGATGGACTCTTGACTTCTGCTCAGGTCATGATCTCAGGGTGGAGAGATGGAGCCCCAATTCTCTCTCTCCCTCTGCCCCACTCCCACTCCTCTCTCTCCCTCTCTAAAACAAAACAAAACAAAACAAGTGCACAGGATATTTTCTGTTTTTGTCTTTTTTTCAACAAGCCTCAACCCTAAGCCATCAACTCATAGCACACAGTGTGTGTTCTTTTCCCCCACAGAGCCGAGTGTGCTTGAGTTGTGATGCCGTTGACACAGAGAGGTGGGAAAGCGTGTGGTCAGCCTGCTGAGTGGTGGGGAGAAAGGGTGGAGAAATCCAGGAGTCTAGGGAGAGGCCAGAGTGCCCCAGCAGTTAGGGTCCTACTGGAGCTTTGAGGTCAGCCGAGAGGCTTGCACAGAGCAGAGCTGCCCAGCTGATCTCCCAAAACCTAAGACTCTTGCTCCACCTGCCCCAGGCTCTTTCCTCAGAGCTGCATTTTGCCCCATTGAGGTTGGGTTCTATCTCTGGAAGTCTGGGACATGCTGCCGTTTTGAGCTGCTAATCATTAGTCTCTGTAACTGCAAGAGATGCCCCTGAGGTTTCGCCAACTCAAGTAGAACAGAATATAAACTTATAATGGAGCATAAAACATGAGAGAATCAAACTGAAACAAGTTCAGAAAATAAATTGCATTTAGAGCCAAATGAATAATCTTCTCCACTTCTTGGGCTGGCTGGAAGAAGGCACTTGTCTGGGATAACAACTGTTGTGTGTGAGCGGGCATTCGATGGTGCTGTTAGCACTCTGGTCTGGCTTCAGAACGAAGAGAAGTGAGGGGTGTGTAGTTAGTGCAGGGTTGCTGGATCGGCTGGATGCTCTCCAGTTCTGATTTATACCAAGATGGCGACCGCAGGCAAGACTCTGCCCATTAATGGGCCCTTGCGGGTGGATGAAGACCTATCCCCCTAAAGCCCCTTTAGGGGCAGAGACCTACTGGGTGCTTTTTAGGGTTCTGAAAGTGAACAACAACAAGAGAGAGATAGATTAAAGAGGCCCAAGGCAAGCTCCTATTTTTAACATGTAATCTTCGAAAGCCCTTAACCTAAGCAAGAATTACCCTGCCACCCACCTCTCCAGTATGAATAGTCTTGGCGTGCAGTGAAATTGTCTGTTTTCAGGGGCCATATACTCTGTGTCTAGGATGTTGGGAGGAACTCTCAAGGACTGGCTGTCAGGGAACGAGGACAAGAATTATCATTATTATCATTACTCTCAACAGTGAAACATTTGATGGACATATGAAATAATTAATTTAGAAATCGTGGGAGCTCTTGTGTTCCTAAGGCCTCTGTTCCTTTTCTCTGCTTGTTTCTATAGTAACTTGCACAGATTTACACTAGTGAAACTTTCATAAGCTGGGTTGCTCTCTGCTTCTCTTGTAGCATTTTATATACATGCCTGGATTTTTGCAGAAAACAGACAGACCTATTCACTCATGTTTTGCAGGAATCTAATGCTGCCTTGCACTCCCAGGAGACATTTGTATGTTTGTTTAAAGAAGGAAAGAAAAAGTCTCGCCCCCACCCATAGGTTTCTTTCTTGTTGCTTTTAAGATTTTTTTTTCCTACATTTTTCAGAAGTTTGACTATGAAGTGTCTTGCTGTGGATTTCTTTGGGTTTATTCTGTTTGGAGTTAGCTGGAATCTGTAGGTTGCTGTTTATTGTCAAAGTCGGGAAGTTTTCAGCCATTATTGCTTCTAATATTTTTTTCAGCTCTGTATTCTCTCTTCTCTAACCCTGGGACTCCAATTATATGATTGCTAGATCTTTTATTACTGTCCCAAGGTCTTTAAAGGTCTCTGCTCATTTTTTTTTTTCATTCTATTTTCTCTGTGTTGATCAAATTTGGGCAATTTTTTGGGAAGATTTTATTTATTTATTTGAGAGAGAGAAACAGAGAGAGAGAGAGCACGAGCAGGGGGTGGGTGGGACAGAGGGAGAGGGACAAGTAGTCTCCCCACTGAGCAGGGAGCCTGACATGGGGCTCGATTCCAGGACCCTGAGATCATGACCTGAGCTGAAGGCAGACGCCCAACCGACTGAGCCACCCAGGCATCCCAAATCCCAAATTTGTCAATTTCTATTGTCTTTTGACCCAGTTTACTGATTCTTTCCCGTGTCTCCCCCATTCTGCTGTTTAGCCCATCCATTAATTATTTTTATTTTGCTAATGTTTTTTTTTTTTTTTTTTGTATTTTCAGATAATTGTATTTTTCAGTTCTAAAATTTCTATTTGGTTCTTCTTTATATCTTTTTGTTTGCTGAAGCTTTTTTTTGTTGTTGTTCAAGTGTGTTCATAATTGCTCACTAAAGCACTTATATGGTGGCTGCTTTAACATCTTTTTCATAAAATTCTCCTATCTTTGTTTCTTTGGTGTTAGCATCTATTGATTGGCCTCTTTCCAGGCAGTCTTTTTTTTTTTGTATGATGAGTGATTTTTGACTAAAACCTGGGCATTTTGGAGTATTATATTACAAGACTGTGGATCTTATTTAAACCTTTGTTTTAGCAGGGGTAGTGGGTTGAATAGCATGCCTACCTGGAATACTCATGTTTGCCTGGAACCTCAGGTGGTAACCTTATTTGGGAATAAGATATTTGCAGATGTAATTAATTAAGAGTCTTGAGATGAAATCATCCTGGATTTGGGGTGGGCCCTAAATACATTGACTGGTGTCTTTATCACTAGAATAATGGATACAAAGAAGTACACAGAAGAAAGCCATGCGAAGACAGAGCCAGGCATTAGAGTTATATTATCATAAGCCATAGAACACCTGCAGCCACCAGAAGCTGGAAGAAGTGAGGAAGGGTTATCTCCTAGAGCCTTCACAGTGAGTGTGGCCCTGCCAGTAACTTGGTTTGACATTTGTTTTTTGTTTTTTTTTAAAGTTCTATTTTTAAAAATTTTAACTCCAGTGTAGTTAACATACAGTTTTATAATATTTTCAGGTATACAATATAGTGATTCAACACTTCCATACATCACCCCAGTGCTCATCACGACAAATGTACTCCTTAGTCCCCATCACCCATCTGATGGGATGTATCCCCCATTCCCCACATATCTCCCTGCTGGTAACCATCTGTTTGTTCTCTATAATTAAGAGTCTGTTTCTTGGTTTGTCTCTCTCTCTTTTTCTTTTCTTTGCTCACTTGTTTCTTAAATTCCACGTAGGATTGAGATCATATGGTATTTGTCTTTCTCTAACTAACTTTTTTGCTTAGCATTATACTCTCTAGACCCATCCATGGTGTTGCAAATGGCAAGAGTTCATTCTTTTTTATGGCTGAGTAATATTCCATGGTTTCACATTTCTGGCCCTAGAAGTGTGAAAGAATAAATTCCTGTTTTGTTTTGTTTTGTTTGAAGATTTCTTTATTTTAGAGAGTGAGTACACAAGCGGGAGGGGCAGGGAGAGGAGCCTGATGTGGGGCTCATGACCCTGAGATCATGACATGAGCTGAAACCAAGAGTCAGATGCTTATCTGACTGCGCCACCCAGGTGCCCCAAGTTCTTATTTTTTTAAGCCATCAAATTTGTGCTAATTTTTTTATGGTCGTTCTAGGGAACAAGGTGTAGAGTGCCTTCTTCTGGCCCTGCTCTGGCAGGGGAAGGGGGGATGCCACTCTGTAACTGCCAGAGGAGGGTAGAAGTCCCGGGTCCCTGCTTAGCCTTTGTTGGCCCCCAAGGGGAGAGATCCTCCATATTATTATAGCCTGGGGGTGGGAGTTCTGATTGTATACTAGGCTCCCACTGATACCATCTGGCAGGGAGGGTCCAGGGTGCCTCATGACTGCTCCCCACATGACCTCTTCTGATATCATGCTGAAGGTGGCCTCATTTCTCCTGGGCAGTGGTAAGAGTCCCAAGACTATCAAGTTTTTTCTGACACCACCCCAGCAGGGCAGGAGCAGGTGCCTCATTGCTGCGGGGGTAGGAGTAGAGGTCCAGGGTCCCGTGTGATCTCCCCACCACCACGCATTCCCTATTCCCAGACCTATGGCTTCTCTGACACACCACTGAAGGCAGAAGGGGCAGAGGGTTGGGGTGTGTCCTTAGGGTCTATCCAGGGCATTTGCTGGTGTGGATGGAGCCTCAGTTTTTCTGTGGTGTTTGGCTGGAGTAGAGTGGTTATTACCTAAAGGTTTTCTGATCTGCTAGGCTATCCTTTTCCTGATCCTATGACTAGATGAAGCAGGCTTTTGTTGGACTTTATTGTTCATGTCTGTTGGGACTCTGGGTTGCTGACTTGTTGGGCTCCAAGTTTGGGAAGCATAAGGCAAAAGAAAACCCAGGGACCTTCCCTCTGTGTCATTCCTTGGGTCCTGGGGTCCCTAGATAGTACACTTTCTTGTCTCCCTTTGTCATTGTCGCCTTCTTTTTGTTCCATCCATTGCAACCAGCGATTTTAGTTGCACTTAGTGTGAGGAATGGGGAAAGATAGATCTACTCTATCTTCCCCAGAGTCAAAGTCATTTGGTGCCTTTTTAAGATTCTTCATACCTTTACTCTTGTTAGGTTGTAGAATTTATATTCTATGCCCTTTCTTGATGAGTATCATCCTCAGGCCCTACAGAAATCTAGGGAATCCTGTTAGATCAGCCCTTTAATTATGAGCCCATAGACTAATCAAGTCTCCCAGATTTAAAAGGGCCATGAGCCTTAATGCAGTTTTGGTCAGAAATTTCCTTTGTCCTTTGCCTTTACTTGTGAATTAGCCACTTGAGTCATTGCTTTAAGGAGGAAGGAAAATGGATAGTAATTCACTTTTTTTTTTTTTTTAAATAGAGCCTTCATTTTAGAATTTTCTGAACCATAGAATTTCTCAAAAAAACTAGTCCTTTCAGTGTGAATAAAATGCTATTCAGCTTACATGAATGTTTTCATGAATACAGATTTAAAAATCAACAATTACTTATTGAAATCCTGGTTTGTGAAAGGCAGCAGGCCTGGGCCCTCCTACTCCATGCTTTTCTCCTACTAAGAAAGGCTACTATCTTAAGAGATCTTCTTTTCCAATTTTGTTCTCACCTTATTATCTAATATCCTTGCTTTACTGCCACTTTTCTGTCTGCTGAGCCCCTACTGTGCTCTTGAGCATGATTTAAGCTTTCCTAGGATGAACATTTGGGAAATAGCTGAATTCTGGTCATTCTTTATGCACCATACATAGTTGTTTGATTAGGAATTCAGTTATGTTTCTTGACTTGTACACATTGCTTTTAGACCCAGGGCTATGTTTCCTGTTTCTTTTCTAACTTTGGAGATGATTAAGAAAAAGCCCAGTCCCAGTAATTGATTGTGTAATGAATTAATGAATGACATCAAGAGAATCTGGCTTGGGGATAGTAATGAAGACTGAGAATTATGGTTTTATTCCATTAGACTGTGTCCATTTATCCACTGAGTGAACAGATAGAGGCCTGCTGTGTGTTAGGCCGCTTACTAAGCATTGTAGAGATTTCGAAAATGAGTAAGAGACAGAGTGACATGGTGGTTAGAAGCTTGAACTTGAGTCAGAAAGAGTTGAGTTTAGATCTCTGATCTGTCCCATCCTAGCCATGTCCCTTTGTGAAATATAGTTTTTCTGAGCTTTGATTTCCTCATCTATATGTTCGTTATGATGAGCCAATGAAATATAACAAATGTATAGGATACCTGGCATAAGGAGATACTCAATTTATGTTGGTTATTAACAAATCATGCTTCCTGCTTCAAAGGAGTTTTTATTATGGTAGAGAAGAAAATATCCTTCTGTTCAAAGTAATTAGAACATTTTTAGAATTTACTCCATGAGCCACATTTTGTGAATTCAAAGGAGAATGCTTACATCAAACTGAAATGGGCTGTATAACTTAGATTTAGTACTGCAGCACACCAGTCAGACTGGGGGTACACAGAAAAATGGTCTTCATGAAATTGGAAGGGGAGTTGGGGGTCAAGGATAAAGGTGGGCTTTAAGAATGTTATTGGTGTGCTGGACATTTTCAAGTTACCCCTTCAGCATCCCAGATCTAGTCTCCAGTCCTGGAGAGTGACTTTTTGAATTGGAAGACTGATCTTTATGGTTCATACCAATGGGGTCCTTACCTGGAATGGGTTTGGTTTGACTGGGCGAGTGGAAGACAGTATAAGAGATTGGAGAAGGGAAGAGAGTGAGAGCAAAATATTTATTCTCCCAGCTTCCTCCTTGGCTGTATGCCTCCTCTGAAGGGAGCAACTCCTGCCAGACTCCCCTGTCCAGACCACTGTCCTTTCTAGGTACCAGTAATGGCTCCTTCCCTTGCATGCCCAGGCCTGTTGGTGGTAACAGCTAGCTCCAGGATCCTATACCACTCCTTGCTGTTTCCTCCCAATGCCCTAAGTGATGCCCTGGTCTTCTTAGAGATTATTCCTGCTTCTGCATCTCCTCACAGGATAGCTGCCTCTTGGTGGATTAATCCAAACATCATTCAAGTCCTCTCTGAGCTCAGAAAAGCATGGATTAAAGGGGCCTTGATGGATTTTCATGGACGAATGAAAGATGAGAAGAGGAAGGGAAAGTTGGAGAACTTTTTTTTTTCTCTCTGCATTCACCAGGGAAATTTGTGCCAACTATTTCAGTGCCAGTGGGTTCTTAAGCTTCTTCTCTTTCAGAGAAATACGTCTCTTTCTCTAGAATGTGACCAGCAGGCCCTGCAGTTGCGGCTCCTTGCAGAACTTTTAATCACCTGTGTGAACGTCTGATAGGGCTGTGAAATATGGCCCCTGCAGGCCTCTGAACGGCCTTTTCCCTTCCTCAGATGGTGAATAATCATTGAACCGCTCCACAGTTTCTGATATGAAGTTCAAATCAAGCCATGAAAAACCCATATTTCACAAGGTAGCATATTTTTGGTTCCTGGCAGTAAATTTTCCTCACTCTCCCCGTGCTGTGGGACACATTTGGAAAGGTCAGTTTGGCACTGTGTAAATTAACCAGAGGACCACTGGAGTTGAATGAAATCTATTGTAAATGTGTATTGATGGGCAGAGCAATGGGGCGGGGGGCCTGGCTTCTGAGCCAGGGTGATTTGGACAAAAAAGCGGAATTGTACCACGGGCCTTAGAGTCACCATTATTGTCATGCTGAGTAATCACTGGAGTGGCGTGATGAGACAGTGGCAGGAAGACTTTTCCCAAAGCTTCCTTGGGGAGGTGAGTATTGTACTTCTGCCAAGGATCGAGCTGATAGCTTGGTGTCACGTGACCGTATCACCTCAAGTATGAGCTTTGCTGCCATGTTGCACAAATCTGGAGGGCGCTGTTCTTGTCATCATCCATGTGTGTGCAGCCTACAGGCTGTGCACCCATTGGAGGGTAGACCTGGGTCACTGTGGGTCTAGAAGGGGCAGCATGGTCCAGTGGCTAAGAGTGAGGGCTCTGAGGTCCAACAGACCTGGATGGAAACCAGATCTTATACTTGGCAGCTGTCTGATCTGGAGCATGTCTTTTACATTTTCTGAACCCCGGGGTCTTCACTTTAAGAATAGTGTTAACAACACCTCCACGTGTGGTCTTGATGAAATCAGATAATGTAAGAAAGGCACTTTGCTCAGCATGATAAGCAATTCCAGAATGTTAGCTATTACTGTTCTTATTATTTAAAATGTAGGCCCTTCCTGGGATCCCTGACCCCAAAATGGCCAGAAACGACAATGATTAATGGGAAAACACAGAAGGGAACCCTGTTCTGAGTCCTGAGTCCGTGCTTGACTCCTTTTCCTTCCTCAGTTGTGAAATGTCATCGGTGAGCACAAAGGAGATCTTTTCCGCAATTAATAATCAATCCATTCATTTCTTCAAAGTATATTAATTGAGCACCTCTTCTTTCTTAGTACCCTTTCAGACTCTGGGGAGCAGCAGTGAACAGAGAAGACAATAAACACATCACGCCCGAAGCTCTTTACACAGCCTCTACTTGCGTGCTTGAGCAATGTATTCACTGTCTTCCCTGTCCCTGCTCTCATTTTGCCTGCAGGGAGCCAGCTGATTAGGGGAGAGAGAGAGAGAAAGAAAGACAGAGAGAGAGAGGAACAGGGAGGGAGAAGATGCGGTGGGAGGGAGAGAGAAAGGAAGGGAGGGGGAGGGGAACACTTCATGAAGACTTGTTATGGGTAGTAAAGCTAGAACTGTTAGTCAAGGCCTTGACTGCTCCCTGGAGAGACTGCTGCCCACAAGCAATCCCATCAGTAGTGGCCTCCTTCAGTTTGTGACACCAACGGTCAACCAATCAGCACCAGTTAATTGCATACCTACTATGTGCCAGGCAGTGTGCTAGGCACAGGGAATACTGTGGTGAACTCATCAGAAATGTAGTTTAGTAATGCACACAGACATTGAAGAGGGTTTAAAAGTAACTTCTTTAGTAATAGCAAATGTGCCAAGAAGTACAGACAGAATGCCATGGCACTTACACTAGGAAGGAACAGTCAAGGGAGGCTTCCCTGAGGAAGTGATAATGTAACCTGAGACTTGAAGGATACCTGGGAGTAGCAGGTGAAGGGCAGGAAGAGGGAGAGAAGCTTCTGAAATCTCTAACCATTCCTGAAAGAATGAAGATGTATGGCTATTTTTCAAAGCAGTCCTTTACCATTCAAGGGTCTGGCATGGATCCTGATGATTGGTTGGCTCAGTAAATATTTGCCAAACGACAGAGTGAATGGATGGGTAAGTGATTGAATGAATGAATGCATGAATGAATAAAATCCTAGAGTACAAAAAAAACTCTAGAAGATTCTCTGGCTTAGGACAGTTGGGATCTCAATACGTTGTGGGGGTGAAGTTATTCACTATCTTTACTCCTTGGTCTTCTTCTTGCTGCTTTTTGGCTGCTATATCTCTCTTCAATGCTTTCTCCCCTTGTCACCGGACATGAATATCTCTTCCTTTTAAAAGACACTTAACTGCTGCAGACTGTGATCTCATTCTTTATGGTCCAGTGAAGGGCAGCATCTCCGCCCTGACATTCTTGCACATTGAAGAGGAGGGAGCAGGAACTTCTGAAAAAGTGGCTTCTTTAAGTTAGTTGTGGATCACCAGCCCACAGGAAGAAGCTTGTGTAAATGACACCACTATTGGAAGCTTTGAGAATCAATGTCGGCGAGACTGCCTTTGGGTCCAAGCACTGGCTGGTTTGTGTTGATCTATTTATTGTAGGCCAAGTTGGAAGGCAATGAAAAATTACCCCATTTGGTACCTCGTTTACACAATATGGATCCTGGTGGAGCTTTGAGGGCTTTATTAATAAGAGCATCTGATGGCTTATTGGACATACGGTGCCCAATTACAGGTTTTGACGGTACAAGGTATATATTAATGACTTATTAGGGCAGATCTGGCTGGTAATTGATCACTAATGAGGCAGACTTGCTTGCATCTAGGCAAAAGATTTTGAAACTCTTTTAGCCAGCCCTACGTGAATGCCTTAGGAGAAGTGATCTACTAAATGGGTGGTAAATATTTCATGGAGAACATTTTACAGCACCCATTTGAGTAATTTTTTTTTTTTTTAAGGATAACTAGGTGGTTCCTGGAAAGTCTCAGTTGGCAGTTGCCTTTGGTGTTCAAAATTCTTGATGTGCAGGATTGCCACAGAGTAATTGCAGTCATTACTGGCTTTATCCTGCTATCCATGGCAACAGAGCCATGTCCAAATGACTGAGAATGTTTTCCTGGGACGATTGAGGGACTGGCAAGCATCATATTGGGTGCGCAGAGACAAAGCATAGTTTACGAATATTTCTCAAATGTCACAAGAAAAGAACTATTTTAAGCAACTGATGTGTCAGTGAAATATTTTCCTTCCTTTTAGACCCTAAATTAAATAAATGTGGGCTTTACTAAAGATGTTGTCGGTAGGTTTTCTAGAAAAATGCTCTGAATCTCTTTTACAAATTTTGCATTTCCATCTGACCCTTTTCCTTTTTATGTTAATGAATTTCACCTAATTGAATCGGATGTCACAGATGACACGAATTCATTCTGAATTTGAACTTCAGATCCCCAAGAAGGCATTTTCTTGGTAACACTTAACAAAATGATATCTATCAAATCGCTGGTGCAGTTAGAATTTAATTCGCTCTATCAACTGCCATTGTCATGCGACTTAAAAAAAAGTAATTTTCCTCAAGACTTCATAATTCCTTTTACATTCTTTTTCTATTGAATGAATTTCACAAACTCTTGAAAGAGAAAAGACTGGGTGAGAGCCATTCTTCACAAGGTGACAGAGGCAGAGAGCCTGTTGTGTACCCCCTCCTTTCCCACCTGCCCCTGCCTGCCTTTCACCTGCCAGTGGGGATCAGCTGCATTCATGGCACCTTTCCTGCTGATGCAGACCTGCAGAGTACCCTGAAGAAAGGAGAAAGGAAGGTACTGTCAGGAAGTGGGAGAAAGGGAGGAAAATGGAAACAAATACAGGCAGAGAAGATAAAATAAGAGGAGAAAAAAAATTAGAGGAAAGAAATAGCAATGAAGGTGGAAGAGAAATCAAGAGGAGGGGACACTGGGAGAAGCCAGAGAAGCCAGGCCCCTTGACCCCCACCTGCTCTGTGAAAGCCTTGACTGAATACTCAGCTTGCATTAATTTTTTCCATTTTCTGATCTCTGCAGAGCAGTGATCTTCAATGACAGGTGATGATTTCTTCCACCCAGAGGACATTTGGCAATGCCTGGAGACATTTTCGATTGCCATATTGGGGGGGGGGGGGGGGGGGGGGGGGGGGCGGTTTATAGTGGTAGAAAATGGGTGTGCTGGGTTAATAGTGTTTGCCAGAATCCATGTCCACCTGGGACCTGTGAATGGAAATAAGGTGGGTTTGCAGATGTAATTGACTTAAGATGAGCTCATGCTGGATTAGAGTGGGCCCTGATTCGATAACTGGTATCCTTATAAGAAGAGGGAACTTGGGACATGGAGACAGACATAGAGAAAAGAGAGCCAGGTGAAGATAGAGGCACAGACAGAAGAGAAGGCTGCCACGAGTCCAGCGATGCCAGATTGCTGGGAACCACCAGGAGCTAGAAGATGCAAGGAGGAATTCTGCCCTAGAAACTTTGGAGGGAACATGGCCTGCTGATACCTTGATTTCAGACTTCTAGCATCGAGATCTGTGAGAGAATAAATTCCTATTGCTTTAATCCACCCAGTCTGTGGCATTTTGTGATGGGAGTCATAGGGATGCTGCTGAATACCCTACAATGTACAAGCTAGCCCACCACGGCAATGAATTATATGGCCCCAATTGTTGATGGTGTCAAGACTGAGAAACCACTGGAGAGCTTAGGGCTGTCGCTCTCATTACCACTTTATTATGTATGTTTTGAGGCAGTCTCTGTGTTTGCAAATTTTTTACCTGATTCCTACGTGTTAATTTAACTTCTTGTGCCTTTGTGTGTCCACACAACAACTAAGTTGTTAACTCTTAGATGGTAGGGGGCGTGCATTTGCTTCTTTGATTCCTTTACAACAAATTGATATGCATTTAGTAGAGCTTAATAAATGCTTCTTGGACAAATGAACAAAGATTTTCAGCATGTGATCCACTTACAGTGGCACCTGTCCCCATTTATGTCAAAAGAACACATCCTGAGGATTTGAGGTTGTACTTTTCCAAGTTGTGATCAGTGTCCCTTAAGTCTGAGAATCCAGGTGGAACCTGCTGACCCAGCAAGGAAGGCCTGATATGGATGAGACATAGAGGATGCGTGGTCTAATGGAAAGAGCCCTGGAGTGGAAGGCAGGAGAAGGGCTGAATTTCTAACTCTTTGGGAATCTCGTGTTCTCTCTGAGCTTAAATATTTCCATCTGTAAAATGAGAAGAGTGATAGATACCTTGTATATAGTGTTGTTAGGGTCAAGCAGGCTACAACATAAAGAATGTGACAAAGGTACTAAGGAAATATTTTTTATCCATGGAAAAGTTGGGACAAGCATCTTTTCCTGTTTCAGGAAAGCAGCACAACCAGGAGGTATAAATACATGCATGGTGAGGCTGGGAGTTTTGCCTGGGAAGAAGGAAGCATGGAAGAGGAAGTAACACATAGCGTTGAGTGCTTGCTGTGTGCCAGGCACTTTTTCCATTTTCTCATTTAATTGTTAGGACAACCCAATGAGGTGGCGATTGCTATTCTCACTTTGGAACAAGGGAACTAAAGATCACAAAACAGTGACAGACTCAGGGTTGAATTTTAAGCCCATGATATTTCAACTGTGCATGCTGCCTGCCGAGCTTCTGTAAAAGGTTCTGAGTGGTTGTTCGTTGAGTCAAGGGAAGGTGATGGGCCCACAGAGTGCGGACACAGAAGACAGTGTATGGAAATGGTACCACATGACCCTGTGCTTGTAAGGTGTGGTCTCTTTAGGAAGACAACATTCCTAGCCCGCTTTTCTACACAAGAAGGGGGAATGACTGAGGAGATCCATAAGCCATGCGTCTGATACCATGGAATTTACTTTTAACGTGAGTGAGCACCCTTCATGTATGTTTCACCTAAACTAGATGAACCAGAAAGAAATAAGTGTGAAAATCTTTCTGATGCTACCATGCATACAGAAATAAAGTGGTCTCAGCTTAGGGAGAAAGCAGAAGATGGAACAGAGGTGTGGACATACAGAAGCTGTATGTCCCTAGTGGAAATACATGTAGAAATATGTGTTTCATATTTGACCCTTTTGGATATAAACTTATAAAAATCCAGAAATGTGAAACTTTTAGTGTAAGACATCAGTGGCTAAATACATCTGAATACAGGATTGTCGGAAGTTGACCTATTTTCCTCTAGGGATCAAATGTCTGCTCTTGTAGAAACTTTGTGAAAGGAAATTAATTTTTTTTTCAAGAGATATTTACTTAGAGCACAAGTGTGTGAGTGGGGGGAGGGACAGAGGGAGAGGGAGAGGGGAAGTTGACTCCCTGCTGAGCATCGAACCTGACTTGGGGCTAGATCTCCCGACCTGGAGATCATGACCTGAGCTGAAACCGAGTCAGATGCTTAACTGACTGAGCCACCCAGGTGCCCCGAAAGGAAATCACCTCTAAAAATCTTCAGTGATGATCACTATAAGATGAACCCATTCCTCACTAGCCCTTTAAAAAAAGTATGCAAGTGTAAACCTTAATATTCACACATGATCGGATTGACAGCACATGAACCGAGTGATAAAAGCTGGGGCCTTCCAAAGGCGAGGTTTAGAGCATCACATATGTCAGGAGTGACCTTGCACCTTCACTGTTACCATTGGTGCCACTGGTACTCTATCCACAGTCAAGGAAGACCATGCTTCCTCTACGTGTGGGCTTCCAACATAAAGTTCCTGGGTAGATCTGGCGTAACTATGCAGAATAGACTTAAGTCAGTTAATTGAATATAAGAATGATTTTCCCTTGCCTTAATTCTTTTCTCATATACAAAAATTGACCACTTGGATATCACTTAAGTGCGCTTATTTAATTTATTTTTTCTATGAAATGTTCTGCTGAAAATTTGCCCATGCATCCACGTATTTTTTCCATCAGGACATGGCCCACTGGGCCATGGATGTTTTCACAGAGCAGTATTTTCATTGCTTCATATCTTTTCTTGTGTTAAGCACTTTAATTCTTCCCTACCACTCTATTTTCTAGACCTCAGGATAAGACAAACCTCTTAAGTTAGAAAGAAAATGGCCTAGTAGTCATAAGAGATCATGCATTGCTCTGTGTTCTATAAATATGGCAGAAAACATGCCAAATCATTGTTTTAATTATAAAAAAGAGATGTTAACAATCTTCTCTTAGGGAGTATGTCATTGTTTTTATGAAGCATCTGTTTCAGTGGCTGCCAGTTGAAAGAAATTCAGGGAGGTGGACAGAGAGTTGCCCACAAAGGGTCAGATGAGATTTTCAGTTATGCTGAACTAACAGTCTGTTTTCTATTGTAGCTTTTCCACCAAGCTTTTCAGAAGAGCTGAGTGGGGGGATGTCAGTTGGTTTGGCAGCGGGCTATTTGAAAATATTCAGGCTATTGCCAGGAAAAGTTAAGACAGAGTTTCACGAAACTCTATTTGTGAAATTAAATTGGCCAGGATCATGACAGTCTTGCAGCTTCAATCTGGTTTCATGCCTGTAAACAAAGGCCATCAGTACAAAGTGATGTTCTTAACTGTGAGGATGTAGCTAATGGGCTGCCACTGAGGCCAGCTCCAGGTCAAGCTTCATTTACTAATGAAAGAATAGTGGACTGGGGAGAACATTAATGAAACCCATCATGATTACAAAGTGGAAGGCCTTGCCTTGCTAGGAGAACAAAATAAATGTCATTCTTCTTTCTTCACATTTAGAAAGCCTTGCCAAAAATTTTGCAATGCATATGATTTTATGATAAAATAATTTGAAGGATAAGGGAAATAATGAATGTGCCAGGGAAACACAGGTATAAGAGAGGTTTATTTTGGAAACTGCAGGACATATCCTTTGAATGAAAGCCACTGGAATTCAATTTTTGAGTGGGAGGGAGAATGCATAAATAGCCACAGAAGAAAGATTTGATAGCAAAAATATCCAATGACCGAGTCCAGATTTTTAGGGCACCATGGAAGTAAAATTAGGAAAAAGGGACCAGATGCCCCAACAAACACCTGACAGATGAGACTCATATGAGAACCAGGCCATGGAGTTGTGCCGGGCAATGAGAAGCTTACTGTAGTGGTAGTTGTGAATGACAAAATTGATCTGAGCTACCCTAGAAAAAGCAGCTGCTTTTTTCTTTCATGCATGTGTCAAGACAGAGTGTACTGACTATATCACAGGATGATACTTGAACTCCAGAGAGTGTGGCTCTGTGGAGGACATTAATGAGGCAGATGATCTGCACTTAACCTCCCCAAGGAGGCAGACGCTACATGGCATGGCTGCCATGCCTTCCGTATGCTAGAGCAGGGGGCGTGCCCAGACCTGGCATATGGAACAACAGAATTTGTTTCTTACTCCAGATGCTGGTCTCTGAGGGACATCCAAGTAGATGGAAAGTTAATGTAAAATTACTCTAAGGTGTGGGTTAGGTAGACAGAAGTAAGAAGGGGGTTCATTTGGGGAACTGGAAAAATATCGGGAAAGCCCAGAGAGGGCTGATACGGTCATCCTAGTGATAATATGATGATGCTGAGGCGTTATAGGGTTTGTGATTGGATCCTTGATAATAGATGAAATGCAGGGACAAGTTTTTAACCTCTGTGTGAGATGAACCAGTGGTCACAGCGCACTCTTATTGACTCAGTTGCGGCATGGGCCTTTGGTCTTCGCCATGTATGGAATGGTTCAGGAATTGAATGGGGCTCTAAGGGAAAGTCAGCAGTGGGATAACCAATGGCTAAATAAGGTTAAGTGGATTTACACATGTGAAAAATGATAACAAAGAGGAGAGACATCTTAAAGTGATGTGCATAGTTCTGGATAATCAGCTAATATTCCTGAAATGTCAGTTGGAACTTTAGTATAAAAAGGAATTTAGATGAGGCATTCAGTGTGGTAGGCCAGATAATGGACCCTCGAAGATGTCCTTGCCTTAATCCCTTGATCCCCAGAATGGGTTACTTTACATGTCAAAGGAATCCTGCAGATATAATTAAAGTTATGGACCTTAACATAGGGAGTTTATCCTGGATTATAAAGTGGGCCCAATCTATTTGTGCCGGCCCTTAAAAACAGAGAACGTTCCGTAGCTGCAAGCAGATGCAGTGGAAAAGGACTCAGAAGCCATGTGGTAGAAGGGGAAGCCAGAAAGACTGGAAGCACGGAAAGAAACTTGATATATTGTTGCTGACTCTGAAGATGGAAGAAGGAAGCTAAGAGGGGCTCCAAGATGACAACCAGCGAGGAGATGGGGCCCTGAGCCCTAAAACAGCAAGGGACAGAATTCTGCCAGCAACTTGGATGAGCTGCAAGCAGAGCCTCCAAATAAGAGCTCTGGACAGGTGATACCTTGATTTCTGCTTGGTGATGACTTTGTTGGGTTTCCAGCCTATGGAACTGTGTGAGAGATACTGCTTTTGTCTTAGGCCTCTAAGTTTGTGTTAACTTTTTATGGCAGCAGTAGAGAAATAATACATTCTCATATCTATGTTTATATAGACATATGCATCATTTTTAAAAAATGTGTGTGCACACACAGTATCTCAGGAAAAGTGCCATACACTACATTAACAAGCTGGAATACATAGTATGGGTGTGTATATAGGTCTTACTGTCAGGTGCTTCTGGTCCTTCCTACCGAAGTTGGACTGGGAGCATGATGAACCTCGACCTTTTTAAATGTCTTCAATGATTAATTAAGGAGAGAAGCTCCATGTGTGAGATTATCATACTGTCTGCTTTTGAGAGCTGATGGCTCACAAAAATTTTCAGAAACTCAAACCCAGCTTCAGCTTTCATTCACACTTTTGTGAAATTTGATGAACCTTCCAGCTAATATGTATGTGTGTGTAGTGTATATGTATACAGGTATAGAGTTCTTCTTTCCAAAAGAGTTTTCTAATGTGTTAAAAATAGAACTGGAAATTGGCTCTTTGGAAACACTGAGATCTTCGCTTCCTGTGGATTGGGGCATAGCAGGTGAAGGAGGGTATGAGGATTTGGTTTCTATCACCACTGAGCCTATTCTTTTCCCATGGTGACATTTCTTGCAGGTTTTCCTTATTTGTGATTCGCTGTGTTTTGAAAGCTCACCCATGAGTTTATGCAGAGAAACAGCTCCTGCTTCTTTCTTCTCAAACATTCTGATCATAAGAATTTAATGAAATGCCCGTGGGAGCCACCCCGGTGTTTGCCGTCTCCTCTTCAGCACCAGCGGGGATGGACAGCCCCCTAGGCTGCCGGGCCGCTTGTGTGCACGCCTTATGTCGTCAACAGGTCTGTCTTTGTGTTATAAATCTCAGGGTGGATACTGAAAAATGCTAATTTATGATAAGCAAGACCTAGATTGACAGGAAGCACAACAGCAGAGGGAGAGGTTGTTTGGTGAGTTTGGGAAGGGGAAAAAGAGAATGGAAGTGAGAAATACAGAGACTAATTGGGAATCAAACCAAAGAGGTTAAAATAGAATTTTTTGGAGTTAACCCAGAGAGAGGCTTGGGTAGAAAAAACTTGGGGAAAAAAAAAAAAACATGTAGATTTATATCTAGGAAAACAGAAAAAGCATGTTTCTCTTAGTCAGATAATGGAGAAATGGTGTGTGTCGGGGTGTGGATAGGTCGTTCAGGGAGTCAGATACCTTTCTGGAAGATCAGTTAATGTCCAAATCTTGGTGTGGCCCTCGTTTTTCTGAAGATGAGGGATAATAAGAAGCCAGCATGCTGGCTCCAGTTTAGAGTCTAGGTAGAATTAGAAGCTGATCCCAAGTTATCTCTTACGGTAAACCAGATGGACTTAGCACAGGTCCTCTGCTGTGTTTCCTATTTTGATGATATGCAGAGGTGTTTCACCCTGAGAGTTGCAAGGGAAGGAATGAAAACCAAGGCTACAGTTCCCATGACCAAGGCTTTTGTTTGGAGCAAGAGTTAGGGTTTTACCCAAAGGCAGATGAGGAGGTGTTCCTTTGGACAGTATCGCTGGTGTTTGGTTTTGCAGCCTCTTCTGTGGAGCATGATGGAGAAGTAAGGTGATAGAGATTCTCACTTTACATTTGAGCCTGCCAAGTCCCAGATGAGTACTATGAATGTCCAGGATCACACAGCAATATCCACACCAACTGATCTGAACACTCTCCATTTGTTTGAGTCCTAAAACCTAATTCTATGCTCGTATTTCCTAAAGATAACCTTGTTTCCTATTTTTCTGTGAACAAACTTTGAGAGCATCAGTGAGCTTTTTCATGGATAAGAGCACATTGAGGACTCAGGGAATCTTTTCTTTTTCTCATCATTAAAACTTTATCTTTTAAATTTTTTTGTTTCAAGTTTTTATTTAAATTCTACTTTGTTAACCTATAGTGTGCTAATGGTTTCAGAGTAGAATTTAGTGATTCATCACTTACATGTAACACCCAGTGCTCATCACAAGTGCCCTCCTTAATACCCATCACCCATTCAGCCCATCTTCCCAATCCACCTCCCTCCAGCAACCCTCGCTTTCTTCTCTATAGTTAAGAGTCTCTTATGATTTGCCTCCCTTTCTTTTTTTTTTCTTTCTTCTCCTATGTTCCACTGTTTTGTTTCTTAAATTCCACAAGTAAGTGAAATCATTTGGTATTTGTCTTTCTGACTATTTTGCTTAGCATAATACACTCTGGCTCCATCCATCTTGTTGCAAATGGCAAGATTTCATTCTTCTTGATGGCTGAGTAAACTCCATTGTGTGTGTACACACACACACACACACACACACATACACCCCACATCTTCTTTATCCATTCATCTGTTGATGGACATTTAGGCTCTTTCCATACTTTGGCTATTGTTGATGATGCTGCTATAAACATTGGGGTGCAGGTGTGAGGACTCAGGGAATATTTTAGCTAGCACCAGGTAACTCAGCTAGGACATGATTGTTATCTTGAAATATTTGTTAGGGAGTCATGTAAAAGAGGGATTTACTGAAATTCCTGTGGTCTCAGCAGGCAGATGCAGGATTGAGGTGTAATAGTTACAGGAAAGCAGATTTCAGCCCAGGATAAAGATAAAGAACTTCCTTCTGATTTGAACAATCTAGAAATGAAGTTCACTAATTTATGTGATAGTGAAATCTTATCTCCTGAAGTAAGTCAAGGCTGACTGATTGTTTGCCAGGGATGGTGTACAGAGAATTCCAGAACTGGCATGAGAGTGGAGTGGGCTTGTGCTTGATAACTCAGGTCTTGAAATTCATTGTTTCCCTCAAAATTAAAACTATTCCACCTGAACTTCCTTCCCTTTCCTGTTTTTTTTTCCCCCCAAATTTACTCTTGATGTCTATTCTCCATCTAAGCTTTTGTTCCTACATAGGATGAAAAAGGATCTTTTGGATAGCAAAGTCCATCTTCCCTTTCTGGGCTCAGTTCTCTCTTTTCCCACCTCCTTCTTATGTGCTCATTGGTTTATGTAATTTTCTCCTTCAGTTTTCTGTATTCTTCTCCAGTGACACATTCTTTGCCCTGACATCCAATGGCTTCTTTACCCTAAAACGATATTCCTGTAACTGTGCCACCTCTCACATTTCCATTCTGAACCTTTTCATGAAACGGTAATTTGTTTACATTTGGAGCCTCCACTTTCCAACTCATGTTCACTCCTTAAACTCTTGTTATATGCCTCTTATCTAGTCCTTCTGCTCAGCGGTGGGTATGTAGGTGTTTGTTCCAATATTCTTACTGAACTTTCTGTTTTTTTTTTTAATTTATCAAAATAATAAAAAAGGGATGTTCTGATTGCCAAATCCAGCAACATCTTCTCAATCTTTGTCCTCTTAATATTCTTCATGACCCTTTGGTACAAGTGATGCATTCTTTCACCTTCTGGAAGCCCTCTCTGCCCTTGATGTCTGTGGCAGGATTATGCTGATTCCTTTTCTATTCCCCCTTCCCATTCCTAATTGCAGACTCCCCAGACAACAGTTTTCACCCATTCTGTTTCTCTCTCTATATATATATTTTACCCCTCAGCTATATTATATGTTAACTCAGGTTCAGCCATAGACCTATATGCAAATGGCTCTCAAATTCATTAACTTAAGCCCTGACCTCTCTTCCAAATTACTGACTCATATTTCTAAATGCCTGCTAGAGTGTTCTCCCTGGTTCCCGTAAGAATCTCAGAGCCAGCACGGCAAACCCAAGTTTATACCACTTCCTCCACCCCCTAATTAGCTCCTGATGCTCATTCTTTAAGTGCTGTCTGTGAAACCACCATTGTTCAAGCTATCAGTCCCCAAATTTTGCAATCAGAGTTGATTCTTCCTTCTTCTCATTCCATAATCCATGCCCAGACCTACCTATCCTACCTATGATTCCTTTCAAGTGACTACCCTCCTTTTGTATTCCCACCATCTTTAGTGTGGAGCTGATTTTCTCTCTGTCACCCAAACATTTGCAATATCTTCACCCATAATCTCCACACCTTCAGTCTCTGTCCTCTCCAGTTATAACCTACATCCTCCAGAATGATCATGACCCTCTTCAAACACCAACATTCGCTTCTTCTCACTGGCAAAATTCACTACACTCTGAAATTCCAATATAGGACCTCCACAATATAGGACTCTCCTCCACATATCTTAACCACTGCTACTAATAGCTATTTATAATGGCTAACATATGAGTGCTTACTCTGGGCTAAGCGTTGTGTTAAGTAATTGTAATAACCCTATGGAGTAGGTACTATTATAATTTAAGTAACTTGCCACTGGTCACAGAGTTAGTTAGCATTTGATCCGAGGTGAGATGATTCCAGAACCTTCAGCCATTCTGGTGTCCTTTGGCTTATTGCCTACTTCTACCACATGCAGCTTTAATCTGAAATTTTAATGCATCTGCCATTGACTCTTCCCCACCTCCCTCTGATTAGAATATTTTCCTATGGATTTTGTAGTAGAAAATATCTTTTCTCCCAAGGACTCTTTACTGATTCCTGCCCCCTATTGGAAATCCCACATGTTTACTTTGTTTTAAAAAAAATTTTATAGTAATGTGTATCCCTTAGCTTTTTTTTTTTTTTAAAGATTTTATTTATTTATTTGAGAGAGAGAGAGTGAGAGAGAGCATGAGAGGGGAGAGGGTCAGAGGGAGAAGCAGACTCCCCACTGAGCAGGGAGCCCGATGTGGGACTTGATCCTGGGACTCCAGGATCACGACCTGAGCCAAAGGCAGTTGCTTAACCAACTGAGCCACCCAGGCGCCCCCCTTAGCTTCTTTTTTTTTAAAAACTTATTTTATTTAAATTCAATTCATTAACATATAGTGTATCATTAGTTTCAGTAAAGTTCAGTTATTCATCAGTTGCATACGACACCCAATGCTCATTACATCACATGCCCTCCTTAATACCCATCACCCAGTTACCCCAACCCCCCACCCACCTCCCCTCCAGCAACCCTCAGTTTGTTTCCTAGAGTCAAGGGTCTCTTATGGTTTGTCTCCCTCTCTGATTACATCTTATTTTATTTTTCCCTCCCTTCCCCTATGATCCTGTTTTGTTTCTTAAATTGCACATGAGTGAAACCATATAATTGTCTTTCTCTGATTGACTTATTTCATTTGCCATAATACCCTACGGTTCCATCCATGTTGTTGTAAATGGTAGGATTTCTTAGCTTCTTTTTTTTTTTTAAAGATTTTATTTATTTATTTCAGAGAGAGAGAATGAGAGAGAGCACATGGGGGGGGGGCAGAGGGAGAAGCAGACTCCCTGCCAAGCAGGGAGCCCGATGCGGGACTCGATCCAGGGACTCCAGGATCATGACCTGAGCCGAAGGCAGTCGCTTAACCAACTGAGCCACCCAGGCGGCCGATTTCTTAGCTTCTTAACAATGATATTTATCATCTCTGTAAAGGCAGGGACTGTTTTTCAATCACCATTTTTTGATTCTTTGTTACTTAATAGAGCACCTTCCCTAGGACATAGTAGAATCTTCATTTAAATTGAATTGACGTGGTACATTAACTAGATAACAGATCAAATCTTGTCCTAATTCAGTACAGTGTTGAATTTCAAGCTATTATGATTATTACCTCTAGCACTAGTGTTTAGACAACCTGAAGTAGGCTCATTAATTTATATGTCATGTGTGTGTGTGTGTATGTGTGATTTCTTTACATATACAACAATAATATACATATACATATGTTTACATACATAATAATAATTATATATATAATTTTTTTTTCACTTCAAGGACTGCCCTTCCAAGTGAGGGAAAGAAAAGTCCCATTTCTACAACAGACAAATGATAATACCTGAAACAAGGGTCACACCAATGTCCAAATGGATGGAAACATTTTTTTTTAAAAAATGGATTAATTATAATTAACCTAATTTTGATCTCCTATATCAGACTTCTAAGCTAGAGATTCATCAAAACTATTCAAGTTGACATGGAAAGGTCTGAACTTTTTGACAGAGGAGCTCATTTTGAAAAGCTAATTTTGAGGGCGCCTGGGTGGCTCAGTTGGTTGAGCGACTGCTTTCGGCTCAGGTCATGATCCTGGAGTCCCGGGATCGAGTCCCGCATCGGGCTCCCTGCTCGGCGGAGAGCCTGCTTCTCCCTCCGACCCTCCCCCCTCTCATGTGCTCTCTCTCTCTCTCCTTCTCTCTGGCTCAAATAAATAAATAAAATCTTTAAGAAAAGCTAATTTTGAGTCCTCTGAATCTTTCTGATCCCAAAAGTTTGAGTGGGGAAAGGTAGCAACATGGATGTGATCAGCACTTGGCTACTTGCTGTAGATCTGTGCCTCAGTTGCCCAAGATGGCGGGATGTGGTGCTCTCAGCAACTGTCTGCAAGAATGAATTGAAATTGACCACATGGCAGCCCTGTTGCCGAGAGCAGGTAATGGAATTTTGCCTCTCATTTGTGAAACTCATGCTTGCAATCTCTCTCTACACACATTTTCCTCTTTGCTGAGCTACCTGATATTATTCATATTTCTGATTTTTTTTCTTTATTCCTTTTTCTCACTCATCCCTTTGATTTTCTCTCAATCACACCTTTTATTTGTCAGTTCTGCTTTCTAAGAGACTTTAAGTTTGTTTGGTGTGTGATGAATAAGTTTTTTTTTTTTTTTTAATGTTTTGTAACAGAACATTTCTGGAGTAAAGGAGTGATAAATATCAAATCAAGTGGAGGCCAGAAATTTAATTTTCCCTATCAGGGCCAATCTATGCTTCATTTTATCCTGACAAAAATTGATATTTTATCCCTGTGATAATGGAAGACTCTGATTGCAGTGCCTTTTCATAATTAAAAAAAAAGAGAGAGAGAGAAACACCTTTCTCTTCCCCCAGAGAAGTTCAAATCAAAGCAGAGCAGATTCTGTGCACATTGTGAAGAAAGTCACCTTATATTCCTTCAGCCCTTTGTGTCCCCCAGCCTGGCGGCAAGTATTTCCATAAAGTTGCTCAGGTTTTTGATTTAATGTGTTGCTTTCAGGTTTTATCTTTGGTTCTCCTCCAGAAATGTATCTAGCCATGGCAGAGACATAGCCTCTCCCACTTTCTCCATCCAGCCCTGTTTCATAAATTATGGAGGACTTGAGAAGTCCAAGATTATGTCTCAGAACTGGCCTTTTCAGTTAACTCGTTAGAACTTGGCTAAGGATGGAGCATGACAAATCGGTGCTTATTCAACAAACACACACCTGCCTGAGTCAGATGGCATTCCAAGGGCTCTTTAAATATTAACTCATTTAAAGATCATAACAACCCTACGATGTCCATCCCATTTTTTTAAAAAGATTTATTTATTTATTTTAGAGAGAGAGAGGGATGGCATGAGTGGGAGGGGCAGAGGGAGAGGGGGAGAGAGAGAAAATCTCCAGCCAGCTCCCTGATGAGCATGGGGCCTGATGCAGGGCTGCATCCCAGAACCTTGAGATCATGACCTGAGCCAAAACCAAGGGTTGGATGCTTAAGCGACTGTGCCACCCAGGCACCCCATCCATCCCATTTTTTTTTTTAAGATTTTATTTATTTATTTGACAGAGAGAGACACAGCGAGAGAGTGAACACAAGCAGGAGGAGTGGGAGAGGGAGAAGCAGGCTTCCCGCGGAGCAGGGAGCCCGATGCGGGACTTGATCCCAGGACCGTGGGATCATGACCTGAGCTGAAGGCAGTCGCTTAACCAACTGAGCCACCCAGGCGCCCCCCATCCATCCCATTTTTATAGCCATTTTACGGAGGAGGAAACTGAGGCACAGAAAGGTTAATTAACATGACTAAAGTTGCCAGCAGGTGATGAAGCCAGGGTTCAAATGCAGCAGGGTGCCAGGATCCATGCTCTTAATCATGTGACTGTACTGTCTCCACATTAAATTGTCCTGCTTGCTTTGCCTCTCTGCTACTATCATCTGCCTTTCCGGCTCCTCTTTGTTGAGTCTCTGGACTGCAGTAGAAGAATGTTGCAAACTACATTCCCTCAAATTGTCCAAACTAATTATGCCAAAAGCATTCAGGAAATGTTCAGATTCCCAATCCTAGAATGACTTCTGCCTGAGAGATGCAATCTCAGCTCTGTCAGAAAGTAGCTATGTGGTTTTGGGGAAAACAGCTACTTGACTGTCTTGTTCATCTGTGAAATGCATTGAGGCTGGGCTAAGAGATAGCGTCTCTTCTCACAGTAAGGTGTTAGGATCCCAAACTTGACTGTGTATTCTTCAGGACACCTCGGCTGTGTGGACTATGCTTAGAAATCTATCCCAGGGGGCGCCTGGGTGGCTCAGATGGTTGGGCGTCTGCCTTTGGCTCAGTGCATGATCCCAGGGCCCTGGGATCGAGCCCCGCATCGGGCTCCTTGCTCAGCAGGAAGCCTGCTTCTCCCTCTCCTTCTGCTGCTCCCCCTGCTTGTGCTCTCTCGCTCTCTCTGTCAAATAAATAAATAAAATCTTTAAAAAAAAAAAAAAAAGAAATCTATCCCAGATGCAGAATCTATCTTCCTGGGGGGCTGGAGTCAGATTAAACACCCTCCCCCAAGTGTGCTTTGTAGAACCTGCTGGTACTCTGACTGCCCTAGTTCTGTAGCATATTAGGGTATTCCTTATTCCCTTTTGACAGCCTCTTTTATGATGTAAAGGTATATGTGATAAAATATTCCATGAGAACAAAGAGATGAAGGCCTTATGCAATCTCTGAGACTAAATTAGTGGGAGGCTCAGAAGTCCTTTGGGGGAAGCCATTAATAAATTGGTTTTTAATTTCCTAATTTGGACAGAATACAAGGTATAAAGCATGGTCCTGAAACAGAGCACCTTGAATGGGATACTTGGCATAGTGCTTTTTGTGTGATAACCATACAGGTCTGAAGCTTTTAGCCTATAGCTGATGCTATGCCCCCAGTGCCATTTTCCAAGGATTCCCACCCAGATAAATTATGTATTTATAAGTTTTATCATCTTGAGTAGGATCTATTAAGAGAAAATGCATTCTTAAGTCTAAGGGCTTCTCATTTCTGATTATTATATCATATTCTCATAGATCTAAGTGGCCTTGTGCTAGAAATTATAGACCAATGTGTCCCATGGATGGGTTCATTCATCTTTTTTTGGGGGGGGGGGTTCATTCATCTTTGAGTGCTTTGAAATTATATTCATTTAATGTGTATATATGTGTGAATATGTGCCTTTTAAATTTCACCTCATTCTGTAAAAATCTAAGCATTAGTTAAGAACGTTTTTGGAACCAAATGACAAAACTCAATTCAAACTGGCTTTAGCAAAAGAGAAAATGTATGGGCTCATGTTATTCAGAAGTTCAGGGAATGGGAATCTTTAGGTATGATTTTATCCAAGGACTGAACAATGTCATCAGCACTTGGTCTTTTGCCGTAGCCCATGAGCCATATTCCTCTCTTTACGGGATTCATTTTAGTCAGGCCATTTCTATTTAGTCAACTTCTTTCAGCCCCAGATTTACATGCTATTAATTAGCAATTCCAGTGTCGGAAGAAAACATCTTTCCCAGTAGGTCAAGTACAAGTCCTAGAACTACTTCTTGGCGGACTGATTTAGATGCCAGTTTTTATCCAGTCACTCTGGAGATACAGAGTGATGATAGAACATGTGCAAGTTTCCATGCCTGCAACCCAGGGGAGAAGTCATACTCACCTGAACTATGTGGACTGAAAATAGAGAAGCAATAGTTCACCAAAGAAAATCAAGTTTCTATTCTATTGACAGAGGAAAGAAGATGGGTGGGGAGGGGCAGGCAAAACCAAGATATATCATCCAGAGGATGTGATGTTGAACCCCTTCCTTCCATATTCACAAGCATTTAGTACACTTTTCTCATGCTCTAAATATATGGCATGGATTGATTAAAATATAAAAATGAAAAAGAGAAGAATACAGGATCAAAAATAAGAAGTGTGGACCAGAAATGGATCAGAAATTCAAAACACTGAGCAGGCCTTAAGTCAGTTGGCACCTAGGCTCTGAGACAGTAGCTATTTCTGCTAAAATTGCTCCATGTGAGCTGGGGACCTAGAGTCAGGCTCATGCTTGATGTCAGAGGCTGAATCTGGGCTCTGCCCACCTCCCACAAAGGAAAGTACACTGAAAAGAAAATGCCTGCTGACCCAGTATTTAGGGATTTGGCTTTTCAGGATTCTATTGGTCTAGGGAGCCAGGATCAATATGAAAGCAGAAATAACACTGAGATGTGATAGTTCTAATATCACATCGGGTGAAGAATCCCCAAATGCTTTTGGGCTGGGGATCGCAGGGGAGGGGAGGGAAAAACAACCACTAGATAGATATCTAGTGAGCAGAAGGGAGGGGGAAAGAGGAAGAAACATAAACAAGAGCAACAAAACACTCAAAATGAACCTATGAGTCAAAATCCCAAAATATGTGATAGGAAGGAAAACTAACAAAATCAATAATAAAACTACAAATTCAATCCAGGTGATTTCAAATATATGAAAATTTTATATTGATTTTAAAGGAACTACCATTAGGTTACACAAAGTGATAAATGGAGGAATAAGGCCATTTAAGAAGGGCAGAATACATGAAACAAAAATAGGCAGAAATTAAATAAGAACAGGCAGGTGTGAGAAATAACTAGTTAGAAATCTTATAAATGAAAAAATATATATATAGCTCATTAAAAAAAGCGAATGGGATCAATTCAATTCTAGACACAGATGAAGAGAGAGTTAACGAATTGGAAGAAATTTACTCAGATAGTAGCACAAAGAGAGAAGGAGATAAAGTATGTCTTGGAAAGAACAGAGACATAGAGGATGTATTGAGGGGCCCCAACATACATCTAATAGGACTTCAAAAAGGTAATGAGAGAGTGATGGGGAAATAATATTTGAAGAAATAATAGTTTTGAATAGTAGAGAATAGAAGGACCCAAGTCTTTCAAAAGCGCATTCTCCTTACCAAACTGAAGAAATAAAGATAAGCCCACACCATAAACATCGTGTTTAAACAGGAGAACACCAGGATAAGAAGAAATGTTTAAAAACTATCCAAGGGAAAAAAGACAGATGGCTTTCAAAAAGCAAGTAGACCTAAAGAAACTGATTGGCAGCAAGATGCAATGTTTTAAAAGAGAATGAAGTGAAAGACAAATACCATATGATTGCACTCATATGTGGAATTTAAGAAAGAAAACAGATGAACATATGGAAGGGGGAAAAGAAAAAAAAAAGGAGAGAGGGCAACAAGCCGTAAGTGCCTGGAAATGATAGAGAACAAACTGAGGGTTGCTGGAGGGCGGTGGGTGGGGGATGGGATGGATGGGGGATGGGTGTTGAGGAGGGCAGTTGTTGTGATGAACACTGGGTGTTATTATATGTAAGTGATGAATCACTGAATTCTCCTCCTGAAACCAATATTATACTGTATGTTAATAAACGAAATTTAAATAAACAAAAAAACCCAAGAAAACAAAAAACAGCAAAAACAAAAAAGAGAATGAAGTAAATACAAATACTTTAAATCATAAAAGATGAAGAGAATTTAGCACAAGACCCTCAATCAGAGGGCAGTTAACAAATGTACTTTAGAAAGAATTGTAAACAAGAGACAGAAGATATGGTAACATGAGAGACATGGTGACATTGATACATTTTAGAAGAAAACTACAGTAAGGATTGGCTACAAAACTAATTTATTAATAATGAGATGGAAGACAGTATTTAATGGGTACTTAAGATATGTTAAAATTCCTGTCCTGTTTGGGGGGGAGGGAATACCTTGTGAATAATTTTAAATTTTGCCTAGAAGATTTATAGTATAATATAGTATAAAGATAATCACTAAAAACACAGACATAAAAATCCATACTTTGAAACTATTAGAGAAAGAAAAGAGAGCAGAATAATTAAACTCCATTAATCTAAACCTCTCCTGGAAGGTAGAGGGAAAAAGCAGCAAAGGGGAAAAAAAAAAGATGCAAACACAAAATAAGTTGGTTGAAATGAGTGTATATGCATATCAATCATACCAATAAATATAATTGGATTAAAGTTAGCTATTTTTGACTGCAGTTATCAGATTGATAAAAATGAAATTTATTTCCATCTTGCTAACAAGAGGCCTACTTGGGATGAACCTCAGAGGAAGTTTGAAACTATAAACCAGAAGCAAGCTTCCAGAGCAACATCAGTATCAGATGGGAGAGAATTTAGGAAAAAAATATGAATAGGGATAAAGGGGGCTACTACATAAAAATAACCATTATATACTGTGTTCCTACCAACAGAACAAAACCAGACAGCATTACAAGGAGACATGGACCAGTGTAGGCAGTGGATAATTTCAACAAACATATCTCATTGGTATACATTTAATTCCACCCCCAACAAGTAGATTTACAAATCTAACCATATTCTAGGTCACAAAAATAGAATTCTCAGGCAGTTGCAAAGAACCTATAATAAACAGACCAGGTTTTATGAGCAGAAGGCAATTTAATTCCCTATCAATCATAAAAATATTTAGAAACTTCATTCTTCAAGAAGATCACCCTGGAATTTGAAAATGTCTTGAACTGAAGAATAATGAAAGTTCTTTATGTCGAAATGTGTGGGGTAGAGCTGAAGTGATAATTAGAATAATTTTTCTGCCCATTAATCTGGTGTTGGACACCCTAAGTGATATTCCCCTGTGGCCTGGGGTGCAGACTCACTCTGTAGCTCCCCAGTAGGCCTCATGAATCTGGAACATTCCATTTCTCAGATCGCTCCTCACCTTTCCACTATTCTATTCTTTAAGGGTAAGTGCCGATTGCCCAGAAGATGCCTCATGATCCCCAACCTGAATTGATTTATGCTTCTTTGTCTCTAGCTCACTACTCTCATGTCACATCTCATTCTGCCTTAGTGTAAGTGATCAGTGACCTTGCCTGATGGAACTCTCCTCTTTGTAAGGTCAGTGCGGGAAGTGGTCTTTCCACTCCCCCACCCCCCCATTCCTGTGTCAGCAACTTGGGTGTAGTGGGTGTACCCACAGTAGCGTTCACAGACTTGAGCTGAGTACCAGATTGACCGTGGAAGGAAGCATTGTCCCTCTGTATGTAATGGCCTGTTGGTTCTGTTGGTATGCAGTTCTGAGCAGAGGTCAAGGCTGGAGACATGGCCTTGAGAGTCATCAGCATTCAGGTGGTATTTCAAGCCTAGGAATCGGATAACATCATTTTAGTACTGACTTTGTGAGCAGAGGAGCAAGGCTGAGGAATGGCAGTATGGTGCCCTGGGAATTAGGAGGGTGGCAATGAGGGCTGGCGGGAACAGCTGGAGAGGTATGAGGAGCATGGGGGTCTACAAACCTGGAGAAGAGCGTGTTTTGAGGACAGGTGAATTGTGCCAGATGCAGCTGGGAGTAGAGAACAATGAGGCTTTAAGAGAGGTCCACTAGAATAAAAACAGTGGTGTTACTGTGATCCTTAGCAAGATCAGGTTCAAGGAAGTGGTGCAGCAGGACGCTAAGTTGGAATGAGCTGTCTGCATGATTTCGTGCATGAAGTCCACTCAACTGGAGTGTCTTTTCCTCCAACCTTGAGATCTGGCTCACAGTAGCTTTATTCCCTGTGTGTACTTTATATATATTAGATACTTGTATTATGTATATATATGTGTGTGTGTGTATATATTTATGTATGTAGTTTTTATCATTGCATATATGTGATATATACATATAAAATACACACATAGATATATGTAAATTAATTATTAATAAATATTAATATATAAATCTTTACTGTAACACCATATTGCATCATCATTATTTATGTATTTAACTCCCACACCTCATTCTGGTGAGGAATTTGAAAATTTGGGCTCAGGGACCGATTTTGAAAAATCTGTGTCCCAGGTTCCAACACTGTGCAGTCATCTGAAGTGTGTTATCTTTCCCCTGTAGACAAGCTTATGGTGTAGGCATTACCATTGCAGGCAGAGGGCGCCAGAGGGAGGAGGGGTTGAGGTGACAGATGCTCTTCCCACCTGTTGTTGGCTCTGGCATATAAATCTGTTTTCGCACAATGTTGGTTGTGTGTGATGAAGAGGCAGATTGGGGCTGCCTGTCTGGGGGCTTAGTAAGAGGATGGGGCGCACCTGCCTACACACCTGGCCGTGGCTCCTTCCATCCAGGGGAAGGGTCCCAAGCATCCTTCAGACATTGCTTATGCTGTTCTGCCACCCACCCCTCCAGTATTTCCCAGGAAAGTACAGTGCTATAAGGATCAGTAGATACTGGGATTTTCAACTGAGTGGGCTTTTCATCTTGATCTAATGTGCTTGGGGTCAAGGTAGGGCTGGCTGGTGGGACAGGTGTGCATCTGCAGCTCTCGCCTGGGCACTAGTGAATGTGGGTTCTGTGCACGCTCCAGGTTGTGCTTTCCCAGGCTTTGAGATGATAGTGTCTCAGTCGTTTCAGCTAAGAGTGGCGCCTGCTCCATCTTCCTGCTTCTTGGCCTCAAATGTAACATAAGCTAAGGTCAAATGTAGATTTTCTTCTTCTTTCCCTCCCTCCCTCTCCCCCACCCTCCTTCACTGTCTCCGTGTGTTTCTTCCTCTGTGTCTTTTCTTCCTTTGAGTGTCTGCCCCTCTTTCCATCTGTTTGCCCACCTCTTCCTGTCCCTCCTTCATGTTCTATTCATTTCTCCGTTCACACAGA
Source organism: Neomonachus schauinslandi (assembly GCF_002201575.2). Taxonomy (NCBI): domain Eukaryota; kingdom Metazoa; phylum Chordata; class Mammalia; order Carnivora; family Phocidae; genus Neomonachus; species Neomonachus schauinslandi. The sequence continues at coordinate 134,900,278 of NC_058411.1, forward strand.
CATACACATTTGCACAAATGCAAATATGTGCATATATAGTTTGTTCCAGTTTGGAAGTACAGACTTTTGGCTCTTTCTCTCCTAATTGTAATGTCCCTGGCTACCTCTGCACTGTCAGCTAGGACCATGTCTGGGAAGCTGCCTCCACAGGGGAGGCTGCTCTCTGTGGCCCACCCCTAGCCAGGCTGGCTGGATTCTAGATGCTGGGAAGCCTTCTCTGGAGAAATTAAAAAGCCAAGGACTAGAAGCCCACGGGGTTCTGAGCAGAAGGTAGCAAAGTAGTCATGGTGAGAGAGAGATCCCTCCTGTCCCTGCTGCCCCTACATACCTGGGGATCCAGCTGCTGTTGGGTGACGAGAGAGAGACACTTAGATCCCACAGCAGTAGATTTGGGTAAAAGGACTGGCATAACTGATCCAACCATTCTAACCCCTCCTTTCCTTCTTTCATTATTATTATTATTAATTTTTTTGTTAACAGTTTCATACATGTAATTAAATAATCCAAGCAACATGAAATTTTTAAACTGGTCCCACATCCCGTTCAAATGGCACACAGCGTAAAGGATCATTACCTTTATAAATACACCTCCTCACCCCTCATTGGATTAACTCACTATTTTAATCCTTGCATCCTGGGGAAAACTTTGGTGTTACTCTGCTTGAAATTCTCCGGGTCGAATTTTTGTATGCAATGTGCTTTAACAGGGTTTGCCTCTTAAAATGTGATTAATTGCTTCCCCCAAATAGGCCTTGGCACTCTTCCAACATTTGGGAGTTCTGCTCTCATGGGCAGAGGAAATAAACTTGACATGCTGGCGTGAACGGTGACAGATCAGCAATGGCCCAGGATGGGGTGGGGGTGGGGATGGTAGTGGGCTGGTTCTGGAAGGCGGGGACCAGTGGTTTGGCTGTACGGATGGTGTCCGGAAGTCCCCTATGTCAGATATGAGATACAGGACACATAGCAGAAGGAGCAGGGCCGCAGATGGGCAGGTGGACAGTAGCCCAGGGACTGTAATCCACAGAACTGGATGGAGTTCAGGCCAGAAGAGCAGGCAAAAAAACTCGAGACCCAGATGGAGATTCTGCATATCACAAGGTCAGGAGCCTTTCGTCAATGATGTTGGTTAATGGAGGAAAAACCATAGGCAAGGCACACCATGACATGGGAAGACTAGAAGCTGCTAGGTCTCATAGGCAGGCCTGGGTTTAAGTTCTTCTGGTGCTGTTTACCAGAAGTCTGTCCATGAGCATAATTAACATCTGCCAGCCATTTATTTTACTTCAAGTGGAGCCAGTAAAATCCCGTTGCTTTGTTATGGTGAGAATTAAGTGGAATTTGGTGTGCAGAGTGCTCAGTAATGGGCTTGCTGAATAGAAACTCTGAACAACTCTTAGTTACCTCCCTCCTGCCCTGGGCAAGGTGCTCTGGCCTGAGCTGCAAGAATGGAGTTTGACTCACCACCAGAGGTTTACATGGGAACTCCTACAGGTCTTCTACCTGAGCCTGACTTGCTTTCAGGTTTGGACAGAAACTAAAGCCCAGGGTGGTTACTCAACTTGATGAAGGTCCTAGCAGTTGTTAGAAGCAAAGCCAGAAATATTACTGAGAATTTTCAAAATTCTAACCCACGGGCATCTCCAATTAAGCATGTAAATACTGATATCAATTGGAATTTGGTGTGAAATAAGATTTGTATCTTGGTGAGGAGACTTCTGGTGATTTATTACAGAGCCTGTGAAGATAAGTGTAATTTTATGTTTCATGGATACGTTTTTATGGATACCCTAGGGGTCTGCATGTTTGACTTTAATGCTTGCATTTATCTAAATATCGTAAAAGTAATAGTAAGAACATATGAGAAGGCGATGTGATCCAGGCAGCATCTTCTTGAGGGCATGCAACTCATCTTGCTTACACACTGGTGGTGATAGATTGTTCTGATTTATCCATTTTTCCATCCTGGACCCTATGGCAATGGCAACAATGATCTGACTATGGAATGGAGTGAGTCGGGCTGTCTGTTTTAAACCTGTAAGCTGGGATCTCCATTCACAGCCTGCTTCACTCATCTGTCTGGTCAGAGGAGACCCTCAGAGTCCTTGCCTTTCCTTCCAGGTCCTGCCTAGCTCCTCTGTCAGTATACCCCCAATTACAGTGTTGACCTCCCTTACCCAGAGGACAGGGAGAGGTGGAAGGAAGAAGCAGACCACTCTGGATTAGTAGGTGGTAATTTTAATAAGCAAGGGAACTTACTTATGAGGTTTGTCTTGGGCAGCTGCAAGATGAGTAGATCTCCATACCTGCCTTCCAGAATCTTAAAAGTCTTTACTGTAGAGGCTATAATGGGGTTCAGTCACATACATCATCTAGACAGTCTTAACAACACCTTTCTCTCAAGGATATATCCATTGTGGGCAGAACATACATTCCAAGGACAGTGGAGGGGGTGAGGAGCTTCTGATTGTCCAGGTTCAGCTTAAGGATCAACTGATGGTCATGTCCTCTTGATTACCTCCTTCAACACATGGGTATACCTCCCACGGGACTATCCATTTGAAGCTGACTTTTACCTAATATGTAGCAGAGCTTAGTTAAGAATGTAGGCTCAGGAGCAAGACTGCCTGAGTTGGAATCCAGCCTCTATCGCTTGCTTTCTGTATGACCTTGGGCTAGTCATGTAGCAATTCTGAGCCTCAGTTTTCTAATCTGTGAAATGGTGATTATAATAGCACCCTTGTCATGAACTGTTTTGAGGATACTGTGTGTTCAAACAAAGTGCTTAGTCAAGCATGGACACATAGTAAATTCTTCTTAATTTGTTATTATTATCTGGTCCTAAAGCTACTGATTCTTGGCCTCTCTTCATGGAATCTGCCATCCCCCCACAGCCTACTCAACCATTTGGGATTCAACCCTTGATCTTGCCTTTGGGCCAAGTCCAAGACAGCCTGTCTAAGCTGTGGTGAGATCAGAGCTGGGCATGGATTTTCCTTGAGAGCTACAGGACTTATGATGATGACTTATAGCATAATCTTGAGCTGCCTGGACTCTACTGTTCCTTAGGCCATGTTGACCTTCTCACAGATGCATCTGTAGTGCCTTGCACAGTGCCTGATGCAGAGAGAGCACTTAGTAAGCTATGTGCTGACCACATGAGTGAGTACATATGTGTCATTATTCAGGGAAGAACCACAGTCTCTTATGTGGCCTTGAGTTGGCCCTATGGCAGTGTACTTACCATTCTAGTTTCTTCTGTGTGTTACTTTCCTACTTTATAGTTTACCATGTGACAGGAAAGGGTAGAAGACCTAAGTGGGTGGGCCATGGATGAATGAGAAGTGGAAGAACACTGTAATCAACAAGGAAATGTGCTAATTTGGGCCCAGGTCAATGTCAAGGCAAAACACATGTTGGAAACAGAAGAGTGGAATCCTCTCTGACTCACTCCTCTTCTCAGAGTCTGAGGAAGCCAGGTGGTTGCACTGTTTGGGACAAGGTGGTGGGTCCTGCATCAGGCTGAATCTGAGCAGATGTTTATTAAAGGTGGCCTATGGCTGTGTGTGCAGATAGAGAAGAAAATTTTGCCAGAGAGTTACCAGCATCTTAGCAGGGATATGGGATATGTTTTAAGCATGAGTGGTAAGCTAAGGACTCAGTGAGACAAAGGAGAAGGAGGGCTGGTGTCAGAATCAGGGAGGATTATAAGCAGGATGAGAAGTGGGTCAGTACTAGGTGAAAGTTATCACCCAGGGTTAACAAGCTTTGAAGTCTAAGGGAACAGGCCCCACAAATCTGTCCTCACTTCTGACACCAACTGCTAGTTTGGGGATTTTCCAAAACCACCCTCAGTTTGGATAATTTGTTGGAGGACTCAAAGAACTCAACTGAAAGTCATTATGCTTTTAGTTATAGTTTATTCAGGGAAAGGATACAAGTTGGAACCAGCCAAAGGAAGAGGCACAGGGGGCAGAGTCCAGGAGAGGTCCAAATGCAGGGACTCTGCTTATCTTCTCCCCATGGAGTCATGAACGGTATTTCCTCCCCACCATGATGTGTGAGTGTACCCACGAAGTATTGCCAACTGGAGAAGCTTCCCAGAGCCTTTGGTGTCCTGAGTTTTAATGGGGCTTGGTCATATACTGCACATGTGGCTGACCTGTAATTTCCAGTTCCCCTGAAGGTCAGAAGTGATACCACCTGGTCCAAAGCCCCATCATAAATCACATTGTTAAACTGTCAGGTCAGCAAAGTCCCCAGGTGAACAAAGACACTCCCATCAGGAAGGACATTCCAGGAGACTTGGGCTCACCTCCACATAGCCCAGGGAAAAGGCTAGACTTTGCTTTGGGTGCAATTAATTCTTCATAGTTATTAAGTGTTGGGCTGTCCTTCTCTGAAATTATCCCGTGGATGGTGATGCAAGAGGAGAAGCAGATTATAACTATACACACCTAGACCATATCAACTTTTGACCTTCTTTCTATGGGAATGACAGGGTGGCTTGGTCCTTATGAGTAAGAGCTATGTTGGCTGAGCCTAATGGGGCAGAACCCACCATGAATCGAGCTGTAACCTTTGCTTTGCTCCCTGAGAAACTTGACTACATCTGTTCATCCGGGTAGATTGGATTACATGGACCGAAGTCACAAGAAACAGGTTTTAAAAATCACATTCACAGGGCTCCTGGGTGGCTCAGATGGTTAAGCGTCTGCCTTCGGCTCAGGTCATGATCCCAGGGTCCTGGGATCGAGTCCCACATCAGGCTCCCTGCTCCTTGGGAGCCTGCTTCTCCCTCTGCCTCTCTCTCTCTCTCTCTGTCTCTCATGAATAAATAAATAAAATCTTTAAAAAAAAAAAAATAAAATAAAAATAAAAATCACATTCACATGTATTAATTTGTAGTGAAGTACACACACTCACATATGTGTGCATACCTTTACTGAGAACCAGAGGAAATCATCCCAGAGGAGATCATCTGGTTCTTTACTAAGAACCAGAGGGACCCCAGTGCCAGTGATTCATCCACTGAGGACACCGAAATTCCCCGGCAGGCTGCTTGGTCAGCACAGAATCAGAGCAAAGGGAGCTGGGTATTAAAGATAGTGGTTTCCACAGTCTGATGGACTGGACTTCTCCCGTCTGGCAGCATTTTTGGTCTAAATAACCGTACCAGACTCCTACAACGAGAGCACAATTTCTCCTGGTCAGCGCTGACAAGTCCTGATTTTCCAACTGTCCATTTTCATTTTTTCTTATCAGGTTCCAAAGGCTTCTCTCATTACATTATTTTATATTACAATTTACAAGCGTATTTTATATAAGTGACATTTCAGAGTAACGGGTTCCCGGCATGTTAATCTCACTGATGAGCCAGCTCTAAATCACCACATGGAGTGGGTTAATACTGTTTTTATCTAGCGGGGGGCTACCATGCTGGAGAGTTCCAGGGAGCCAGACTTCCCCCAGATTCTAGGACATGGTAGTGATCCGGAGGCCAACTTTGAACCCTCTGTTCTCATCCACCGTAGAGACCTGGCAAGTGAGTGCTTTGTATAATGGCCTGGGGGAAATAGTCATGCTTGGGAGATGTGTCTTCTGCGAAACTCGTTCTCCACGGTAGAATAGAGACCATGAAAAAAATAATGGTAGGACAAAAATAGATGGTTATTTCTAGGTGGGAATTTCAAGTTCTCCTGTAATACCCAGGCATTATATACCTAGGCTTTATGCTTCACTTTGCCCATGGGCAGTCTCTTCTAAATGGGGCTCACACCACAGTGTGTACATATGTATGTGTAATATAAATCCATAATGCTCTACATAATACAGCAAAGAAACAGTGGGGCAAATTTCAGAGTTTAAAATACAGCATCATCATCTTAGAGCCAGAGTCACCTTAATGTGCTGTCTGCCTCACTCAGGCAAACTTTAAAATAATATCATATTTCACAAAACCCTATTAAACTGTCACATAAATTCCCCTTATTTCCTTTTCCCGTCAATGCTGATTACCATGGAAGATATTTCTGTGTCAGTGGAAATTCTTTCCCTTCCCATCAGCCTCCCCTCTTGCCTTGTGCTTTCGGGGGTCTGTCTCCAGGGAGCACTCTCCTAGGGATCTCTTTGCATCTAGGAACAGAGGGAAATGCAGCCACCCTGCCCACCCCGTTGACCCATGCTGGGTTTCATGTAAGGTCTGAGCAGCTTAAGCTTCCAGCTTTAATTGTCACAACAACACAATGAGGTGAGATTATTATTATTATCTTCCTTTGACAACCAGAGAAATTGAGCCTGGCTATAAATAGCGTACATGGGCTCAAGTCGCTATGAAGTGGTGGGACTGATCTGATCTGATCTGATCACAGTAGCCCACCTGTGTCCTGTTTCTGAATTTTGCAAAGCATGCTCGCTCTGATCACAGTAGCTCACCTTGAGCATAACTGGTAGGTTGACCAGTTGTCCTGTTTTGCCCAGGACTGAGGTGGGGGTTCCACCGGACATGGGACTTTGAGTGATGAAACTGGGGCAGTCCTGGACAATCAGGATAGTTGGTCACCTGGGTTTAGATCATAGTCCATTTGATTGGCTAAAAGCCCTTGATCTTAACCATTATGGACACAGCCTCACCTTCACAGAGCAGAATATGACGTAATAATACTCTTTCTATTCCCATCTGTCTATACTGGGTTTTAGACAAAAGCTTTTAAAGTCAAATTTGAATGGTTCTCTTTCAAATTAGATGTTGTCACTCTAATATTTCACTCACTCATTGATTCATTCATTCAATTTACTATAGCCTGAATAATAATATAATTCTCATTAATTGATCATTATACAAATTACTTACTTACATTATTGAGCAATTATGTATACCTTATACTTTGCAAAATGCACTATCATATTTAATTTGGACAACAGTGCCATGAGATGGGTACTATTTTTTTCCAGTTTTATTGGGATACAGTTCACCTCTAACATTGTGTGAAATTGAAGGTGTACAATGTAGCAATCTGTTACACATATATCTTGTGAAATGATCACCACGATAAGGTCAATGAACACATCCATTGTGCGGTATAGTTTTTTCCCCCAGTTTTGCAAGTAAGGCCCTGAAACTCAGAGAACTTAAGTGACTGACCATGAAGAGCATGCAGAGCTGGGATTCTAACCCATGTCCAAGGCCGGATTGCTGCCCAACTCAGGGCATACTGGAGCACAACTTACCTGCTCGACTGAGCCGAACTTCAGGGCTGTGTTCGAGTCTTCCTTGTGTCCCTGTGTCTCACTTCAAAATATAACCACAAGAATTCTAACTGTTTGAAAAGATTCATAGCAAGGGCTTCAAAATCAAGAGCTCTCAAAGTAAGCTTAAATGAGTAAGGACTTGATATTTAAAATATCCACTTACATGTAATCTGAAAGGCCCACCTCTGATGCAATCCCATGGCATGGCCTAGGGGATTATTTTAAACCAAGGCACTGGTGGGATGTCATTTGGCTTATATTAAATGGCTTTCTGGGGATCTTTAAATCTATATACTGTGCAGGAAAAACTGATGACCAAAGATTCTCATCTGATGGAATTGTTATACTTTGGGCCCACAGTCCCCTCCTTCTCATCCATCTGTCTATGTCTTTTTCTCTTTCTTTGAGCATTTGTCCTTTTCTCTCTCTAAAACCAGAAAGAAGAAAGGAAGCATTTCTTTAACTTCCTACTAATTTATCAAGCCATCCACACACATGCATGGTTTAGAAATCTTTTTTTTTAAATTAAGCTCCATCTTTCCAATTGTGCTCTTTTAAAGCTGCTCATCCCCATATGGATCTGCTTCCCAGGCATGGCTTAGTAGAACTTTACACAGTCTTGCTTTAAGTGCCTGCCTGAGTCTCAGACAGGGTGATATTCCTCTCACTTGTCTTTGTTTCTCTAATTCATATTTTTAATGAAATTTGTGTATATAAGTATGCATGTGTGTGTTTGTGTGTGTGTGTGTGTGTGCAGGAGACAGGTGTATACCAGTCATAGAGCTAATTCTTAGTTCCTGGGAAAATAAAATTGAATTAAATATACATACTCAGGGCCATTTTAAGATCTTCTTAGGCCCGAAGCACTTTTAAGAGTTGGAGGCCCCATCATATGTCACATTGAACATATAAAATGTGCTCACATCCCACATCAAGTATTTTTTTACTGAATTTGAAACAATTTCATTTGCTTTCACAATTATTTGGCTATGGCTGATAATTTATAGTTGGCTATGATTCCTTAGCCATCAATGTCTGTAATCAGGAATTCCTGCAAGGTACAAAAGTCTTACCCTACAGATTACTTTCAAAGATAATAAAATTTTTATGAATACTGAATTTAACAATTTGTGAAGTTGACATAATATTCTACTGTTGGGACAATTAAACATTTATTTCAATTTAATAGTTTCTTTTTTATTTTTGAGGTCCAGTATGTATGTTTTTTTCGGATCTCAGATACTTTTCTGAATTTTGCAAAGCATGCTCGCTCTGATCACAGTAGCCCACCTTGAGTTATGCTCCAGCGAGAGGCAGGTAAGGAAAGTGAGAAGCACAAGGCATGGTGGGCTCAAAGGATTCATGCTATGGTAGAAATATGTGCCAGATGGCATAAGATCACAGACTTAGGAGTATTTAATTCAGACTCTGAAGGAGGTAAGAGTGAAATTACCCTGAAATGAGTGACATTTGACCTGAACTTGAAGTCCAGTGGAGCTGTTTGGCAGAGAGGGCACAGGAGGGTGGGCGTTATGTGGAAGGAAGAGTCTGTGCAAAGATATGGGGCAGAGTAGGCCACAGGGAAACAGGAGGGTGCTCCCTATGCTCTGTGTGTGTGCAGGGGGCGTGCTGAGGCAGGGGTGGCCAGGGGTGAGCATCCCTGCCCTGGGAAGGCAGATCATGAAGGGCCTTGTGCCCCAATAAGAATTGTGCCCTTAATTTTATCCTAAGGGTGGTGGGGGGGGGATGTCACTGAATATTTTGAATCAACAGTAATGCAGAAGATGGAAAATATCTGAAAAGGTTATTTTGGAGACAGAAATCAGAGGCTGGGTAACTCTCTGCATGTGGAGTCTGGTGATACCTGCCCATTTCCAGTTGAGTTGACCAGAAGGACCATGATGATTCACAGTCAACATCTCGGGCCACACAGGGCAGCAACGAGATCCGGAGACAGTTGGGTTCAAGGCCACGTGCAGGGGCTGTGAGCCAGTTGCTGCCCCTGCCACCAGGACCTGCAGGAGGGTTTCAGGAAGGCAGAAGGAAGCACTGACGTGGGGGGGGTGGGAGGGGCAGAAATAAATCTTTGATGCTGAAGGAAGCCTGGTTTGGAGGCAGCAAAAGACTTTGTATGCTGATCTCAATTCCTCATTTTCAGGCCTAAACGTGTCACTAACGTCCTCTGTCAGGCTCTCTGACCAGACCGACTCTGCACACACTCTGTTGATTCCACACATCCTAGGAGCTCTTGGCCTGCCAGGGGCTCTTTCTTCTTGCCCAGTCATCTGTGAACATACCTAATTCAGAAGGTGAATACATTTAAATGGCTTAAACATAAAAGGCAGGTTGCCAAGCAACTGGGAATCTGGAATAGCCTTGTCAGGTTAACTGAGTGAGGAACTGGCGGGTCACTATGATAAAATTGTAGGATTGGAACAGCAACGATGACAACCCTTTCTCTCATTCTTTTTCTCTTATTTCTTCCCTCGCTCCCTCCATCCGTCTCTTACCGCAAACGAGCAGCGCAGCCTGAATTTTAAACTTCATTTCAAAATGTCGTAACTCCATTCCGTTCCACGTACCCGCAACAGCTCTTAGTTCTGCCTGCGGAGTAATTAGGCAGCAAAGTTACCTGCCTGTGCTGGCGTCCCCCCCTTCCTTAAACTCCCCCAGCTTACCCCCCACAACCTGTACCTTTACTCAACTGCAAGAATAAAAATTTCCACAGTGCAAAGAGAGTAACACAACTATTGAAATTTCCTGGCACGGTTTTAGTTCTAAACTGCTCTGCTCCACTGTCAGGTGGTGACATATGTTTGGGGCTTAAGACTCCTAAATTTTCTCCTCCTACCTTATTGGTCCTTATGACTCGGGCCCATAATTTATTCATTGTGCGGTTTTTGCTTGGCAGTTTTTCTGCTGTCTTAAATCGCCAGGTCTGGAAAGAGTTTGGGGGAAGCTGAGATTCCTGAAAGACACTACACTGATGAGGGCAGGCTCTCAGTTTGTCCTTTATAATTGAAAGAGAACCATGCTGTTCGGCTATTTAAAGATGTCCATACGCATGAGAGCACATTTTTGCCCCTCACTGGGCTCATCCTTTCTTTGCCTTCTTCATGGGTCTTTGTCAACATCCTGCGGTAAGACTGCCCCAGCAGTCCGCTATAACCCCACGGGGGGGCAGAGACTTTGCTTCTGGAGGAGACTCCTTCTGTCTTTGGAACCTAGAGTCTGCTCCCTCAGGCACTTTGGATTCTTCTCCCGTTCAGATATGTTCAGGCAAATAATGTGGGAAAGAACAAAGCAAGAGACCCGTTGTATGTGACCTGGGAGCAGAATGATTCATTAGAATATTTCGAAGTTTTCTGAGCAAAGCCTACAGCTCTTTAATTTCTTTCTTGAAGATTCGTTGCTTTCCGTGCCTTATATTATGCCTAAACCTAACGAAATGTAATGTAGCTAGCATAACAAGGTGGGATGTGTTGCATGAGTCTTCGTGGAGCATGAAAAGGTCTCCTTCCCTCTCATTTTGGTTATTTGTATTTCTGGAGGATACTGTGATGCACAGCTCTATTGAGATAAGGGGTCAGGCCAAGAGTTCTGGCAGAGACTGTGTAAGCCTTGGCTATGTCTTTATAAGGCGTCCATTCAGAAATAGCCCGTAGTGATGTGGCCCCACCCTGAGTGGTCTGTAGGGGACAGAGTCCTCCTGGGACCTTCTGGAGCTTGAGGGAGTTAGTTAATGCTCTCCTCTGGGCAGCATTCATTCACTAGGGGGTGTGGGGGACAGGGGAGCCAGTGCCCTGGGGTACCAGGGAGCCTGCAGGTCCCAAGGCGGAATTGCAGACATCCGTAACTGAGATCAGCTGATGGATTGGTGGGGGGGGCGGGCAGGGAGTGCAGCAGCATCTGTCTGCAATTTTCCTGATGGGATTACACACTTCTCCTAAGTGACTGTCATTTCTGTGTGTAGTAAATTCCTCAAACCCAATCCAAATACTCTATTATCATACTGTATATATTATGTATCACTACAGCACAGATGTATTATTTTTTATTTCCAGCATATTATAATATAACAAAATCTGAAAAATCTGTAGAGTTTGATGCAGATGAGGGAATGCAGATGAATTTTCTCACATTTATGCAGAGTCGAATATTATTTTCTCAGCCTTGATTATATCACTTCCTCTTGGTTATCTGAAAATTGCTCAGGAATAGATTTCCTGATTTTCTCTTCATTTATACCCATTATCCAAACCAACTATATATATATATATATATGTATGTATATGTATCTCAGAGACAGAAGGGTACAAAGTAAGATGGCAAGATTGCCCTTTGCAAAGAAATATGAGTTTGTAATATTTCAAAATTGAATTTTTTCACAAGAAAGAAGACAATGGAACAGAATGTTTTGTTCGGGGAGGAAAAGCCTTATTCTTTTATTCATTTCCTCGGTGCCTCAACTATATTCCATTGGAGTATAATAAACTTCTACCATTAAGTGTGATAAAGGGGTTCAGTTAAGAAAGTCAATAGAGGATCTAGGGCTGTGGTGTTCAGGTTAAGTAGTCACGAGCCACATGAGGCTGTAGAGCAGTTACATGTGATTAGTCTGAATTGTGACGTGCTGAAATTGTAAAATACACACCAGACTTCTGATCACTTAGGACCCAAAAATGTAAAATATCCCATTAATCATTTTCATATTGATGACACATTGAAATGGTAATATTTTTGACCTGTTGGGTTAAATATAATTTATTATTAAAATTAATTTTGTATTCTTTAAAAGATTTTATTTATTCACTTGAGGCGGGGGAGAGGGAGAGGGAGCACAAGCAGGGGGAGGGGCAGAGGGAGAAGCAGACTCCCCATGGAGCAGGGAGCCCAATGTGAGGCTTGATCCCAGGACCTCAGGATCAACCTGAACCGAAGGCAGATGCTTAACTGACTGAACCACCTAGGCGCCCCTTCGTATTTTTTTTTATTTTAGAAAAACATAGCTACTAGAAAACACAGAATTTTGCACAATATTTCTGTGGCTTGCTTTCTGTTTCTGTTGGACAGGGAGAGCTTTGCTGCTAAGAGTGCGATTTGGACCAGCCGTGTTGGCACCCTCCCAGGAACTTGGTAGAAATGTAGGATCTCAGGCCCTACTCCACAGTCACTGAAACAGAATCTGCTTTATTTATTTATTTATTTATTTATATTTATTTATTTATTTATTTATTTATTTGATGTGGTGTTCCATGATTCATTGTTTGCGTATAACACCCAGTTCTCCGTTCAATACGTGCCCTCTTTAATACCCATCACCAGGCTAACCCATCCCCCCACCTGCCTCCCCTCTAGAACCCTCAGTTTGTTTCTCAGAGTCCACAGTCTCTCATTGTTCGTCTCCCTCTCCGATTTTAGATCTGCTTTTTAACAAGATTTTTGGAGGATTTACGTGCACAATCCAGGTGGAGAAACACTGCCCTAGTTGAGAGAAGTTTCCAAAAGGCCAAAATTCTTTCACTCCCAATAAATAACTATTTCCCTTGGGAAAACTGGGAGTTCTTTGAAGATAGGTACTTGGTCTTGAACCCCTTGGCATCCCCAGTGTTTGATATCATGTTTGGTACACAAAAGATACTCAATAAATGTTGTATAAAAGAATGGGTGCATCATCCTGCCTATTACTTGGTGGATGGAAACTTTCATAATGGTCACAGAAAGTGAAAGAATCAGATGGGTAATCCCTATTGAAGGCTAATAATTTACAGTGATCTGTCTTCTTATGGCATCATTTTGGTACCTGAAACACAGCAGTGTGTGATTGTCACATGAAGAACCCAACTGGCCTCCATGTCTGGACTTCAAAAACATCATTCTGACTATGGTATGGAAAAGTATCTTCAATGGAGCAAAAGTACAAATTAGACCCTGGTACTGCCCTACTCAAAGTCTCCATGATTTTCCATCACAAGCACAGTCTTTTTCTGTAAGACATGCATTATCTGGCTCTCATCCACTTCACACACTCTGTGCCAGCCCTGATTAAGTGTATGTCTTGAACTGGCTGAGTTTCCTCCATCCAAGGAGGTCCATACCTAGCTGTCAACTCCTCAGAGAGCGCTCTCTTGATCATCCTTTCTAAGATGATGACTCCACCCCTCCTCTGGATTCTCTGTTGCTTCCCCTCTGCTTTGTTTCTTTATTTTTTCCATAGTACTTACATGGTGTTATTGTTTGCCTTCCCCACTAAAAGGCAAGCTGCTGATGGCTAGGACTTTGACTTACCCTGGTGTAGCATCAGTCCCCATTATAGTGCCTGGTGTATCTTAAGAGCTCAATAAATACTTGCTGAATGAATGAATGAATGAATGAATGAATGAATGAATGAATTTTGGGAAAATAAAAAAACCCAGTGAATTAATATGTTGTGACACAGTTGGGCATGGAGGGGTTAATTACAGTTAATTATACCCTTCTACTCAGCACATATCTTCTGAAAACCGCCAATATATACAGCTTTAGGAAGAGAGAAACAAGGGGGCTCAGGAACTAGAGGGAATAGCTCTGGTAACAAGGCAGAGCCATGGGAGGGAAAGGACATGCTGGTTTGGGAAACAGCATGAAACAGAAGGAAGAATGTTTGGTTCAGGAGTGATGGAAACAAGACCAGACAGTCTGGCTGAGGCCAGATGGTGGGGGCTTTCAAGAAGGACTTTGTGAGGAGTGTAGACTCCAGCACAGTTTATTATGTGGAAGGTGATGCAGTCAGATTTGGGATTTCTGTTTGTAGATCACTGGGGCTTCTGTGTGGCTAGAGCAGTTGGTGAGGAGGAGGTTGCCTGTCTGTAGTGAAGAAGTGGGAGGGATGGATGATGGAGAGAGGTGGAATGGGAGAGGGTGGGGCCTTGGAGGTCCTGGGCATGAGTGGGGAACTCCTTGTACTTAAAACTTCCCGTCCCTGCTGTATGTCGTACTTAGGATTTGTGAAGAAGCTTAACAAAGTTCAGGAAATGCTTCACGGGCTACCAATGGCAAGATGGCGACCCTCCAATTTCTATAGCTCATCAGTGTGAAGACCTATGGTCCATGGCTTCCTCCCTACTGCCCCAAGACTCCTCAGGGGGCCGTGCTCTCTCCCTGCTCTGTCAGTGCATGTGCCTGCACATCTCCTTGGTAAAAATGAAGAAATCTCCTCACAGAAAGAAGTCAGAGCTTCTCAGGCTCTGTGTCATTCTTTTGGGGGTATGGAGGTCACACTTCAGGCTTTGAGAGGAAGACAGGGCACAAAGTTGGGAGGGGCAAGATCTGAGGCCACTTCTTGCCACTGGAGGAAACTGCAGTCTGGTCAGTTTCTTGTTCTGATGGTGTATGGGCCAGGAAGACTGTAGCTCAAGAGTTTGTAAAGGAGGCCACGTGAGCAGGCAGACCCCACTCCTCTGGGAAGGATCGTGCCCTGTGCTTAGGGGCAGCAAGAGAGATCCAGCCCAACTTGGCCATTCCGAAGCAGATTATTAGCAGGGATCACCTTCACTCTTGTGCTGCCATCTGACTTCTGACCACTTCACCACTTACTAGCACTTGCATCTGAATATTGGAAAAAGTGAAAAAAGAGATGAAGCTTCATGTAATTTTGCTTCTTGTTAGGAGCTCTATTAAAATAATACAGGAGACGAACTATGAGAGATGATGGACTCTGAAAAACAAACTGAGGGTTCTAGAGGGGAGGGGGGTGGGAGGATGGGTTAGCCTGGTGGTGGGTATTGAGGAGGGCACATTCTGCATGGAGCACTGGGTGTTATGCACAAACAATGAATCATGGAACACTGCATCTAAAACTAATGATGTAATGTATGGGGATTAACATAACAATAAAAAAGAGAATATTTAAAAAAAATAATGATAATACAGGAGAACATAATAGAACCAAAGGGGATTGGAACCATTGGCTAAGGCGTTTTATTTTTATCTACCATTTCAGTTGCCATTGATAATCATTGAATTTAGTGCTGCAAAGACCTAAGAAAGCCTTACTTTATAGGTCAGGAACTGAGATTTCAAAAGGGTTTAATTTTCCCAAATCCATTTAATCAGTACAAGGCAGAACCTGGTTGCCTGGTTCATAATTTGCATGATACTTGATTTGCCCCTCAATGCATCATCAGATATTGTCTCAATAGGATTCATTTCAGCTTTCCTCTTAAGTACACACACAGAATAATACATGGTCAAATGAAAAGAACATTGGATTTTGATTCAGAGCACCCCAGTTTTTTTTCATGCTTTCTCTCCTTCCTAGCCTTATAAACAAGAAGAGAATAATACCTGTCTTCTTACTTCCCAGATTTACTGTGAGGACTGAAGAAAGAGTGGAGGGGAAAGTGCCTTCCCAGCTGCAGGGTTCTATAGCAATGCCATCTGCGTGTTTCCATATAATCCCACACTTTTAAAAAAAAGCCCCAATGGTGTATTAATCTGTCAGAGATCCAGCAGTTATGATAACATCGAATGGAATTAAAGGGTTCTTCTAGTTCATACTCTTGAAGAAATTCTAAGAAATTAGGAATGTATGAGGAATAAGTGATATAACCTTTGGAGATAAGGAAATGCTTCATTATTTGCAGAGGCTAGGATTGCCCACCTGCTAGTTTCAACATGATCAACCGCGATGTTTCCAAAAAAAAAAGGAGTATAAGAAACTTCAAGAACTTGAAAATTCCAATGAAAACCTTCTCCCTTCCTTTGGAAACCATGTAAAAGAGAGTGTGTATGTCAGAAAACAAAGGCATTCTTACATCTGCAAAACGAAGAGACAAACTTCTCAGTACTTGTAAGCAGCCAGCTTTCTGCAGGATCTTGGTGCAAGAAACATGAAAAGAAATGGAAGACAGAGTTCAGCATCAGGATTGTCACATTCCTATACTCAGCAAAAATACTTTTCAGAACTGAAGATGAGATGGATTCGTTTTCAGACAAGTGAAGGAACCACAAAAAGGGAGAGTACTCAATTCTAGCAGACCCATACTTCTTAGAAGTAATACTAACAGATGATTTTCCAGGCAGAAGAAAACTGAAACCTAGATGCCAGAAGGAGTGAAGAGTAATTAAAAAGGGCAAATATATAATTTAATTGAAATTAACTCCATGTAAATGTTTTGTGAATTTTAGATTTATAATGGGAATTAAAATAGATTATATCATATTATGATAAATCAAAGGTGCATATTATAATCTCTAAGGTAACTAATTAAAGAATAAAAGACATATAAGTACCACACTAATAGTGAAGAAAAAAGGAACAATGTGAAAAAAATATGCAATCAATCCAATTGAAGACAAGATAGGACAGAAAATAGATAATACAATAGTTAAGGCAAATGGAGAACAAATAATAAAATGATAGTGTTAAACCCACATATATCATTAATTTCATCAAATGTAAATAGAATAAATACTCCAAATAAAATCAGATGTTAGAGTGAATAAAATACAATATCCAACTATATCATACTTCCAAGAAAGAAACACGTGCTGAAAAACTGTCGAAAGTTTGAAGGGAAAGGGATGAGAAAAGATACACATTGTAAATACTAACCAGAAGAAATCTAGCCTATATGAATACAGATAAATGAGAAACTAAGGCAAAATACTTTAACAGAAATAGAGAGATACCTTATAACAATAAAAAATTCCAGTTAGGACTACGAAGCGACTCTAAATCTAGTTTCTGTTAATAGTATAGCTTTAAAATAATTGACAACATTCCAAGGAGAAATGGATAATCTGAAGTATCTTTGGAGACTTGTTACATACCTCTTTCAGGAACTCATAGAATAAGGAGACATAATATCAAGCAAGAATAAAGAAAATATGAACAATATGACTAACAAACCTGATATAATTGGTGTATATGGAACATGGCACTCAACATTCTTTTAAACACATAGATGATATTTATAAAATTTTATCATATGCTGAACTAATGATCTAAATATCATTTCAAGTTCTTTATAAAAGAAAATATGAAAGGCAAAGAAAGTGGAAGGAAGGATAAATAAAAATTATAGGCAGAAATTAATGAAAGAAAAAATGATTATAAAATAGTTTTTGGAAAAAACTAAAATGATATGCCCTTTTTGAGAATGATTAAGGAAAAAACCCCCTCTGTACCAGAAATAAAAATAAGAGACCATCACTAGAGATTCTTATATATAATAAGAGGCATTTAAAAGCAACTTTATGCCAACAAATTTGAAAATACAGTTTTCAATGCAAAATTACAGAAAAGTATAATTACCAAATGGGCATAAGAAGGAAAAGAAAATCTAAACATTGGATTTTTATTACACAATTTGAATATGTTTTAAAATAATTTGGAGGTTCCAGGTGGCTTAGTCAGTTGAGCATCCAACTCTTGATTTTGGCTCAGGTCATGAGCTCAGGGTCATGAGATCGAGCCCCGTGCCTGGCTCCAAGCTGAGCAGGGAGTCTGCTTCTCTCCTTCCTCCCCTTCCTTTCTTTCTCCCTCTCCTCCCAACTCAAGTGTGAGTTCTCTCTCTCTAAAATAAATAAATAAATCTTTAAAAATAAAATTGGATTTTTTATACAAATTGGGTTGTTACTAAAATCTTCTGAGAAAGAGAATTCTGGGCTTAGATGACTTCCCTAGGAAATTTTACCATAAATTTAAGGAAGAAATATTTACAATCTTCAAAAAATCTTACATAGAAAAGAAAAAGAGGCAATGCTTTCCAACTCATCATAACCTTGATAACTAAGCCTGACAAGGACATTATAAGAAAAAAAGTCCTTACAAGTCCATCTCTCTCATGGGACATAGATGCAAAAATTCTAAAGAAATAACTGAATCCAGAATTACATTAAAGGATAATATAATCAAATTGATTATATTTCAGGAATGTCAGGTTGATAATACCACCCAGTTGAAAAAAAAATGCCGTAAGGTTTGGAGAAGAAAAATGAAACTTGTTTTTGCAGAAGATAAGATTGAGTATGTAGAAAATGCTAAAGGATATTATGGGAGGAAAAATATGAATCTCAACCTTTATGTCATATCATAATCCAAAATTAACTTGAAACACCTTATGTTAATTGATCTGAATGTTAAATTTAGACTAACTCTTGCAGAAGAAAATTATTGTCACGTTGAGTTAGGCAAAGATTTCTTAGTGAAACACAAAATACCCAAATTACAAAAGAAAAAAGTGCATACACTTGGTTTTATCAAATAAGAAACTTTTGTGCTTCAAAATACATAGTCTAGAAAATAAGAAGGTAAGCCAAAGACTTGGAGAAGAATTGACTGAACATATATCTGCCAGAGGATTGCATTTAGAAGATATCAAGAACTCAATAATAAGACAAACAACGTGATTTTAAAATGGGCAAAAGATTTGAACGGGCACTTCACTTAAGAAGGTATAGAAGTGGCCAAAAAACAACACAAAGTTCCCAACATCATTAGTCATCAGGGAAATGCAAATTGAGACAACAATTAGATACTACCTCCCCATTAGAATGGCTAAAATTAAAAAGCCTGACAATGTTAAGTGTTGATCAACATGTGGATCAATTGGAACTCTCAGTCTCAGACATTACTTGTGGGCATGCAGAATGGTATAGATACTCTTTGGGAAACAGTTTGGTAGCCCCTTGTAATAACCTACTATAATATTAACCTTACTGTAATATGCACAAATTCTATAGGTAGCCATTCACTTCAAAGAAAAACATGTACACAAAGTATAACAGCTTTATTCATAATAGCCTTAAACCGGAAAGAACTCAAATATTAAACCAGTGTTTGATTGATTGAATTGAGCTGATAAACCAATGGTGGCATATCCATTGCTTTGTGGCACACTGGAATATAAGTCCATGGCCAAAAGGAACAGATTATTGACACATACATACAACAACATGGATGACTCTCAAAAGCATTATGCCAAGTGAAAGAAGCCAGACAGGAAGGTTATATGCTGTATGAATCAATTCTTATGAAATTCCAGAGAAGACAACGCTATTGAGATGAAAAGCAGATCACTGGTTACCGTAGGCTAGGGATGGGGGATAGGGAGACAGGGATGCCTGCAAAACAGAATAAGGAGGATTTTTGTGATGGTAATAATGCTCTATATTATGATCATAGTGGTTTTACAGCACTGAATACATTTGTCAAAATTCACTGAATTGTAAAATTAAAATTGGTGAAATTTATTGAATGTACATTATACTATAAATAAAGCTAATTAAAAAAAGAGATGGAACCCACGGTGCAGAAAATGTACATAGTATGCTACCTTTGGTGGGAAACCATATATTCTATAATGTATACAAATTTTTCACCACACCTATTTTCAGATTTTCTCTTTCTTCAGAATCTTCTTTCATTGACAATTTTTCCCCATATTTGTTTCCTTGCCTCCTTCCTTACCCCTTTGGCGTTAAATCAATTTTTTAAAAAAGATTTTATTTATTTATTTGAGAGAGAGAGAGTACAAGTGAGCATGAGCGGGGGAGGGGTAGAGTGAGAGGGAGAGAGAAAGAAGCAAAAAGAAAGAAGCAAACCTGACTCGGGGCTTGATCCCAGGACCCTGAGATCATGACCTGAGCCGAAGTCAGACACGTAACCGACCTAGCCACCCAGGCACCCCAATCAAGTTGTTTTTATGCACTCTCTTCCAGAGTGAAGGCCAAGGTAGTCTTCCTTGACTTTGGAAATCATTCCGCTCTTTTGGCCATTTCTCCCACCTCTTAAGCCCAGTATCTGAGTCTTCAGCTCCAGTGAGAACTGCTGTCTGATCACACCCCTGCATAAGCATTTTCCATGGGGCTTTTACAACTTGCAAGATGGTTTTCAGTCTCCTTAGCATTGGTTCCAAAGGTCTGCAGACACAGGTGCAAACCACTTTGTGGCTCACTCCCATTTGACCTTCCATATAGCTTAGTGCTTCAGCCACATCAAATCACTTTACTCTTCTTCAGGCATTATGTGCTCTATGACCTTGTTATTTGGCACATGCACCTACTTAGCCTTTTCCTATCACCTCCTTCCTTTCTTTTCTTCATCTGGCAAACTCTCACTCAATCTGGACAAACCTGATCCAATGTTATCTCTTCTGTGAAAATCCATTTCTTTCCTCTTTCTCCTCTGTGGTTTACTATTTGAAAATATTTTGCCTTTGGGAAAATTGACATATGATTATTATTTTCTGAAGAAGAGAACATTCTAGATAGGGATATAGCAGACATAAAAATTACCGAGATGACCTCCACCCACAGAGGTGTCCTATGTATAGATAGATAACTTTAAGTGAATGTGACGACTACATACAAAAGGGATCCACTATGATGCAGCTCTCTTGCCTGTGTTTTGTCACTCATCATAGTGTCACAGATATCTTCTAGTGTCAACAGAAAGATCTAGGTGCCATTTTAATGCTTGCGTAGTATTCTGTTTATGAATCCTTTCCTTAACTAGTTTCTGCGGGTGCACATTTAAGTCACTTCCAGTTGATCACGTCATTATAAATAATGTTGTAATGAGCATTCCACTATGCTTTGAAAATGTCTTGACAAATGTCGCTGATCACACTGGATCATAATTATCAGTGTGCCTGTCTTCCCCACCAGACTATTATTAGTTCCCTGAGGGCAAAAACCACTATTACCCTTGGAATCTCCAGAACCTTCCAGAGTGCCAGTAGGAGTTTAATAGATATTGTTGGAAGAAAAAAGGAAAAACTGGATGGGTGTTTATATAGCTGGGTACACACGTGTATCATTACATATGTCTTCAGTTCTTACTCAGGTTTTCATTGGCCGTGAGCCTCATATAATCCCCTACTTATTTCTAACCTCTTTTTACAGATGTTATTACCACTGACATAAATTCAATACCGAGTTTTAAGAATTAGCATATTGCCAAACCATGACTCCCCCATAGATTTTGGTGACCTCCAGAATAGATTTTATAAATTACAGAGGAAAAAAAATGCAGATACCTGATACTCTTTGCCCTACCCTAAGCAGAAATGAGTTTTTAAAACTGAAATTGTCAATAACAAGAAAAAAAAACACATGGTATATGTGTCGCATAGTATTTACAGCTGTTGTCTATTATGGGTTCTCTGGAGCACCATTTGCTGCTGCAGCTGAATGGTCTCACAAGTTTAACTCACCAATACAACTGTAAAATTGTCTTAAATCACAGAGGAAAGAGAAGAATCAACTAGAAATGGCTAACATGCTGCTTATGTCTTCATGAGAACCCACAGTTTTCCCCGTTTGCTTCATCAGGTTGCTCAGAACAGCCTCTTAGGTCTTGTGGTGTATTACAATATAGCAGGTTATCAACCTGATTCTTGGAAGGGAAGGAACACCTTGGACATCTCTTTGCAAGGGCTGCATTTGCTTAATGACTAATGCACTGAACTGTACTGGGTAACAGGCAGTGGGAGCCAACTGGCCCAGACAATGTGGGTGTTCAGTTGGTATTGGAAATTTACAAGAGCTTAAGCTATTTTTTATTTCTTCTTGCTGGGCTGGGAGTACTTACTATTGTTGTTCCATATGCCTTAAATGAACTTAGTTCAAAGACCACAAAGAGAGTGGTATGGAATTATAGAACTGAAAATAGTCTGCTGATTGAGTACAAATTCATCGAGCCTCTTTCTCAACAAGCTTTTTATTGGAGTGCCAATACGACTTGCTTTGGAAAGAGTGAGATGTAATTGTGAGCAAATGATGGAGGGGCAAGTTGGCCTTCAGTTAGGTTCAGCTCTGCTCAGCTAGCTAACTGTATATCTCTTTTCCTCCTCAATATGTTTATTTAGTAAGCTCCAGTTAGGAAATCATTAGTCTTACCTGCAGGATGCCCAATCCAATACTTAATTTCATCAGAAACTTCCATAACTCATTCTGTAGAAAATGGTGGGGCTGGAATGTGAACTCTGGAAATATGGCTCCAAAAAGTTGTTCTTTACTCAACAGGCCATACTGTCTCTGATTTAGCAAATGCATGATCTACAATAATGTCAAAATGATTTTATGAAGCATAGCCTTTGGCATGTCTTTCTCCTGCTGAAAAACCATCATGGACTCTCTATTTCTTAGAGATAGAAAGAGAGAGTGTACCCACGAATTGGGGGAGGGGCCGAGGGAGACGGAGAGAATCTCAAGTAGACTCCATGCCAAGACCAGCTCTGGGCTCGATCTCACAACCCTGAGATCATGACCTGAACTGAAACCAAGAGTCGGATGCTTAACCAACTGAGCCACCCAGGTGCCCCTGGACTCTCTACTTAAAACAGTGGCTCTCAGCTGTTCCTTTCTGGGACATGTGTATCAAATAGTCTCATGAAGACTCTCTTTCATTCTCTCCTCCCAAATCCAGAAAGCACATGAGACTGCATTCCATTCAAAGTAACATTATTAGGGGCACATGGGTGACTCAGTCAGCTGAACATCTGAATTTGGCTAAGGTCATGATCTCAGGGTCCTGGGATCAAGCCCTACATCAGGCTCCCTGCTCAGCGGGGAGTCTGCTTATCCCTCTGTCCCTTCCCCAGCTTGTGCTTTCTCTCTCTCTCTCAAATAAATACATAACATCTTTAAAAAAAAAATCCAAAACCAAAGTAAGACCCAAAAAACCAAAGTATTATTATCAGGATGATTTCAAATCTGATTTTATATAAGTTAGACTAGAATTTAACCAGTTGTAACAGAACTGTGATTACATTTGCCTGGCCAGAGAGTGGTTTATTGGTTTCAAATATCCAGAAGCACTGAAGAAGCTCATGAAGGTGTAGGGTAGCTGCTTAAGGAATATATCAAGAACCCAGGTTCTTCCCATCTTTATGGTCACCATCTTTAGCATGTGACTTTGGTTCTCAAGTTGACTTCCTCACCTGAAAGTATTGTATCTGTGTTCAATGCAAGAGGAAGAAGAAGGGCAAGGAAAAGAGACAAAGACTAAGACAAATTTGCCAGGTGAAACTGTCCTCTTCAATTAGTTTGCTAGAAAGACTTACCTCCTGCTACCATTTATATCTCATTGGCCACAGCTTGATCACATGGCCACTCTTCCCTACAAGAGGATCCATGCATCTGGCTGTTTGAATCTGGGCACATCCTTTCACCCCCAGAATTGGGTCTCATCGTCAGAAAGAAAAGAAGAAAGGCTACTGGACAGAAAACCAGCAGTTTGTGCCATGTGTGTGTGCATAGTGTATGTATACATATATATTACATATACAATATCATAAGCAAACATTTACACTTTTATTGGTAACCAGTGATTCTTCAGTAGGCACCATCAATGACCATAGCATACCTGTGAGACACTGACTCCGTGGTTGAGAACTTCTGATCTGTAGAATAAAGTCCAAATCCCTAAACAAAATATATGAGGAAGACCTTACTAGTTTGACACCAGCCTACTTCTCTAAATCCATGTGTCACCATCCTCAGTCCTTTGTTTCAGCCACTTGTGGTTTCCTTTATTCTTCAATGTTCCAATTTTTACTCCTTTTTGTTCTTTGCATGTGTCTTATTCTTTGCTTAGAAGACGCTTTCTCACTTCTCCCCCATAGGATGAGACTCATTCTGCAAGACTCAGCCCAAAAAGCATCACAGCTCTGGAAACATCTTTCCCTCTCTCAGTCAGATCTGTCTTTGGTACTTTACATACACTTCCATTAGCTCACTTGCCAGTATTTGCTTGCGTTTGTCACTACTGGCAAAGGCTATGGCCTCTTACAGAACAAGGACTATAATCTATTCAACTTTCATATCCCATGGCTCCTGCAGTTCCTGGAATATGCTCAAGACACCTGCTTAGAGAAAAACAACCAAATATTATCTCCAATATATAAATGATCTATAAGGGGCTGACATGATCTGCTCTCACCATAGTCAGTAAAAAGGTACCGATCTCTGCTCCTCAAACTGAGATCTCAGTGGTTGTCAACAGATAGTGTTTTTTTTTTTTTGTCTAAATGAATGATAATATTCACTATTACCTGTTCTTTAGCTCTGTTATTGAAAGTTATTCAATTTTGTATTTCCTTTTTTTTAAGATTTTATTTATTTATTTAACACAGAGTTCAAGCAGGGGGAATAGCAGCGGGAGAGGGAGAAGCAGGCTCCCCGCTGAGCAGGGAGCCTGACTCGGGGCTTGATCCCAGGACCCTTAACCACTTAACCGACTGAGACACCCAGGTGCCCCTCAGTTTTGTATTTCTTTGCACAGAATTCGAGACACAGTTTGTTCCCTCAAAAAGGCTACTATTTAAGGGAAGAAAAGCTGTCTTTAGCTGGCAGTGATTTGAATGAGATGGAAAGAAATGACTAGTTTAACTTTTAGGCTGCTTGGTGGCTGGGGTATTTATACTTGGCAAATGCTTAGTTCTTGTCATTCAGGTGGGTTTAGGAGCTTTAAGGAATTGGGTGAGGATACAAAAGGAAAAGAGAGTCAGAAAACACACACACACACACACACACAATCGGACAAGGGGTTAGAGCAGATGTGGTGAACTTTTGGTATGAGGCCACATCTTCCGCCCTCCTTTCCCAAGCGTATGGGGGTGGGGCAGACACCATTAATCAATCAAAACACACTTTTCACCTGAGCCAGGATGTGGTCTTAGAGTACATCTCAACATTACAATGGTCCAGATGTTTTCTCTCAACAAGGAAGGAAGACAAGCCCATCTTTCTCTCATCAATGCATTCTCCATAAGGTCTCTTCAGATCAATATGCTCCCTATGGTTGGGCAGAGAGTGTTTTCCTGATTCTTTTTGCACGATTGAGATTCCAGGTGCTTCACTCTTGTCAAGTCTTTCTCAATGTTGGAGTTCAGTGTCCTACAGACATAAAGTTCCCAGCACAAGTTCTGCCCTTGAATCCCATTTCTACTGGGGAATGAGAGGGGGCCATCCTACCCATAGACACCATCATTGAGATGGGAGAAACTAACATGTAGTGAATGGCAAGTAATATGCCAAGTGCCTTATTTACATCTTTCTGTTTTTATAACACCCACACAAGATCAGCATCATTGTCCCCATTTTACAGATGAGATACTAGCCTTGCATAAATTAAATTATTTACCTAAGATCTTACAACTGCTAAGTATGAAGATAAGATTCAATTTCAGATCTGTGACATACAGCATCATGCTATTGGATTCTGGAGAGTTAATTGTTCCTTTGGTGGTCTTGATATAATTGGCTTCTTGGCTTCTTTTCATGCCACTAAGTACTTAGCTGTTGATAACAGCCTTGAGCTTTCACTTTATACTTTCTTGAGTCTTGCAGACTATAGAAGCAAATAGAAAAATGGATCAGTGTGGATCAGATATGTATGGGAAACAATCAACCTATTTTGGACTTTATGCCAGTCAGGTGTAATTCTGGCCCCTGGGATATTATCTTGCTGGAAATGGAAAGTGTATTTAGGTTTAATTTTCTCATGTTCCTGTCTTGGCAGGGCAGCGTCCATACCAGGTGATCACTGCCCGAGTGCACCCGGGAGAGAGCAATGCCAGCTGGGTGATGAAGGGGGCCCTGGAGTTCCTGGTCAGCAGTGACCCCGTGGCTAGACTCCTGAGGGAAAACTTCATTTTCAAGATCATCCCCATGCTCAATCCAGATGGTGTCATCAATGGCAAGTATGTCAGGCACCCAGACCAACTGGGTCCTCATTTGTGTCACCATGGTAACGCATTGTGTCGCCCAGTGGATGTGGTTGGAGAGGCCTTGTTACTCTGGCAGGAGTAAATTCTCTTGGGCTTCTGTTAGTGGTTACAAATAACAACGCACTCTCCATACACATTGAGGTCGTGTCAGGTTTTTGTTGTTGTTGTTGTTGTTGTTTTATAGAAGGGCATGGACTCATAGGCAGTTAACTCCAGAGGGGTCCTTAGAAATAATCTGGTGTAACAGTCTTTTTTTTTTAAAGGAGAAAATTAGTGTCCATGCTAATCAAGGGATTTGCCCAGGGCACATGGTGGGTTAGTGGCAAAGTCAGAACTCAAATTCTGATTTCTCCACAGTTAAGACCAGTGCTTTTATTTCCTTACTGATATTTACTGCAGGGGGATCTTTA
Source organism: Neomonachus schauinslandi (assembly GCF_002201575.2). Taxonomy (NCBI): domain Eukaryota; kingdom Metazoa; phylum Chordata; class Mammalia; order Carnivora; family Phocidae; genus Neomonachus; species Neomonachus schauinslandi. The sequence goes on from NC_058411.1 coordinate 134,926,658, forward strand.
TTCTGAGTTGTATTTTACTGGATTCTGGATACAGCCCCAAGAAGGGCGTCACCATATCCGAATGGGCTGGCGGGCAGGATTGAAAGGGGCTGTGGAATGGCCGGAGGGTCATGGTTGGTTGAAGGAGAGACAGAAGGGGCGGTGCTTCTCCTCACTGCGTTCCTGCCACCTTCAGAACACATGGTGGGAAGAAGGAAGTCCAGGGTCTGATGAGGTCTTTTGGAAGAAGTGGGCATTTTTAGACTTTGCCAGCTGAAGCGCAGAAACCAGAGCGGGTCCCCGAGGTGACATGGCTGGTGGATGGGGTGGCAGGATTAACGTTCACAAATTCTCAAACCCTGTGGAAACAGACTAAGGCTTCTTCCCATGGTCATCGAGGATTCTTCTCACTATGGGAATGGACACTGGTGTCCTATGGGAAAAACAGAACATAAGATAAGTTAAAAAAAATTGAAAGAAAAATAATTTCAGGGGCTATACATGGAAAAGAATTTAGAGTTTAAAATGTCACTATTAGAGAAGCAAAGCACAAGTTTAGAAAATGGAGAAAATAGGGCAATATCACAAGGTGAAATGAGATAAAATGAGAGTTATTTAAAAAATATAAAAAAGAAAACAAAAATTTCACAGAGATAAAATTTAAAATGGCTTCAACTAAATAAGAGACCATTTTAAGAAAGATAAAATAGTAATTAATTTCCTTAAGGAAAAAAATGAAATACATGTTAAGCAGCTGAGAATAGACTAGCTTCAAAGGATAAGCACAGAAAAGAATACTGATCAGTTAAAAAATCATGATAAAATATAAAAAGAGGATCAGAGTACATTCCAAATGATAAAATATGTTAAACTATGCCAAAATGCAAGCAAGTCAAAGCTTATAGACTTTAAAAATAAAATTTCAGTATATACCAAAAAAATAAAAAAGGCAAAGAAGTAAAGGATTCGTGTGTTCCTAACAAGTTTCCTGGTTTTGTAACTCCCAGACTCCCTTGTTTTTGGTGGAGGTTTTTGATGGGCAGAGAGTAGGGTCCTTTGTCTTTGCCTGTGGCGACTGGTTGGTCTTCAAGCGCATGTGAGGAATAAGAGGCCAAGTCCCTCATTTAGGAGCATTAATTAGGCCTCTGGAAGCAATTAGCCTTCTTAGCTCTCAAGCTGGACAAGGCTCTAGAGCAGTGTTCCCTCCTGGTCTAGCAGAACTCAGCAGCCTCCTGCCATATGTTACACTGGCTCCAGAGAACAGGTCTAGGACATTAATGAGTGACTCCTCCCTGCTTGAGGCACCCAGGATTTCATTAGCAAGCTCTATCAGCCTAAATGGATGGAAAACAGCTATGCAAGCCATCTTGAGGAACATGATCCCATTTCAGCATGTTCTCGTCCAAGTTGGCTCTTTCCTGAAGTTTCTCTTTCCATTGAATTGTCGGGGGACTGATAGAGGATGGAAAGTGTACTGGGTTTAGAGTCATAATTCTAGTGTGCAATCTGGCTCTTCCCCCGACCTACTCAGTTTCCTCTTCTGTTGGAAGAGTAAGGGAACATGCTCCCTATTGACCTGTCTGGGAAAATGTCTCCTAAGCCCAAGGCAATATTCAAGCTCAGGGATAAGTACTGTAGTTTCTTCCATTACAACTGCTCACACCTCCAAATCAGGGGCTTGGTCCAGGTCTTTGGTTGAAAGGTTAATGTGGTCTCAGTCACGGAGCATCCTCCTGGCCTGGACACAGTCATTTTCAGCTCACAGCTGGTTGTTTTGGACTCCCTAATGGCAGGCCAGCTTCTTCTCAGTGACACTACCATTCATCATCATTACCATTATTTATTATGACTAAAATTACCCTTTTTTTTATATTGCATCTTTCATCATGGAGCTCAAGGCACATCATAGATCACTTGGCTCACTGAAACAATTTTGGCTGAAAGGGACTTGGAAACCATTGTGTTATTGTACTGATAGGAAATCCACAGGCCACAGCACACCATTTTCAAAAGACTTGAGACTACAATGGATGCACAGCATCTCACAGTAAAAGCCCTTAAAAGTCTCAGCTCATGAACCCTTCTTAGAACCCACCAGACATATGGTTCATCTAACTTCTACTTGAACTTTTTCTGTGATTGGCATTCCATTTCAGAGCATGACCATTCTGTTGTGCATAACTAGGTGGATTTGTGTTTTTCTGTGCTTTGATCTTTGCCCTGTGAACTTCAAACATTTTATGCAGTCCTACCTTGGGGTACCCCGTAGATAAAATTGAATACCCCTTTTACATGCCTCAACTTCCCCATGTGAAGTCCGCTCTGAGTTTAATGTAGTTCGCCTAAACGCTGCTCATGTGATATTATTTCTGATGTTCTGATCTTCATTGATTTTCTTTGGATAAGGTAACTGAACTGCCCTGCGTGTGGTCTGAATAGCAAAGAAGCAATCTTTGCATAAAGATTGGAGAGCCCAAACCTAAGTGTGATACTTAACTTACTAGACTGTACTCTTCTTTCATAAATACTCATGGGCCCCCATGGATTTTGCAAGAATGTGTAAAAGTAGAATAGTTTCCTTTTGTGGTGATGGTAATGGAGCCTCTGAGGATGGCTGAGAGGTTTTGATAACAGTGGTCAGAGAGACAAAGCCAGGATTTTCTAGCAAAAATTTAGTGGGTCTTGCCAAGCCAAAGATCTCTTAGCAACATGTTTCTGTAACAGGAAAACAAACTGTAAAGATGGTTTCCAAAAGAAACAATCTACCATCTTGCTGGCCTGGTTGTTTATATAGAATTGGGCTGAGTTCTAAAGATTCCAGGAGGATCATTGACTCTTACCATTCTTTGCTACCTGGGATAAAAACCAGGGGGTCAAAAAATTTGGTCAGGGTGGAAGTGACAATGGTGGCTTATTCAGAGTGTGAAGTGGGAAGAGGGCAGGCGATTGGTGCAAAAGTTTGGCATGGCGTGTAAGTGAGGGGGTTGGAGAGATCTAGCATGGTTTCCAATTTTTGGACTTTTGTTGTTGGGTAGAATGTAGTGACAAAATAATTTTTATGAAGCCAACACACAGCCCAACATTTTATTCACAGGAGAATCAGACTGTATTGATTCTTAGTATATATACAACTCTACAAACTTGATTTTCTTCTTCCAAGGCCATTGTGAAACAGAAACAAGCAACAATAAAGAGCAGAGGGCATACTATGAGTAAACACACCAAGGTATTAAGAAGTAATAGCTGAATGCTCTAGGGGAAACAAATGAAACTATAAAAATCAGATAAAAAATCTTGACAATTTAAACTATCTGGGACCATTAAAAGTTAGTGCCAATATTCCTTTACTCCACTGTGGGTTGTAAAGACTTTATTTTATACAATAAGAGAACTCACAGACTTTATCTAAAAAAAAAAAAATCATTCAGCACCTTTCATGGGCCAAGAAAGAACCTTTTTTTGTTTGTTTGCTTGTTTGTTCTTTTCTGTTTGTTTTTACATAGATTTTCTTATGTAATTGTAACTATGGCCCCAAAATGCAGGTCTTCTATCTAATATCTAGATATAAAATCTTGAGGACACAAGGGTGAAATCTTGGGTCAGTTTCAGAAGCCGGTGTTACAGAGGCAGGACCAGAACTTCTGTCTATGCTATACCACTTTTCTGTAAGGATTTAAGGGCATTAGGATTAAAAAAAAATGTTCTAGCTAGGAGGGTTCATGTATATTATTTCATTCCGGTCTTTCAAATGTTAAGAAAACTGAAACCAGAGAGGTAAAAATGAGTTATCCCAGATTAGAAAGTTAGTTCGAGGCAGAAATGGCATGAGAAATTGTCTAGATAATTGAAATAAACGCACATAAACACACCTATGCCCAAGGTTATATGGCCGGCTTGTGATAGAGCTGGGTTTTGAACCCACTCTCTAGCTCCAAAGCCCATGTGCATTTTGGCCTACTACCAGCCCTTCCCACACCTGGATGGAGATGAAAGTAGAGCCTCAGCCCTGCTCACTGCAACCATCAGGTGGTCTCTGAAATTAGTCTTGTTGGCTTGGACCTTCATATCCAGCATGCCTGGGACAAACCAAGACACAGCCTTGCAGCTTTCTGTAATTTGGGCCCAGGATGAATGAATTGGTTCATCCTCAGTCTTCCTTCATGGGATCTGAATTTGCAGCTGGGCTTTGGCCTCGATACTGCCTTGTCCTGCCAGCCTTCTCCCTTGGAGAATACGTCCTTTCTTCTTGCTGCCTGCTTTTTGCTGTAGGCAACACCCAACTAATTTTGAATATATATATATTTTTTTGTCACAGAGCTTCCATTCCCCTGCCCAATCCGTAGGATATTTTAATTCAGCTGAACTCTTCAGGGTCCCAAAGGGCTGATGATTATCCCTCTTTGGCTGACTTCAGCTTGGGCAGGGCCATATCCATTCCCTCCTGCTTTGATATGCTTAGGGCTTCCCTCTGATATAACCTCAACTCTAACTTTTTAATATATTTCAAATCTCTTCAATATAATTACATAGAGCAGTGGTTACTTCTCAGACTTTTGGATCTCACAGAGCAGTTACATTTGAAAAAAATGGGCCATAGGAAGTATGTCATTTTTTTTCAATTTGTGTAAGTAAGAATGGAAGATACTCTCTGAGGCCCCAGATAACAAATTGGTGAGAAATTCCACATCGGATGTTGCTTGGGTTACCTCCCCACCTGCATGTGATCATACAAGTAACCCGGAGGGTTTGTGCGCTGGGTCTTTAGATCATGGCAGATCAAGGCATCCTTGCTCTTTGTACCATGATACATGGTGCTACTGTCCATGAACGTTCCCTGTCAGAGGAAGCAGTATAGTCATTGACTGGATGGGTTATTCCTATTGTCAAGCATCCTGAAAAGAAGCAGGTCCTGGAACAAGAAAAGCTGCCTGACAAATGGTCTTTTAAGGAGAAGAGGTAATTCCCCTGAGCTTGAAATTGGAGAAACTCTGGTCTAACCAGAGGTCATAGAGGAAAGATGGCACGTACCATTTGCAGGAAGCCAGAAGAAGCAACCAATCCCTTAAGTGGCTACTTGAGAATGAGAACAGCTATACCAATAATCAGTTCCAAATTTTCTGTGAGTAGTTACCTTCTGTTACATCATTTATGCTTTAGTAAAGTGTTAATCAGCCTTTCCATCTTGTTTCAGCTGTGCTATTGAGATTTAAAGAAAGTATCTCTGCCCAAGACTGGGGAAGGGGATAAGTGGCCGTCATACTTAGAGAAGAAATTCCTAAGGGAACAGTGAAGAAGAAATACAATAGATAAGTCTTTAGAGTTATGCTCAGAAAAACTGGCACATCAAAAAAAAATAGCATTATTGTTTTCTAATTATAAAAGTGATCCACAAAACAGCCAAGATGTTAGATGTTTCTAAAGATAAGATTTGGTTCACACAGGTGGCAGACGTCTGGAAGTTCAAAAAGGGATGCCAAAGAAACCAAGAGATTAATAACTGCAGAGGCAGGTCCCACCTACGAGGGTGAGGGAAGGAGGGGGAAGCAGTGGAGGGACTGGAACCCAGGAGCTGGGGCAGGGAGCTTTACGTAGAGATTGGTATTTGGAACGCTGAGAAAGGGGTCTGACCTGGCCCAGGGGACACAGCCGGGAGGGTGGAAGAGTATGGAGTGGCCTATGTCTGAATGCCAAGGGGACGTATCTGCTGTCACCTGCGAGGGGGCAGTGACGTTGGTGTCCTGCGGCCTAGGGGGCAGGCCTTGACCCAGTTGCCTGCTGCGGCTGTAGTCTCATTAACTGGCACTGGAGAGCAGGGAGAGTGTCCTTTGGTTTTTCCCCCTGCCTTCTTCTCTCCCTCAAGTACCTCCTGTTGGCAGAACCTACCAGGAGGCCGACCGGTAAGGGAGTCTGAGCATTGTAATTTGCAGTTTTAGCTGCAGTGCGACAGAGCAGACAGCTCAGAGGTGGCTGGTGAGAAGCAAACACCAAGCATCCATTAGCTGAGCTCTGGACATGCCCTAGCCTCGGACTGATTACTGTATACGTGTGACTTCTTTTCAAAAAATAAAATGGTTTTGTGTATGGTTTCCCATGGCAAAAAAAAAAAAAAAAAGTGCATCATTACTGTAGAAAATTCCAGTGTAGAGAAGAAGCTGAGGGAAGAAATTAAAAAACACCCAAATTCAGGGCTCCTGCATTGCATGACTCCAAGGGACATTGTTCACATTATAATCTATGGTAATTACATAGCGCTTCTAGGATTTGGTAACATGGAGGCCCTTCGGGAATTAGGCTGCCCAGAGATAAACACCATTGTCAAGTTGGAGAAGATTCATTAGCCATTTGATTGTAAGCTGACAACTCCAGGAATGTCAGCTATTTCTTTAAATATATTTCTATCTGTCTTAAGTAAGATCATATATTTTGTAGTATAGTTCATAAATGAACAACATCTTCCTATGGCAAAGAATACAAATAGTATTATTAGTTTTTAAAATAGCTATGTCATAGTATTGACATAATTAATTTAAACAATTCTCCAGTATAAACAGTAGGTAGGGGAATATTCTTCTTATTCTCTTGGTGAATTTCTCTGTTTCCTTAAGATAAATTCTCAAAGAAGTCTGTTGAGTTGATGTTATGCATATTTTATGTCTGAGACATATTATTGCCAGATTATTTAGAAAATGTGTAGATACAGATTTCTACCACCAATGAGTGAAAGTGCCTGGTCCCCATACCCTTGTAAATACTGCATTGTATCAATCTTTTTATCTTTTTGGTCAATCTGGTAAGATAAAAATATGATTTTAATTTTAATTTTTAAAGTTTTTTTTTTAAGATTTTATTTATTTATTTGACAGAGAGATAGAACAAGTAGGCAGAGAGGCAGGCAGAGGGAGAGGGAGAAGCAGTCTCCCTGCTGAGCAAGGAGCCCAATGCGGGACTCGATCCCAGGACCCTGGGATCACGACCTGAGCTGAAGGCAGCTGCTTAACCGACTGAGCCACCCAGGCGCCCCTTAATTTTAATTTTTAAACTTATGAAAAAATTTACTCCCATTTTGCAGGTGAAAAGAACACTGAGGCAAAAGATTGGATGACATACATAAGGTCAACTACATATCTGATGTTTCAGAGTCAGGGATTAAACTCAGATTGGCCTGGTTGCAAAGCTCATGTTCTTCCCCCTTGGCTGTGAGCTCCACTCATGTCCAAGCTTCTAGGCAGTCATCTTGGCGACTCGCCTCTTGAATGTTTTTAGCATAGAGTCTGGGAGGTGGTAAGTGCCTCATAGATGTTTGTTCAATCTAACCTGGGGTGCACCTGACCTTGCTAAAGTGTTTTAAGGTGTGGACCTCTATATAGATCATTCTAGACCAGAGCAAGGGCTCTAAAAAGCTTTGAGCCACTTCTGTGAGAAATGAACCGTTGGATATATATTTAGTTAAATATTAGTACTTAAGTATTGGTGCACCACCCATAATGTTTTATTATAGGTTAGATCATGAGGGCAAATTTGTATCCTACCCATTTGAGGGGTGGTTCCTATTGAACTTGTGGGCACCATAATTACTTGGTCTTCTACTTTTCTTCTCTTTGTCTTAGTCATCATTCACTGTCTTGAACAAACAACTGAGGACACATTGGGGAACCTGGTTGATTGTCTAGGCAGTCTCTAAAAGACTAGGGTTTAGTATGGGGCCTCTGGATCCTCCCAAGCTGGGAGGATTTATACCCTTAGGGGGAAGTGATTCATTCCTTTATGGACTCACTGTCCATATTTGGCTTCTAAAGCACTGATTTTCAGTGTGCCTGTGGGTGAGTTCTGTAGTGTTTCATGCAAGGGCAGTAGAGCAGGGATCCTCTGTCCAGGAGAGAAAGAGAGGCAGGGAAAAGCAGGGGGGACCAGTAAAGGACACTAGTTATCACATGGGCACCCTCCCAGTAGGTCTGTCTGTCTCTGTCTTCCTCAGCAAGGCACTGTGTCCCCTTCTCTGAGGGCTTAGATGACCACAAGCTGAAGAGGGTATCAGGTGAAAGTTCTCCATGCTTTGTGGTCTCTGGGAAGCTGAGTGATGGGGTCCGTGTAGTCTGTCCAAATGACGCTGATGGTCATGATGACATGCCATGATGGGATATGAGAGTAATACTCTCCTTAAAACTCTCATTCCAGAGTTTTAGCTCCAAATTCTCCCTCCAGTGAGGCCAGGGGAATCTGAAGTTTCTGCTGTGGAATCTCCCTGTGGAATGTTTGCTAGCCAGAGATCGTATTTCTTAGCAAGTAAAGCTTAGGCTATACCAGTCATCCACTCTTCTACTGTGGAGCCTAATGGCCCTTCCTGGGAGCTGACAAAGGAGCGCCAACTTGCAGTTATGTACTTGTAAAATTTAGACTGTTTTGCCAGTTTGTACTGCTTGTAACAGGGTAGAATTATCAGTGGTTGGCTATTTTGGCTCTATTTGTTTTTAGGAAAATTAAAATGTTCTGGACATGGAGCGAAGGTTGGCTGTTTGGATGGACATGTCAGTGTGGGTCTGGTTCTAGCCTGTTTGTATGTCTCTGTGTTAAGGATCTCTGGGGAGAGATGGGCAAAGCGCATTTAATCTTTCTCCTTTTTTTTTTTTTTAAAGATTTTATTTATTTTCACTTGAGAGAGAGCGTGAGAGAGGGAGACCACAAGTTGGGCGGGTGAGAGGCAGAGGGAGAAGCAGACTCCCCGCCGAGTGGGGAACCCGATGTGGGGCTCGATCCCAGGACCCTGGAATCATGACCTGATCCAAAGGCAGACGCTTAACTGACTGAGCCACCCAGGCACCCCTAATCTTTCTCTTTGCTTTACTTTCCTTATTATTTGAAAACAGGGGAAAATGTTATTCTGATCCGGAAGGGGTTATTTGGTCTGAGGAACTATAATTTTCTCCGTTTACTTCCTGCCTTCACTAGAAACAAGGAGGTCTCAGTCCATTTTTGATGCTAAGATATTCTTCTAGATACAGAAAGGGAACATTTATAGGAATATTTTAATCTGACTGATTTTTTTTTACAAATTGTAAAATGAAAGGCAGTTACACATTTAAATTTTTTTTTAAAGATGCAGAAGTGACTTTTTGCCTTAAATTCTTCCCTTGCAAATATCTCAGTAATTCTGAAATCATGGTCTACAGGGATTTTGTGGGACATCCAGGAGTTTCCTTCTAGGATGTGGAAGGAGGTAGAGGGATCCATGAAGAACATGGCATTTGGCACAGTTGTCCAAACCTCTGGACATACACCATAGAGGAGTGTGGGCTAAGAGAACACTGAGCCTGGTTCTAGAGGGAAATGTGGCACACTCAATCTTACAGATGAACTTTTTCATAGAGATCAACAAGAAAATTATTTGCTCTGGGAACTCTTAAAATCCTGGTGCTAAGTCATTTGCATAGTGTTTAGTGATGCATAGTCCTAGGGGCCGGGAGTTGTGGGAGAGCCTTCCCAAGGGCTTCCTTGTCCATACCCATTCCTACATACAGAGAGGGAGTCAGGAGCTTGAGTACTCCGTTTGCCTTCCTCAGACATTGCAGTTCTGAACAAATACTACTATTTATTATTCCTAAATTTAGGGTTATTAATTATATCAGCATAAACCTAATTTATGCCATCATAAACAGCAATAATAAATGCTGCCAAATGCTAATACCCAGCTCTTGCCAACTGTGCCTGTAGCTGATGGGTTTCCACATCCCCCCCCCCCCACTTCCCAGAAGCATTAAATTAAAAATGATTCAGTGTTGCAGAATCATTGATCAAGTTGGGGCTGAGGCTCTTGGGGAAATGCGCTTGTTTGTTAAATGCTTTGCTCCCTCATTGTCTGGGCAACTTCTGATCTTTGTGCTCTGGTGTTTCTCAATTCCTTCTCCGGAGGAAGAAACAGGGGAAGCGATGCAGGCAGGGAGGGAGGTAGATGAACATCTATTCTTCTGTCTCAGTTTCCCCTTTAGCTTTCTCTCTTCTCAGCATCCCCTGCCTCACACTTTCATTCAACAGAAGTCTTTATAAAGCAAACCCTTGGGTATAATACAGATGTATTATTTCTCAATTCCCATCACATCTACCATGTACTGAATGATGTATGTTCCATAGCTCCCTGAAATACATGAGGGTCTGTATCTGGGAATAGGAGGCACAGCCCTAACCACGCCCACAATACCGAGGGTGCTGTTCCTTTTGCCATTTGCTCTTGGGGTGTTCTGCTTTTGCGAAGGAAGAGGTGATCCAGTCTCCTTTTTATCAGAGTCATAATAAGATCTCACTGCCTTTCTCAAAAGAAATAGTTTGTGCTTTTCCTTGTTTGGCTGACTCTGTCTTTCTTTTTCTTCATCTGGGATGATTGTGATCATGATTCAGTACAAGGAATTCCTACTGGGCAATCAGAAGGCCGAGGCTTTGGTCAGAATTAGCTTCTTTCCAGCCGTGGGGCTTTGGACAAATCACTTAACCTCTCCACTCCTATTTCTTCAACTTATTAAGAGGTTAGTAAGCCCTAACCATGGCACCTCACTTGATTAGTATCGTGATCAAATACCGTAGTACTTTGAAACTGTTAAGAAAAAAAAAAAAAATGAAACTGTTAAGTACTGTCTGAAAGTACAAAAGTAAAAGTTCCTCTGATTGCGTTCGGTTGCCTGAATTTCAATGGTGAGCCATGCAAAGCTCCTCTTAGTAGTCGAGACAAGCAGGCTTAATGATTTCCTACTTCCATCTCTCAGTTTCTCAAAGAGATCCAAGATAAGGTATGGCAGTGGGATAGAAATTCTGCAGAGGGAGGGACAAGGTCAAAGATGAAAAAGGTGAAAAAAACTCCTTTATTTATACATAATATAATATGTGTAATTTATATGTCATAATATATAGTATATATAGTATTTATCTTATCATATAAAATATATACGGATATTTTAAATGCATAACATTTTACTAAAGCTTTGCTTGTCTTTGTGATTTTAAAATTATGGAGAAGGTGTAGGACTGAATAAATTTTATAAAATATATAGCAGTAGAGAAAGCTTGGAATTGGAGGAATTCAGCCAATGCCTTTTTCCCTCCTCATGCTTACTCTTTTTTTTTTTTTTTAAGATTTATTTATTTATTCCAGAAAGAGAGAAAGAAAGGGCATGAGTCAGGGGAGGGGCAGAGGGAGTGAATCCTCAAACAGACTCCCCAACTGATCTGAGTCCTGTGTGGCTGGATTGGGAGCTGAATAGGGGGGCTGGGTGGGGAGCTGGATGGGGGGCTGGATGGGGGGCTCAAACTCACGACCCATGAGATCATGACCTTAGCTGAAACCAAGAGTCAGCTGCCTAACCAACTGAGCCACCCAGGTGCCCCTCCTCATGCTTGCTCTTAAAATAGATTTAGTTGTTTCAGTGGACAAAAGTCTGGCTTCTTTCCTTTTAGAAACCAGCCTACAATCAGCTTCAGGCCATCTCACATAGCGTTTCAGGGTGTCTGTCAGGAGCAGTGTCTGTGATTGGTAGAACCTGTCTTCTTTGCCTGGGGACAGCCTCTCGGGTGTACCCAGCCTGAGCATCACAGCCTTATGGCAACCCCCCCCCCCCAATCCATCCCTGGGAGCCCTTGTTCCAAGGAAAGTGCGCCCCATCAGGAACCAGAAGGAATTGCGCCTGTCAGGCTGCACTGGAGAATTGCCTGGGGCTTCATGCTCTCCAGTTTTGGGTCCTTCTGCCAGCCGGCCAGCGTTTATAAACGGGAAAGTCAAAGGCAGCACATCAGCCTTGGTAATGTGGAGCCACCCTCCCTGGCCTGACTTCTATGGTGTCTTTTCCTCGGTTATTTATCTCTCTGAGCCACCTAGCCCTTTTGAATTATTAGCCTGATTCCTTCATTGCCCTGCTTCCTTCTTGCAAATATGCTCCTATACACCTTCACTCCATAGGAAACACTTTCTTTTCTATTTACAGCTTCTCCCTGCTCCCCACCCCTCCCCCTGGCCCAATAATGGCCAAGGAGATAAATAAGAAACATAACTCTTTTTGGCTATTATTTTTTTTTCTTACTCTGCACAGTAATATATTTAATAACAAGAAAACAAATCTTATTACTAAAGTAATTACAATAAATAAAAAATAACTGAGAGTGGAGCCTGAGGAAGGGGCATGTCAGGGGAGTGATTGTGACAGGATTTTAAAAATTTAATTTACCAGTGCCAGTCTCACCGCTCTGTTGATGCCTCCCTTAGGAGATTGTGTCTAATTAGAGAGGGTTGTTCCTGCTTTTTGAATACATACCCACCCCTAGTTAACTTATACTTGGGCCTTTAAAGGCGAATTCTGGCCCGAGGAATCCCTTGAGAAATTTCCTTGTCAGCAGCCCCATGCTGGGAACAGCACCATTTAGCATGTTACGTTGTATCATCAAAGCATGGGAATTGCAAAGAATTACTTGGCATGCTTCCCTGTGACTGTAGATAATCTTCCCCTTAACCATGCAAACAGATGGGTATTCCCCCTGACATTTGTGAATCTGAGTAGGGTTCACAGAGCATCCCTCCGTCAAACAGGCTGGTGCTGACCAATTCTTAGAATTAAAATGTTTCTCCTTGTAGCCAATCTAATTTTATCTGCAGGCAATTTCTGTCCCTTTGTTCTTGCATGGTCCCCAGTAGAAATGGGAACGGTTATTTTTCTTCATTAAGTGTGACTATCATCCTATTTATGAGAGCCATCTTTCCAAGTCCTTTTGAGAAGCTCCTTATTTGAGTTCACTTCTCCTCTTTAACCTAAATCATGTATGGTTTGCAGTTAGTCTCAACACGTGGTATTTTTTAACGATAATATAATTGTCACTGTTTGGTTTCCAAGTCAGGCTTGAGTGTGGAAGGCAGACCGGGCATGGGTATGACAGCTTAGCCATGCTTCTTGGCATCACGTCAGCATCATCTCAACCCCAGACACACTTATTAATTCATTATGTGGGCATGTGCTCTACTAGCTTATTCTGGCTGATTGGTCTTAGTCATCCACACATTTGAAATCTGGGACTAATGCACAGTTTATTTATTTACTTTTTTTTGATGTCACACCACCTCCTCTCCTGACCATCACCATCACCATCACCACCGTGTCCATGATCACAACCAATATCAATGACAAGAAAATGGCCAATATTGCTGAGCGCTTAACATGTGCTTGAAAAGGCTGAACATTTTACACACATCACCTCTTTTAGTCCTCACGACAACTCTCTGTGGTACATACTAATATGACTTTACTCAGGAGGAAACTCATATTTTCAGGGCAAAATAAATGTCTAAGTGATGTAGGAAAGACGTTAGGTTTCGAAGCCGACAACCAAGAAAGAATTCTTGAGACCTCTTTGGTGCAAAAAGGTGATTTTATTAAAGTACGGGGACAGGACCTGTGGGCAGAAAGAGCTACACTGGAGTCATGAGGAGTGGCCCGTTATATACTTTTAAGTTGGGAGGGGGTTAGGGATAGCACAAGTCTCTAAGGAATTTTGGAAGAAAGGGACCTTGAGGGGGCTGGCTATTGTTGGGAAAAGGTCATTTATTACCGTCTAATAAAACCTTAGTCATGAGACTCTTCAGATGTATATCCGTGGGCCATATGCTTGGGGGATGATTGCCAACACTTATTTTGGGGGGGTTTAGAGATAAAGGAAATTTCTAAAGGAAGTTTTATGTTAAGATAGGCTTACAGGGGGCGCCTGGGTGGCTCAGTTGGTTAAGCAACTGCCTTCGGCTCAGGTCATGAATCCAGGGTCCTGGGATCGAGTCCCACATCGGGCTCCCGGCTCAGCAGGAAGCCTGCTTCTCCCTCTCCCACTCCCCCTGCTTGTGTTCCTGCTCTCGCTGTCTCTGTCTCTGTCAAATAAATAAATAAAATCTTTAAAAAAAAAAAAAAAGATAGGCTTACAGGATCCTGAGCGGGTGGGGTGGGTCAGGCTAGGATTGCCTTTGGCCTTAGCAAAGTATTAACATCGAGGCAGTTGAGTCCCTAGAGGAATGTCACTCTGCCCATTTCAAGGACTTGTCAATGGGCTGTAGGTAGTAAGAAAATTTAATAAATTCTCTTCCGCCTTTGTTTCCACATCATAAGGACATACAGAACACAGGCAGTAACTGGGTAAAGAGGGTATTGAATCACAGTGTGTGTGATTTTAGAACCCGCCAACTCAACCACTACATTATATAGGAAATCAGAAGTTAGTAGAATCCTATAAAATTAACACTGGAAGGGCTCTTGCATTTCAAAAATCCAGACCCGTCCCCTCTCTATAGAAGAGAAGAAAAGATGCCCAGTAAGCTTCAGTTAGGTTTTAAAAATATTTCTTTTAAAAGATTTTATTTATTTGATAGAGACACAGTGAGAGAGGGAACACAAGCAGGGGGAGTGGGAGAGGGAGAAGCAGGCTTCCCGCCAAGCTGGGAGCCCGATGCAGGGCTCAATCCCAGAACCCTGGGACCATGACCTGAGCTGAAGGCAGACGCTTAATGACTGAGCCACCCAGGCGCCCCAGGGTTTTAAATTCTCACAATGTTAGAGCTGAATTGAGAAGCCAGCCCTCCCCCACTGAATGGCCATTGAGTAGAAGGATAACATATTTGCAAACTATGCAGATGTTACACGTAATCTTATGCATGTAAAGTTGCTTTCTTAAGACAGAGAATGGGAAGTTCTGCACAGAAAAGGATAAAGTGTTAGAAGCACTTCAGTTCAGTCTGTCTGAGATGGCTTCGCAGAAGCGGTCAGACATCAAAGAGTTTAAAAAGGGGAGGCAGAAGGCCTTGGAAGGACAGTGAAGATTTCTCCAGGCTAGCATTTCCCAAACTGGTTCTGAGGGACACTATTGGTATTAAGAGATGTTTCATAAAAAAAAGAGTGCTCGGGTTGGAAACCACATTTCAGATTTCGTATAAATAGATTTCTTTATTGCATAACTTACCAGTTGTGTTGAAATACTAACATGCCTAGAAATTGTCTCATAGGGGATGGAATTTGTGACATTTACTGAATTTACGTGAACAGGGTCACATTTGTTGATGCATATCTAGGATATCTAGAGGATTATTAGTGATCCTTCAACTTGGGAAATAAATTGCTCCCAGCTATTAACTGAGATGCAGACATAAAATGAAGCCTACTTATAAAGAAGCGCATTAGCCTTGTGGCTAAGGACATGAATTCTGAAGCCGGATTACCTGGCTTTACCACTGATTAGTTGTGTGACCTTGGAAAAGCACCTGGCATGGGTTGGGTTATCTGGGAGACTGACTCTGAAATGGAGATTTGCTGTAGGAGGTTTATTGTACTGTGTCCTTGGGAATGGGGGAAGCTGGATCAGGCATAGGGTAGAGTTGAATTGTGACACGGTTATTACAGAGGTCTCAGATGACCAGTGAGGAACTCTGCAGCTGGGATGGCCTTTCAGTGTCCTGGATTAAGGCAAGTAGATTGAGCCTGTCCTTTGTACATCCCACCACTGAGCGATCACTGAATGTGTACCACCTCCAGAGAGGGGTGCAAACTTGCACAAGAAAATAGTTTTGTCTGACAATTCTTGTTTTTTTTTTTTTTTTTTAAATTTTATGTATTTATTTGAGAGAGAGAGAGAGAGAATGAGCACAAGCAGGGGGAGGGAGGAACAGAGGGAGAGGGAGAAACAGACTCCCCATTGAGCAGGGAGCCCCATGCGGGACTGAGATCATGACCTGAGTCGAAGGCAGACGCTTAACCGACTGAGCCACCCAAGTGCCCCTGAGGACAGTTCTTAAGGGAGGTACTCAGGCTGTGAGCCCTAGCAGTCAACAGCAGCTGAAGAATGAGTTATTTGGTCCTAAAGGGGTACTCTCGGGACACAGCACAGCATCCACTGTGCTTTAATTTCCTCGTCTGTAAAATGGGAATAACAGTAGTATCTCAATAAGGTCATTGTGAATGAAATGAGTCTATTATACAATGTGCATTCCAAAAAGATAAAAAATCAGGTAAATACTTAAGATAAATACTAGTTGTTTATCTTGGAATTCACAATTATAGATAAGCCAGTGAAAACTGAAAGAACAAAGAGAATATATTTTTTACTTCTAGTGAATTAAGAACTCTTTTAGAGCCTGTATGCAACCATAGACTCACACCAGTCGGCCCTTTCATAGCTTCCTTAGGCTGGGACGAAGAGGCCTCTGCTGCATCTTCTGGTGTGTTCTCTCCCTAATAATGTAATTATCTGATGAGAGCAGACCACTCCTTCAGAAGGCACTCCCTTAGACAGCCCATGTATTTGGTTAAAAAAAAAAATTCAATCCAGGCCAAGATGTGAATTAAATAGAGATTGCTAAATATTGATCAGTGCCTACAAAGTTGATTGTGATGTTGCCCTGATCTAAAAGGAACTAAAAGGAAGAGATGGCCCCTCCTAAAATGATGTCAGGAGATTTGATGCTAGAGATGAGCTGAGATCTTTTTCTAAGTGCAGTGTTAAGTGAAAATGTCCAAAGCCTGGGCTGTACGTTCCAATGTCAGGGCAAAGAATTCCGGTGTTTGTGAGTCCTGATTGGGCTGGGCCTCTCTCCAGAAGGAGACTGCAGCACATTAATGCCCATCATTTGTAGTAGTAATTCTGGAAATTCAGACAGCAAGACTCCCTTCAACAGTAATCAAGGCCATAGAAGTCCATCTGATCTAATGTGGGGAAGAATTTTTTTTTAAAATCTAATTCAACATCTAGCTATTAATCTAGTCATCTTGACACTGAATTACTGGATGTTCTAACTCAGTGGATTTGGCCACTGAGACATTTAGTTTATAATGCATGTAATGCAATGACGCCTTCTGAAAAATCACTTCTTCTCCTAGGGTAGGTCATTAAAGGTATTGCATAGGATAAAATAGATTATATATCTAAAAGAGTATTCAGAATCATTTGATTCAGCCCAATATCTCATTGCACAGAGAAAGAAATAGGCTTGGAATTTCAATGCTTCTTATAAAAGTTCACCCAGTTTCCTAGCATAGATGACATCAAGGCAAAAGACAATTGAGTTTCCAATCTACTGATATTTCTATGAATGTGATTTCTTTTGGAGGGACTTTTTACCCCTGATGGATGATTCCACAGAGGAAGGTAGTGTGAGTTATTGATGAATGTATTTCTGTGGCTTGATCATAGGACTGTGGGATCTTAGGGAATCTTAGCATTTAGCTCAACTTCCCGTCCTGTGCTTGAATCCCTATATGGCATTTCTGCCATGTATCCAGACAGTCTGTGTCGATAGTATGTGAACTTGTTTTCTCTCTTGAGAACTTATGCCATTGTCGATAGTCCTGTTGGGAAGTCATTTCTTGAACTATGCTAAAATAGCTCTCCTTGGAACTTGCACCCTTGATGCCATATAGAATAAGTTGAGTCACTCCTCTTCGGAGTGATAATTGAAGACTGTCTTCACATTACTCCCATGAGTCTTCCTTTCTCCCAGGTAAGCATCAGTTTCTTCCACTTCTTTTGTGATGTGTTTTTGGATTCTGCCACTGCCCTGATTACTCTCTGAACTGTCTTGCTCATTAATTCAATAAAAGTTTATGGAACATCTGATAAGAGATGTTTGTAAACCTGTGAATGTAATGATGAACACAGCAAGCTGCTCACAGTATAGAGGTGGAAATAGACAGTTTAAAAACAGTACAAGATAGCATTAGAAGTGATCTGATGCCCAGAGGAAGGGTGCCTCACTTAACTCCGGGGTCAGGGACAACTTCCTGTGCCATCTGCATTGGGAGCTGAAGGAAGAGTTAGCCAGGAGCAAAACGTGTGAGACAGTAGAGGTAGGGTGGTGCGAGAGCTTTCTACAGAAGAAACTAGCATGCAGGTCCCTGTGAAGATGGGATTCCCAGATGACTGCCATTATCATTCTGAAAACCCAACTGCTATTCATGAAGCCTGTAGCATGCAGCATGAAGCTCTTTTGATGGCCTAATCATATTGCTAATTCATTTTCCATTTGGTGTCCAGTAAAGTCCCCAAGTCCCTTTTCATACTCATTGCCATCAGAATGAATGTTTCTTGCTGCTTGGCTGTATGGTTGATCCGGTAGAACCAAGTGCTTGAACTACACTTATCCCAATTTCATCCAATTGGATTCCATTCTTATGAGACCACTTTGGATCTTGACTCTGCCATCCATTTCATTTAGCTACCTCCTCATGTAATGCAGCCTTCACTGCTGAAAAGAATTTCTACAGTCTTTTTACCATGTCATTGATACATTTGTTGAACTTGAGTGAACAAGAACAATATATTAGAATACATATCACCAAAGACATGGATGCATTTAGTTATGAACATTCAGCCACTTTCTAATCTATTTTAGTGCTGCCATTGAAACTATATTTCTTTATATAACATGCAAGGATATCTTGGGAAATTCTTGCAAATTCCTCACTGAAGGCCTGTTCAACTCTGTCTCCTTATCTAATAACCTGTCAAAGTGTGAAATGAAGTTGGGGTGGCACAGCTGGAAGGATTCACGAAGTTCTTCTTGGTGATCAGTGCTGGTTTCTATGATTTCCGTTTCCTTTTCCAGGGGGCCCCAAGCCCCGCCCCCCCCCAGTATGTTCCAGAATTTTGTTAAAGATCAGTGTCAAGCTCACGATTTTATTGCCTTTTCTCGTTTTAAAAAATGGAAGGGTATTTTCCCATCGCTAGTACGGTTATTCAGAGTTCTCTGTAGATCACTGACCTTGCCTCAGGCTAAAGGTGGGCTCAGCCAGAGTCTTTGAAAAGTGAGGAGGAGACCTGTGCTCCTGATTTTGGGTGATTCAGACTTCCTGGGGGCACCTCTCATACTTGTTAGCTTACAGTTCTTCGTCTTCCCAGTGTCCAGAACAGACTGTTCGCCATGCTTCTTAGGATGATTTAGTCTGGAGGCATGAGAACTGCAATGCTCTTGACCTTAGCTCACTGAACTGATGTGATACACATGGGTCAAAATCATTGTGGCTTCAGGTATTTTAATCTAGAAAATTCTTGATTTTATTTCTATTGACTTCATGCTCTTTTGTACCAACAGAGTTCCCTCCTGGATATGATTAGATCATAGATTATAAAGATTGTCTGAGTCTTTTTTGATAGTATGACACATTACGAAAAATATGTCCTGTGTATTTTAGGCACTTTTTAATGTGAAAATGTTTTCCACATGTGGTAAGCTTGAAGGAGTAAATAGCAAAATTCCTATTAATATAACTTGGGAAGCGACTTTGAGTCAGTGATTCCTGCATAGCGTGAGAGACTTTTTCTACAAAAGTGTTTCCTTCTTCAACTAAAATTTTATTTTATATCTGATTTTCAAATACAGTTGATCATCAGAATGCCCCGAGGAACTTTCTAAAAGCATAGAATCCAGGGTAACCTCCGTAGAGTTTCTGATTTCTGATTCAGGAGGGAGAGATGGGGCCCACAAGTTTGTATTTTTTTTTTATTCTTATGTTAATCCCCATACATTACATCATTAGTTTTAGATGAAGCGTTCCATGATTCATTGTTTGTGCATAACACCCAGTGCTCCATGCAGAATGTGCCCTCCTCAATACCCCTCACCAGGCTAACCCATCCTCCCACCCCCCTCCCCTCTAGAACCCTCAGTTTGTTTTTCAGAGTCCATCGTCTCACATGGTTCGTCTACCCCTCCGATTTCCCCCGCTTCATTCTTCCCCTCCCGCTACCTTCTTCTTCTTCTTTTTTTTTTTCTTAACATATATTGCATTATTTGTTTCAGAGGTACAGATCTGAGATTCAACAGTCTTGCACAATTCACAGCGCTTACCAGAGCACATACCCTCCCCAGTGTCTATCACCCAGTCACCCCATCCCTCCCACCCCACCCACAAGTTTGTATTTTTAATACACTAGATAATTTTGAAAATAGGCCAATTGTATGCTATTTGTCTATGGAATATTTCTGACTGTCACGCTGTCAGAGGATTATGGAGAAAGACTGTAAGCATGGGCATGCGTGTGCGCGCGCGTGTGAGGGGGAGAGAGAGAACAAAAAATAATACACAGGAAGAAAACTCACCAAGAGAAACCGGAAGGAGACTCCTCCAGAGGAGGAGAGGCAGTAAACGCTTCTTTCAAGCATCCCCTAGAGATGAGTTTTGCCACATCTCTGTCCTGCGGTAGAACATTGTAGCTGAACACATGTAGTAGAAAATAGGAACCAATGTAGAAATAAAACTAGCTGGGCGCCTGGGTGGCTCAGTTGGTTAAGCGACTGCCTTTGGCTCAGGTCATGATCCTGGAGTCCTGGGATCGAGTCCCACATCGGGCTCCCTGCTCAGCAGGGAGTCTGCGTCTCCCTCTGACCCTCTTCCCTCTCATGCTCTTTCTCATTCTCTTTCAAATAAATAAATAAAATCTTAAAAAAAAAAGAAATAAAACTAGCTAAGACTCTGTACTCAGAGCTTGAACATTGAAGTTTTGTAAACAGAAGGACCAAGAATTCTCTGAGATTGATGTCAGAGCCCTTATATAAGGGGATATCAGTTTTGCCCCAGGCAGGGGCAAGGCAAATCAGTATCAGGTACAAAAAGGGTTAGTAGACAGCGTAGAACCAATTTCAGCTTCACTAAAGAAGGGCGTTCTAACAGATCCAGGACAAAGAAAGTCTCCTCGGCCAGATTTCACCTGTTCCTTCGTAAAACAGTATGGAAGGTCATCCTAACTGGAGAATTATATCATTGTTTATAGTGTCTACTTAAGCAAATGGTGGGTATGTAAAATATTTCATATATATCAGCCATTTGCTGAAGTGAACCCCAAAGAAAATTGCACACGGTCCCATAGTGTGGATTCATTCACATATGCACAATATTGCCTACATTCCTTTGGTTCTAATTAAAAGGGTTCCTTCAGGTACTATCTACTTTAGCCAGCTAGAAGCAGTTGACAGCTGAAGCTCCAATGTGGTGGGCAGAGTGAACAGTGGAAAGGAGCTATGCCTCCACTCAATGCAGCCAAAGGAGGGGGGGTCCGCTCTTGAGAACACAATGCAATATAAAAGCACACATCAGTTGAAATCCTCTCTGGAACCTAAACTAAAGCTGCCCAAGTGGGGCTTCTCAGTTACTTATTTTATCTGTTTTGCTGTATACTTTGTCTTCATTTAGTTTGGGTCAAATGGTGACCATTTAAAGAAAGAAATTACTTCATGTTTTCTTTGCCACCAAACTGTTTTTGACTGAGTGGGCAAGTCATTACGGAGATAGACATTGCATAGAAATATTTTTCATGGGAAGAAGGAAGAAGAGGAACATTTCATGGAACGAAATTATAAAAGCTTCATTTTGTAAGGGAGATGACAAATGTGCTAGACCTTTTTGTAACATCCATAACCAAGAAACAGAAATTGCATAGGGATGAATATTAGTGTCTTTCATAAGATATTTTAGTACATACTGGATGCCATTAATTAGGCAATATTTCTATGAGTTTGAAAGTAGGACATCTCCAGAGTCCTAAATGACATTTCCAACTTTATGCTGCCATTCAGTGTCTTTTATGTTGTTCTATTTTTTTCAGTCTATTATAAGCATTTAGACCTATAAGTTATCATAAAGCAGTGCAATTTGATACACGGTTTAAGGAAAACATCCACTGGCATTTAGCAAGAGTGACAATTCCTATGGTTTTGATAATTTATACCAGTTTTCACAGGGCATTTTATATCTGGTTTCCCAGTGTAATTATTCAGTATATATCCTTTTATTCTCAAAAGTGTGGATGATAGGTTACGTGACCATATTAAAAGGAGTTAACAGAGACACAGCTTATTTGAATTTAACTGTGGCATTCGCAGTTTCTTTGCTAGGTCGGACTTATTCTTCGAGAAGCTGTGTCTCCTCCAAGAATTGAAACTCCTGCTCCAGAACTTTTCTTGGGACCCAAACATGGTGAACGTAATAACAGCAATAGTTGGCAAAGCATAAAGACAAAGACCTTCTCTGTTTTCCTTTCTTATTCTTGACCTTATAGACAGAAGTAACACAAAATAGAGGCAGGGGGCTACCTGAAACCCCTTTCTTGCCTCGTGATTAACTCTGCCCATTTGGGGTGTGCTCTCAGCTATCACTCAAAGGAAAAAATACATTGAAAGCCTTGTTTTCAGGGCACCTGGGTGGCTCAGTTGGTTAAGCATCTTTCTTCGGCTCAGGTCATGATCCCAGATCCTGGGATCAAGCCCCATGTGGGGCTCCCTGCTCAGTGGGGAGCCTACTTCTCCCTCTCCCTCTGCCTGTCACTGCCCCTGCTTGTGCTCTCTCCTGGTCAAATCAATAAAAATCTTTATTAAAAAAAAAAAAAAAAAGAAAGAAAGGCTCATCTTCCAGGAGTTCCTGATTGTTCTGTGTGTTCCAGAGGAGGTAGTCTCTTTGAGAACAATGTGGTGGACTGGGAAACAGAGCAGACATAGGAGGGCAAGTATAGCTGCTGACTTCAGAGAGAAGGTTCTAGAAACAAGCAGTGTTCTTCTGCTTCACGAAGGCATTGCAAAGGGTACCCATTTCCTGGGTGACTAGGTCATGAGAGCCTTAGGTCTGGAATAGAAAGCAGGGTGGTCTCTCTGTTGGGAGATTTCTGTCTTACTTTGGGACCCTGGGAAAACAGATAGGCAGGTGCATCTCCAAAGAGTGGCTTAAAACAGGTCAAATGTAGGAGCTTCACCTGTGCCTTCCTCCAGGGCCAGCCTTGTGGCCAAGATATATGGGGTGGGTCTGTTCTACCCCATTGAAATTGGAAAAAAAAACCCAACAACTCTAAAACTCCACCTTTGCAACATATGTATGTTGAATAGAAAATAATAGGAAAGCTTTTTCTTTGAAAGTTAAAGTTAAAAAAAAAATGCATTGAGCATAATAGACTGTCAACCACACCATCAAACTTAAAATTATAGTGGGCACGGCAGACTCACGATGTAAATTTGACAGATAGGGCAACAGCCAAGTGTTGCACGAATGCTGCCTGGGATCATAACTTCAATTCATCTGCCAGGAATCAACATGAAAGGTCTACTCTCCCGGATACTCATGGCCCTATAATTTCAGGCTCTGTTTTCACCATGTGGGTGACTACAACCTTGAACCATGTCAACATTTTTCATTTTATTTCGGGCAAATGAATTCCTCACAGGACATGTTGTTTGTGCATCCTTCTTATCCTGGCCGTTGAGCTCTGCTGCTTATAATGCCAAGATAGCCAGAGACATAAATAAAAAGGAACGAAAGAAAAACCCATGTTGCAACAAACAAATAATATATTGACTTTGATGAATATTCTTTGCTCTTGTCCACATACGGGCCTGGGGTTTGGTTAGCACTTTAGTTTTCAATAGTCACAGTTGGGGCTGCTCCTCTGGGAGATCCGTACGACTAAATCTAGTTTATTTCAATTCCAGCATTTTGTACTTGGAAATAGAGTGTTGGTTTTGACTTATCCAGTCTTTGAGTTTCCAAGACACTGCAAACTAAAGCGTAGTATTAATGTTACTGTATATTGGGAGAGTACTTACAAAATGCAAGTCATTATTTCAGTGCATAGGTTTTAGCTGTGATATGCAGGATTTTCTTGACACAGGATTTGCTCAGCACCCCAAGGCAGAATTCAGTGATTTGAAGATGTGTGTGTATATTTTTTTTTATTTTTTATTTGTCAAGTGCTAGACACCGTTCTAGGTCTCAGGGAAGCAGAGACATAATCTTGTCCTAAAAAGCACACGATCAAGCTGGAGAGCCAGACCCAGAAGAACTAATCACCACATGTCGTAATGTGGGTTTTAATGGATGCATCAATTAAGTTGTGGAAGCAAAGAAGAGGCGCACGGAGAATTAATTTTGCTTCAGAGGAACACCAGAAGTGTCCCTGTTTACAGGCGGTAATTAGGGTTTTAATCTGGACTTTCAACAAAGAAGGACTTTATAGGATTTGTGAGGAAGTAAGATTGGATTATAGTTTAACTCTGTGTTACATATTTTTTAAAAAAGGATTCTTGGGACGCCTGGGTGGCTCAGTCGTTAAGCATCTGCCTTTGGCTCAGGTCATAATCCCAGGGTCCTGGGATCGAGCCCCCCATCAGTCTCCCTGCTCGGCGGGAAGCCTGCTTCTCCCACTCCCACTCCCCTTGCTTGTGTTCCTGCTCTTGCTGTCTCTCTGTCAAATAAATAAAATCTTAAAAAAAAAATTAAAAAAAAAAAGGATTCTTAGTATGGGTGTTTAATATGTGACAGAAACAGTGTCAGGCACTTAATATTACAAAAGCCTATTTAATTCTCATGACCAGTCAGTGGGAGAGGTAATATTGAAATGCCTTGTGCAGGTGAGGAAAGTGACTCGGAGAAGTTAAGTAACTTACTCAAGGTCACACAGCTCTCAAGTGGTGGAGCTGGGAATTGAACCCTGTCTGACTGCAGAGGCTAGTGCATAATGACAGCTCTGCTCTGATGAGATATTTCACTCAATACGCTTATATGATCAGTATTTTAACAGCATTTTTTTGCTTATAAACGGTGGTCTTATTAATTAGTGAACCATATTTGAAACCCCACTAGGAACCCGCTTTCCAGAACTGGGGCTGACACGACGTCAGGGGAGCATGGTGCCTGACTTGGAATGTGAACTCTCCAGTTCTGTGTCCGTTTCACTACTAGAGGGACCTTGGAAAAGTTGCATATGGTCAGATGTCCCTATCTCCTCATCTGTAAAATGAATGTAAGGATGATGTATTTAGGGAGGTTAAAGGAAAGGACGTTCACGGATGGCTTAGTATGGTGCCTGGCATGTAATGAGGGATTCATGAAGGTATTGGTTACTATATAAATTTCTAAGTAATTTGCAGTCTACCAGTTCAGAAGATCCCAACCTCTGCATTTAAGCCATCCTCAAAGTTTGCTTTGGTTTCACTCAGGACTAGAAAGTGAAAGAACTACTTCTGAGACCCCTCTGTAACTCAGGCTGACCTTCATCCTAATTAGTCTTAGTTAATACGATTCTCTTTCAGCTGATTACTAATTCTGGGTGTTTATGCAGTGTCTGACAAGCCATAGGATTCCACATGCATTTTAAAATGTTAATGCTTACCTAATAGACTGTATCAGCTTGGGGGCTGAATTGTGGTAATTATATTAGAGCCCTGCTATGGGGCTGGCAAGTGTGACCTCCCTCTTTGTCTTCCTGGGACCTACCTTCCATGACACCCTCAGTTGAGACTCGTGGTTGCCCTTTCTTGGAGCAGGAAGTTTTATTTTTGTTGTTGTTTTTTAGATTTATTTATTTTAGAGAGAGAGTGAGCAAGTGGGGGGAGGGGCAGAGGGAAAGAATCTCAAGCAGATCCCTGCTGAGTGCGGAGCCCTTTGCCAGCTTGATCTTATAACCCTGAGATCATGACCTGAGCCTAAATCAAGAGCCAGATGCTGAACTGACTGAGTCACCCAGGCGCCCCCAGGTAGTTTTAAATAATCTCAAATGTTTCCCATCCCTCCAGCAGATCTGAACATGCCAGGGCTTCAGGGCTGGTCCAGGAGAGTTCTGAATCTCCTTTCCCACCAGCCAATGTGGAACTCAGGAACTCACCACTTATCCTCCCCTCCTTCCCCTAAGCTGGGGTCCTCCGTGCTTTTTTTTTTTTTTAACATCATGTATTATTTGTTTCAGGGGTACAGGTCTGTGATTCACCAGTCTTACACAATTCACAGCACTCACCATAGCACATACCCTCCCCAATGTTCATCACCCAGCCACCCCATCCCTCCCACCCCCCCCACTCCAACAACCCTCAGTTTGTTTCCTGAGATTGAGTCTCTTATGGTTTGTCTCCCCTCCAGTTTCATCTTGTTTCATTTTCCCCTCCCGTCCCCTTATGATCCTCTGTCTTGTTTCTCAAATTCCTCGTATCAGTGAGATCATATGATACTTGTCTTTCTCTGATTGATTTATTTCACTTAGCATAATACCCTCTGGTTCAATCCACGTCATTGCAAATGGCAAGATTTCATTTATTTTGATGGCTGCATAATATTCCATTGTATATATATACCACATCTTCTTTATCCATTCATCTGTTGATAGACATCTAGGTTCTTTCCATAGTTTGTCTATTGTGGACATTGGTGCTCTAAACATTGGGGTGCACGTGCCCCTTCGGGTCACTACATTTGTATCTTTGGGGTAAATACCCAGTAGTGCAATTGTTGGGTCAGAGGGTAGATCTATTTTCAACTTTTTGAGGAACCTCTGTACTGTTTTCCAGAGTGGCTGCACCAGCTTGCATTCCCACCAACAGTGTAGGAGGGTTCCCCTTTCTCCGCATCCCCGCCAACATCTGTCGTTTTCTGACTTGTTAATTTTAGCCATTCTGACTGGTGTGAGGTGTTACCTCATTGAGGTTTTGATTTGGATTTCCCTGATGCCGAGCGATACTGAGTGCTTTTTCATGTGTCTGTTGGCCATTTGGCTGTCTTCTTCGGAAAAATGTCTGTTCATGTCTTCTGCCCATTTCTTGATTGGATCATTTTTTCTTTGGGTGTTGAGTTTGATGAGTTCTTTATAGATTGTGGATACTAGCCCTTTATCTGATATGTCATTGGCAACTATCTTCTCCCATTCCGTCGGTTGTCTTTTGGTTTTGTTGACTGTTTCCTTTGCTGTGCAAAAGCTTTTTATCCTGATGAAGTCCCAATAGTTCATTTTTGCCCTTGCTTCCCTTGCCTTTGGCGACGTTTCTAGGAGGAAGTTGCTGCGGCTGAGGTCGAAGAGGTTGCTGCCTGTGTTCTCCTTTAGGATTTTGATGGATTCCTGTCTCATATTGAGGTCTTTCAACCATTTGGAGTCTATTTTTGTGTGTGGTGTAAGGAAATGGTCCAGTTTCATTCTTCTGCATGTGGCTGTCCAGTTTTCCCAACACCGTTTGTTGAAGAGACTGTCTTTGTTCCATTGGACATTCTTTCCTGCTTTGTCAAAGATGAGTTGACCATAGAGTTGAAGGTCCATTTCTGGGCTCTCTATTCTGTTCCATTGATCTATGTGCCTGTTTTTGTGCCAGTACCATACTGTCTTGATGAAGACAGCTTTGTAATAGAGCTGGAAGTCCGGAATTGTGATGCCACCAGCTTTGCTTTTCTTTTTCAACCTTCCTCTGGCTATTTGGGGTCTTTTCTGGTTCCATACAAATTTTAGGATGATTTGTTCCATTTCTTTGAAAAAAGTGGATGGTATTTGGATGGGGATTGCATTGAATGTGTAGATTGCTCTAGGTAGCATAGACATTTTCACAATATTTGTTCTTCCAATCCATGAGCATGGAACGTTTTTCCATTTCTTTGTGTCTTCCTCAATTTCTTTCATGAGTATTTTATAGTTTTCTGAGTACAGATCCTTTGCCTCTTTGGTTAGATTTATTCCTAGGTATCTTATGGTTTTGGGTACATTTGTAAATGGGATCAACTCCTTAATTTCTCTTTCTTCTGTCTTGTTGTTGGTGTATAGGAATGCCACTGATTTCTGTGCATTGATTTTATATCCTGCCACTTTACTGAATTCCTGTGTGAGTTCTAGCAGTTTTGGGGTGGAGTCTTTGGGGTTTTCCACATAAAGTATCATATCATCTGCAAAGAGTGAGAGTTTAACTTCTTCTTTGCTGATTTGGATGCCTTTGATTTCTTTTTGTTGTCTGATTGCTGTGGCTAGGACTTCTAATACTATGTTGAATAGCAGTGGTGATAGTGGGCATCCCTGCCTTGTTCCTGACCTTAGGGGAAAAGCTCTCAGTTTTTCCCCATTGAGAATGATATTCACTGTGTGTTTTTCATAGATAGGTTTTATGATATTGCGGTATATACCCTCTATCCCTACACTGTGAAGAGTTTTGATCAAGAAAGGATGCTGTACTTTGTCAAATGCTTTTTCTGCATCTATTGAGAGGATCATATGGTTCTAGTTCTTTCTTTTATTAATGTGTTGTGTCACATTGATTGATTTGCGGATGTTGAACCAACCTTGCAGCCCAGGGATAAATTCCACTTGGTCGTGGTGAATAATCCTTTTAATGTACTGTTGGATCCTACTGGCTAGTATTTTGGTGAGAATTTTTGCATCCAAGTTCATCAGGTATATTTGTCTTTAATTCTTCTTTTTGATGGGGTCTTTGTCTGGTTTGGGGTCAAGGTAATGGTGGCCTCATAAAATGAGTTTGGAAGTTTTCCTTCCATTTCTATTTTTTGGAACAGTTTCAGAAGAATAGGTGTTACTTCTTCTTTAAATGTTTGGTAGAATTCCCCTGGGAAGCCATCTGGCCCTAGGCTCTTGTTTGTTAGGAGATTTTTGATACTGCTTTAATTTCCTTACTGGTTATGGGTCTGTTCAGGTTTTCTATTTCTTCCTGGTTCAGTTTTGGTAGTTGATACATCTCTAGGAATGCATCCATTTCTCCCAGATTGTCTAATTTGCTGGCATATAGGTGCTCATAGTATGTTCTTATAATTGTTTGTATTTCTTTGACGTTGGGTGTGATCTCTCCTCTTTCATTCATAATTTTATTTATTTGGGTCCTTTCTCTTTTCTTTTTGGTAAGTCTGGCCAGGGGTTTATCAATCTTGTTAATTCTTTCAAAGAACCAGCTCCTATTTTCGTTCATCGGTACTACTGTTCTTTTGGTTATTTCATTGACTTCTGCTTTGATCTTTATTATTGCTGTTCTCCTGCTGGGTTTAGGCTTTATTTGTTGTTCTTTCTCCAGCTCCTTTAGGTGTAGGGTTAGGTTGTGTATTTGAGACCTTTCTTTTTTCTTGAGAAAGGCTTGTATTGCTATATATTTTCATCTTAGGACCGCCTTTGCTGCATCCCAAAGATTTTGAATATTTTCATTTGTTTCCATGAATTTTTAAAATTTTTTTTAGTATCCTGGTTGACCCATTCATTCTTTAGTAGGATGCTCATTAGCCTCCATGTATTTGAGTTCTTTCCGACTTTCCTCTTGTTACTGGGTTCTAGTTTCAAAGCACTGTGGTCCAAAAATATGCAGGGAATGATCCCAATCTTTTGGTACCAGTTGAGACCTGATTTGTGACTCAGGAAGTTATCTATTCTGGAGAATGTTCCATGTGCAGAAGAAAGCTCTCAGTTTTTCCCCATTGAGAATGATATTCACTGTGTTCTTCATAGATGGCTTTTATGATATTGTGGTATATACCCTCTATCCCTACTCTGTGAAGAGTTTTCATCAAGTGTGTTTTCTTCCACAGAAAAGAAAGTGTAATCTGTTGCTTTGGGATTGAATGTTCTGAACATATCTGTGAAGTCTATCTGGTTCAGTGTGTCATTTAAAGCCCTTATTTCCTTGTTGATCTTTTGCTTAGATGATCTGTCCATTTCAGCGAGGGGGGTGTTAAAGTCCCCTACTATTATTGTATTATTGTTGATGTGTTTCTTTGATTTTGTTATTAATTGGCTTATATAATTGGCTGCTCCCATGTTAGGGGCATAGATATTTAAAATTGCTAGATCTTCTTGTTGGATAGACCCTTTAAGTATGATATAGTGTCCTTCCTCATTTCTTATTATAGTCTTTGGTTTAAAATCTAATTTGTCTGATATAAGGATTGCCACCCCAGCTTTCTTTTGATGTCCATTAGTGTGGTAAATTGTTTTCTACCCACTCACTTTAAATCTGGAGGTGTCTTTTGGTGTAAAATGAGTCTGTTGCAGATAGCATAAAGATGGGTCTTGTTTTTTTATCCAATCTGATACTCTCTGTCTTTTGTTTGGGGCATTTAGCCTATTTACATTCAGGGTAACTATTGAAAGATATGCATTTAGTGCCATTGTATTGCATGTAAGGTGACTGTTACTGTATATTGTCTCTGTTCCTTTCTGGTCTGTGTTACTTTTAGGCTTTCTCTTTGCTTAGAGGACCCCGTTCAATATTTCTTGTAGGGCTGGTTTCGTGTTTGCAAGTTCTTTTAGTTTTTGTTTGTCCTGGAAGCTTTTTATCTCTCCTTCTATTTTCAATGACAGCCTAGCTGGATATAGTATTCGTGGCTCATATTTTTCTTGTTTAGTGCTCTGAATATATCCTGCCAGTCCTTTCTGGCCTGTCAGGTCTCTGTGGATAGGTCTGCTGCCAATCTAATGTTTCTACCATTGTAGGTTACAGACCTCTTGTCCTGAGCTGCTTTCAGAATTTTCACTTTGTCTCTGAGACTCGTAAGTTTTACTATTAGATGTCGGGCTGTTGACCAATTTTTATTGATTTTGAGGGGGGTTCTCTGTGCCTCCTGGATTTTGATGCCTGTTTCCTACCCCAAATTAGGGAAGTTCTCTGCTATAATTTGTTCCAATATACCTTCTGCCCCTCTCTCTCTTTCTTCTTCTTCTGGGATCCCAATTATTCTAATACTGTTTCGTCTTATTGTATCACTTATCTCTCGAATTCTGCCCTTGTGATCCAGTAGTTATCTCTCTTTTTCTCAGCTTCTTTGTTCTCCATCATTTGGTTTTCTGTATCACTAATTCTCTCTTCTGCCTTATTTATCCTAGCAGTTAGAGCTTCCATTTTTTTTTTTAAAGATTTTATTTATTTGACAGTGAGAGAGGGATCACAAGCAGGGGGAGTGGGAGAGGGAGAAGCAGGCTCCCGGCTGAGCAGGGAGCCTGATGCGGGACTCAATCCCAGGACCCCGGGATCATGACCTGAGCCAAGGGCAGACGCTTAATGACTGAGCCACCCAGGCTCCCCTAGAGCCTCCATTTTTGATTGCACCTTATTAATAGCCTTTTTGATTTCAACTTGGTTAGATTTTAGTTCTTTTATTTCTCCAGAAAGTGATTCTCTAGTATCTCCTATGCTTTTTTCAAGCCCAGCTAGTATCTTTATAATCGTTCTTCTGAACTCTAGTTCCGACATGTTACTAATGTCCATATTGATTAGGTCCCTGGCAGTCGGTACTGCCTCTTGTTCTTTTTTTTGAGGTGAGTTTTTCCGCCTTGTCATTTTGTCCAGAGAAGAATAGATGAATGAGAGAACAAAATGCTAAAAGGGTAACAATGCCCCCAGGAAAATATACACTAAACGAATCAGAAGAGACCTGAAAACTGGGGGTGTGGGGGGGGAAGAGAGAAAAAAAAAAAAGAATATGATCAGGCTGGTGACTAGAACAGAGCCACACATTAGATTTTGGGTGTATTTTGGTCTGTTAGAAGAAACTGCCTCCCAAAATTTTAAAGAAAGAAAAACTTACATATATACAAAAATAAGGGTAAATACGATGAAGGGATGGAATATGATTGTAAAGATGAAAATTAAAAAATTTTAAAAAAGGAATTGATAAGAAGTTGGTTGAAAAAAGAAAGAAAAAAATTAAAAAAAAAAGAGAATGTGATCAGGCAGGAGACTAGAACAAAACTATATACTAGATTTAGGGTATATTTTGGTCTGTTAGAAGAAACTGTATCCCAAAATTTTAAAGTGA
This sequence comes from Neomonachus schauinslandi, assembly GCF_002201575.2. NCBI lineage: Eukaryota > Metazoa > Chordata > Mammalia > Carnivora > Phocidae > Neomonachus > Neomonachus schauinslandi. The sequence goes on from NC_058411.1 coordinate 134,958,166, forward strand.
GAAAAACATATACACAGAAGATAAGGTTAACTACAATGACGGGATAGAATATGAGTGTAAAAATGAAAATTAAAAAGGATTAAAAAAAAAAGGAATTCATAAGATGTTGGTTGAAAAAGGGAAGAAAATTTCCAAAAAAAAAAATAGAAAAAAATAAAGAAAATTAAAAAAATTAACTTTGAAAGACTAAAGCATCATGGGGAAAAAAGCCATGAATTCTATGTGCTGTATTCCACTAGTGCTGGAGTTCTGCTGTTCTCATTGATCAGTAAAGTTGGTCTTGGCTGGCTGTTCTCGCTGATCTTCTGGGGGAGGGGCCTGTTGCCGTGGTTCCCAAATGTCTTTGCCGGAGGCGGAATTGCCCCGCCCTTGCCTGGTCTGGGCTAAGGAATCTGCTCGGGTTTGCTCTGGGCAGCTTTTGTTCCCTGCAAGCTTTCAGTACAGCATTGGAGTCCGAGAGTGAAAATGGCAGCCTCCCAATCTCTGCCTCGGAGGAGCCGAGAACTTGGGGCCCCGCGCCTCAGTGGGCCCCCAGAGAAAAGCACTCAGTCATTCCCGTCTCCCCGGTCTCCGGCCGCACTCCATGCTCACCCGGCCTGTGACTGAGCGTTTCTATCTCTGGCACCCAGCCCCGTGTGGATTCTCCAAACCCAGCAGATCCCTGCGGTGTGCTCCTGCACCACTCCTCCGGGGGGAGGAAGGTGAGTCTCCCTGGATCTGCCGCTTGTTGGGTCCCTGCTGGAGGAGCAGTGGCCCGACTGTGCCACGGATCTTGGTTTATGGCAACCCCGAGCTGAGAGCCTGCGCCTCGGCTCTGTCTCTGCAGCCAGCTTCCCCGCTCTGATACATGGGAGCTCTGCCACACTCAGGCACCCCCGGTATTTCTGTGACCCCAACGGTCTTGAGACCACACTGTCCCCCAGAGGGTTCTACCCCCTGCTTAGCCACTGGAGCGACGTCCCTCAGCAGAGCTGACTTCTGAAAGTTCCGATTTTGTGCTCCATGGCTCTATCACTTGCCAGAAGCGGCCGACGGAGGCACCCTCCCCCGCCGTCTATCCTCCCAAATATCGCCTCGGATTCACTTCTCCGCACGTCCTACCTTCCAGAAAGTGGTCGCTTTTCTGTTCAGAGAGTTGTTGCTCTTCTTTTCTTTGATCTCCTGTTGAGTTCGTAGGTGTTCAGAATAGTTTGATCCCTATCCAGCTGAATTCCTGGGACCAGATGAAATCCAGGTCTCCTACTCCTCTGCCATCTTTCTCCTCCTCCCTCTGTGCTTCTTGCCTCACCCAACCCACAACTTTCAGAGCAGCACTGTTTAACTTTCTGGCTCAGGATTTTGTTCATCCAGGACCCAACTCAGGGGGCTTGACCAGGCATTCAACCTCCCAACAAAAGATTATGTACATGCCAAATTGCTGTTAATATAAACCAGTGTTCATACATTATTAGCTAAAGCCCACACTTTATTCAGATGTCCTTAGCTTTTACCTAATGCTTTTTTTTTTGGTCCTAGGATCCATCCCTGACACCACATGACACTTAGTTATCATGCCCCCTTAGGCTCCACTTGGCTCTCCGTTTCTTGGGCTTTCTTTGTTTTGGATGACCTTGAAGGTTTTGAGGAGTTCTGGTGTCTATTTCATAGAATGCCTTTTCATTGGGATTTGCCTGATGTTTCTCTCATGATTAGACTAGGGTTATAGGTTTTAGGGAAGAAGACCACAGGGGTACAGAGCCCTTTGTATCACATTGTATTAAAGGTACGAGCTATCAACATGATCTGTCACTAGTGCTGTGGACCTGGCTGAGCTGTGTTGGTCAGGTTACTCCACTACAGGGTTACCGCCCACCCCCCTTGCCCTTCCTGTCCTACCATTTCTATACTGTACTCTTTTTGACCAGCCTTTTTCACTTAAATACCATCAGGTAACCACAAAGGATGGCAGAGATAAAGAGGAGCTTTAGATGAAAGCCTGAAGGTGTTGGGAGATCAAAAGCCTGAGGCTATTCTGTTTTCGGTTTAATTTTTTTCTGGGTCCAGTGGCAGGAAAAATGGACAGAATTTTTCTTTGAGAATAATGAAGAGCGGGCCCAGGCAGGTGACTGTAAGCTGGTATGTCAGCACAGGGACAGGCCACACTGACTGCAGTGACCCCGTCTCCGAACTCCTTCTGGGTGCTGGGGTGGGGGGCAGGCTGCACACCGGAGGGCTGCTAGGGACCATGCTGGAGGACAGTCCTGCTGATCACATCCGGGCCAGCTTTCCTCGTGATTAGGTGCCTGGGAGGAGAGTTGCCAGGGGAAGTCTGGAGGCACTAGCTGAAGCTGATGTTCAGCAGCACAGTAGGAATGGGGAGGAGTGACCCGGCTGGCCTTGGAGAGATGAGGATTCTGAGTGAATTCCTTGAAAGGAGACTTTCTTTTTGGCCAGTGGCCACATATATAATGGATGGGTGGAGGACCTGTAAGCAGGGTCAGGATGGATGGCATCATTCTAAGCAGGCTGGTTTAGCTCTTTGTGGAAGGGGAAGCTGACAGCTCCTATTTAGGGCTGTGCTGTAGAAATTAAGTCAGTGTATATAGTGAGAGGGTGTCTCAGGGAAACATTAAGTGGAATGTGGCCCGCTAAAGAAACCAGTCACTCCAAAATCCTCCCCTTGACACACAGATCAGCAACTCTGAGTGTGATAGGAGAGAGAAGTTTCATTGTTGGAGCATCTATGTCTATGGCTAGGTAGGCGCATGTCCTGGGAGAACTCTGGCCTATGGTCGTTGGCACCCCCAGGAGGGCACCCCTCAACCTAACCTGCCAGTGACAGGTGACACCCACTCAGACTCCAAGCTTCGGCCTTTCTCTGTTAGATAGGATGAACTCATTAATGTCTCCACTAGGACAATCCAGAAATCACTATTGAGTCAAGGAGGGAGGAGGGGGTGGGGATATACACAGTATCTTTCTTAGGCCATTCTCTTCTTTCTTCTTCTGCCATCTAGAATTTATCCCTCCAGCCCTCTTCCCTAGGAGCAATGGTTTACCAAAGCATTCATGATGGGACCCAGTTTGTAAGGTTTTCCCGACTGTATCACACCATCCAAAGTGGGGCAGGTGCAAGGAATTCTGGTTGACCCAGACAGTGGAGGAATTGACAGGCATCTTGAGGCAGGTATTCACAATCCCAGCCAATTTAGCTGAAATATTTGATCACTCACTTCCTTAGCCATTTCCACTTTTCTTTTTTTTTTTTTTTTAAAGATTTTATTTATTTGACAGAGAGAGACAGCGAGAGCAGGAACACAAGCAGGGGGAGTGGGAGAGGGAGAAGCAGGCTTCCCGAGGAGCAGGGAGCCTGATGTGGGACTCGATCCTGGGACCCCAGGATCATGACCTGAGCCGAAGGCAGACGCTTAACGACTGAGCCACCCAGGCGCCCACCATTTCCACTTTTCAACAAAACGGAATCTAGGTAGTTATTTGACCAAATTAACCTTTCTGATGACTGTGCCAACCATCTGGGGTAATCACCACCATGTAACCAGTTGTTCACATCAGCAGGGTTTTATGAATCTCACTTTCTTTGACCTTTATTCTAACTGCCCCTTTACCTGACAACATGGGTCTAAAAAGTGAAAAAGGCCCACTTGCTTTACACTGAATTCAATAATATCTGACCTTGCTTCTCAGCTGTAGCGTGTATTGTTTAGATCGTGAAATTGATGAGGCGAGAAGGGATGCTGGGAGGAAAATAACCAGAATGAGCAGGAGCAGAGGAAAGGCCTCACTGTGCAGTTTGCCTACATTTAAATTAACTGATGCTAATTTATTTACTTATTACATTTATGGGATGCGCCCATTGCTTATTAGCCCCTGGGTACATTTTAAGAGGATCATAAAAAGAGACACTCCTTGTCATTATGGCTAATTAACATTCAAATTGACTAACTAACTAACATTTAAGCGCTAAGAATAAAATCGGTCATGGGCCAGTCACCATTTTCATCAAATGTCCTTAAATAGAATCCATGAGTTGGTACCCCCTCCTCTACTTTTCTACCTGCTGCCAAAAAGATCCAGCAACGGAGAGTGTAGGAATCAGTCAGGGTAGTTGTGTTGTTACTCTTGGGACATTTGATACCCCTGTGTTTCTGGGCTCATACAAGGTAGTGGGCACAGCTTGATTGAATGGACACGGCTGCCTTCCCAGAGTGGTTTATAGTCCAGCCATAATTGATACAGAAGAAACGAACACATAACATTCAGGGTTTATATGTCCTATTGTTTTGGATTTGTTTTGCTCACAGCCACAGCAATTACTGAAGCTTATAAATTAGGATGTGCATCCAATAGTAAGTTTTCTTGATTGAATGTATATGCTGAAAGATCCTTGAGCTACTGTAAATCCATTCAGTTGAAACATACGCAGGACAGGGAGAAAACCCGATTGGCCACCTCAGATGGTTCTTCTGGTAATTTCTAGGAGGAGGGGAAGAGGCAGGGCAGGAAATGCATTTTGCAGTCATTTACCTACCCAAATAATTCTGTCCATAAACACATAGGAGTCCCACACTACAAATCCCTTCTCCCATTTAAAATGTTCTTGATTTTTTTCCACCTCTATTTCAGCTCTCAGTTGAGGTTGTGCTGGATATGCTGAAGGAAAACAGGGAAGTCTGAGACCAGGCAGGGGGAAGATCAACTGTGGGTGATGAAGGTTTTCCACTAAGTGTGGTGGGGAGGCTTATTCTTGTCAGGGGAGGCCCAGGCTGGGTTTGGGCCTCAGTTTCCCCATCTGTATGAAAGGAGGTCCGGCTCAGCCGATGCTAAGCATTCATCCTGCTGCTCTCCAGGGAGCTTTGATTTCTTCATGCACTTGTTCTTCAACACCCTGCAGATCTGGCTCTGGTGGGTGGTTGCAGGAAACCGTTGGGTCTGTGTGAGGATGTAGATGTGTGGTGAGGATGCTCTGAAGACTGAGGGTCTAACCAGCTGAAACTGCCTGACACAGTATTTTCACTTTAATCAGACTTTGGAATAAATTCCCATTTCTAAAGAATCTGAAGCTTTAAGCCAGAAAAGGTGCTCCATGTAGGCTAATTTTTCTTTTTCTTTTTTTTAAGATTTTATTTATTTGATAGAGTGAGAGAGCATGAGTGAGGGGGAGGGGCAGAGGCAGAGGGAGAAGCAGGCTCCTTGCTGAGTCAGGAGCCCGACGTGGGGCTCGAACCCACGACCCTGGGGTTATGACCCAAGCCGAAGGCAGACGCTTAACTGACCGAGCCACCCAGGCGCTATGCTAATTTTTCAAGAATCATTTCCATGTGAATTAGTTTGAACCACATGACAGATTTATGGCACTGTGTCATTTTATTAAGATGCAGTGGACTTCTTTAGAATTTGGGACATCTGTGGTTAATTTTCAGGTTGGTCATAAACCTATTTTGCACTAGCGTTGAAGCAAGTGGGCTCTGGAGCCAGAATTCTGAAATCCCCAGACTGGCTGGTAACCTGGGACATGTTATTAGTTAACTCTCCCAGGGTCACATTCCTCACCAGTGGAGTAGGGAATAGAACCTATCAGTTAAATGAGATAACCAAATAAAGTGCTTAACCCTCTGCCTGGCATATAATAAACACTCAATAAATTGTACGTTATTATTGCTGTAGTTAATATCAATATCCTAACAATACAATAATAATTACTAACAACTGTATTGGCTTCTTACTTTAGCTAAAATTTATTTTCACCATGAGTCATCAGAGTCTCAGGAGACATTTTTTTTTATTTTTAAAAATTAATTAATTAATTATTATGTATAGAGAGAGCATGCACACTGAGGGGCAGAGGGGGAGGGAGAGGGAGAAGCAGACTCTGCACTGAGCACTAGCCCCACATAGAGCTCAATCCCAGGACCCTGAGATCATGACCTGAGCTGAAATCAAGAGTCAGAAGCTCAACCAACTGAGCCACCCCTGCGCCCCTCAGGAGACATTCAAATTCAGTTTCTTCCCCTTCCAGTACTTTGAGTGTTTCCTTGGGTTGAAAACAATGCAGACTTCTTAGCTTTTCTTATGGGACCTTTTGCTTGTCCATCTCTTACTGAACTCCCTAATTCCGAGCCTTGCATGCATGTAGACAATTGCTGACTTACCCGTCCATGTGGTGGTAGGAAGAGTATGTGTGTGTGGATGTCTAGTGGCATCCTACTGAGACTAAGATACTGGAAGTTCCGTTTCCTGCTATGAGCTATGCATCTCTAGAGGCTGATGGGATGGAGGAGAAAGGGGAAGGCTGCAACAGGTGATAAACCAAAAAAGAGGTTCACACTAAGTGGCTAAAACCGGCTGAATATAGGGAAGAGTAACATTCAGTTAAGGAACAAAACAGATGTTAAGTGGGACAAGTGTGTCCACTGGGTGTGTGGGAGCAAGTTTGCTGTTGAGAAGGATGGCCTTGTCTAGAATGGGCTTCATGTACAAGGAGAGTTTGGAGGCTGGGAAATCCTAACTTGTCTCCATCCATTCAGTGGAGAGTTGAAGTGTTCCCACTAAGTGACCAGCACTGTGCTAAGCATTGTTTCAGAGTAACGGATACCAGAGGCACGGCCTTTGCTGTAACAGCAGACACACGAAGTGAATGGGAAGCATTACATTAGTAATAATATTACTTGACAACCATGATCTCAAAATTATTATTTTACAAACAAAGCAAAGCAGCAGCTGTTAATATGGAGTAGGTACCCAAAGTTAATGACTTTTAATGACTCAGTTAAGGAAAGATTGAGGAAGGAATGTATGAACGGTGTTCAGAGAGAGTGCCCGGGGACCTGCTTCTGGTTCTGGAACATAACTGTCAGGGAATAAAGAATAGATAAGCACTGAAGTTGGCTCTGCTCATGTTTTCGAGACTCCACCAAAGTAAAGCATATCTGCCCCGAAGAATCTGGAAATAGCATATTGCAGAGTGGTCTGAACAAGGTTCTCATGTGTTTGTGTCCATCAGATGGGTCTGAACTTCTCAGAGTTTTTCCATTGAAACTGTCTTACAACAGCCTTTCCTCGAGTTACTCTCACCAGTTACTTTTAACACATTCTTGTTTTCATAATTTTATATATTAACTCAATTGGAGGATACTGAGGTTGTGTATTAGGGTTCGTTCAGAAAGGTTAAATGAGAAACATTGATAATAAATATTGCTGTCGAGTAAAGAATTCTAAGGCTCTTGATGCTTTGACCTAAACTCTCCTCCTCCAGGCCTGGTATTTATAGAAATAATGTTGGCTTTTTTGTGGAGCACCAGGCCAGTGATGTGCCACCGCTTTTCCCCAGTGCAGACAGGAGAGAGGGCTGTAAATCAGAGAGCCAGCACGGCGCCTGCTCCAGGGCTTCATTGTGTTATCATGATGAGACATTTATTGAGCACCATAATTTCAAGAAACAGAGTGAGATGCAGTCCTTTCTCCACAGTCCAGTGACTTCCTAGAACCACCTTATCTTGTCCTTTCAAATTCTTTCCCTCCTACTGTTCATGTAATTGTCCCAACTTAGCTGGGTCCTGTTGCCTGTCTGGCACCATCTCCCATGATCCTAATCCTGGCAGGTGACTAATGGGACTGCCTGTTTTACTAGAGCATCGACAACTCCATTTAATACTGATTGAATACTTCCAGGTGGAGGTTAGGGGTCAGGGGAGAAAAAGTTGAAAAGAGGGCAAATTTTATTAAGGACTCCCAACCTCTTCATCTCTTTCCTCCTCTCTTCCCATTCTTGTTAGGGGTGGCTGTGCAGAGTGTAGGGTAAGAGAATGAGCTTGAGCCATTGGAGGTCAAATCGGCCTCCCGATTGCCAACTGGGTATCACTGGATGTGATCTAGCCGGGTCTCAACAAAATGCTCAATATAGCTAAGTTCTTATTTTTCTTATTATCTCCTGATACTCCCTAACCAGAAAGTTGCTTTGTCCCTCTCTCTACTTTTCAAATACCACTCACTTTGTTAAGAATGACCTCCTCATTACCTCCCTTGTCCCCAAATCATCCAGGGTGACCAGATTTAGCTAGTAAAAATACAGGGCACCCAGTTAAATTTGATTTTTTAAATTTAAAATTTTTTAAAGATTATTTATTTGAGAGAGAAAGAGAGAGAGAGAGCATGCATGTGTTGGGGAGGGGCAGAGGGAGAGGGAGAGAGAGAATCTCAAGCAGACCCTCTGCTGAGCGCAAAGCCCAACGCGGGGCTCTATCTCACAACCCCTTGATCATGACCTGAGCCGAAATCAAGAGTCCCAACGCTTGACCGACTGAGCTACCCAAGTGCCCCAAAGGTGAATTTTAAACAAACAACGAGTAGTGCTTTTTTAGGATCAGTATATCCAATGCAGTATTTATGGGATATGCTTCTTCTCAAATTTTATCTAGTTATCAAATTTAAAATTCACATTTAAAGGACAGTCTGTATTTTATTCGGCAGCTCCCTCACTTGCTCCCTCTTGCCTACCAAACAACTGTGTGTTACAGAAAGCCTTGTTCAGGAGTGGTAAGCTCAGATGTCTGTGGTGGCCAGGGAGGGAGTGCAGGGGGTTCAGAAGGAGGCTGGGGAGGCTGTTGTAACCCAGAAATGTACACAGCGCAGCAGCATCTCACCTCCAGCTGGTTGTTTCTATGTGCAAATGGATGGGGACTCACGGTACTCATTTTCAAGTGTATTTAGAAATTTAAAAAAAAAAAAAATGTTGTGCCGTCTGTCATCATTTAAATGTTAGAACTAGTTAAGTATTTAAAAAAGTATTCATGGGTCACCAGTGCCAAAACTCTGGCTGGGTACATTTCTGTTTTCCCATGCAGACTTTCTGTGATGGCTTGTCCTAGAGATGGTGTCTCTTTCCACTGACCTCTGTGAGTGGCACCATTCTGATGGCCCAGTACTTATGGCCCGGGCTGGTAGATCTTGATGTTTTCCAAGAAGACTATCAACTCCAAGATAGGAAGGACACTGTTCATCTCTGATTCTCTAGGGCTTCCTGTTTAATGCATTACTGGTTGAAAGGATGAATGAATGAATGAATGAATGAAAGAATTAATGAATAAATATATAAATGAATAAATACATTCTAGCTTAGCTGGGTTCAACTAAGATGATCAACAGAGCCAAGAATAAAAGTAAGAAAAGGGCAACATTGAGCAAAGCACAGATTTGTAAACTATAACCAGGAGGGACAACTTGATTCCATAATGATATGGTCCTGTGTTATCTACATTCTCTTCAGGCTTTGTGAAATGAGTGAATGACTCCTCCCTACAACAGATGCACTCCATAGGCCTCATTGACTCAAACAGCCCATGGCAGAGAGGTTGTATAAACAGAAGCAAGCCCAGTTTACTCGGGGAGGATCTTAATGTCAGTGCACACAGTCCAGATGAGAATACCACTAAGGCACTGAAGGGGTGTCCTAGCTAGCTTTATATGTGGAGTGTCCTAGCTAGCTTTATATGTGGAGTTTCAGCAGTAAATCTTGCTCTGGAAAGAAATTAATTTTAAGTTCCTCAATATTAATAGAAGCATTAAGGACTGGTATAATAAAAGTTTATTGACTAATTTTCCACCATAATTTGTCTGTAAATCCTGTGCAGCCATATTATATTTTTATGAAATGGAAACACTGTGTTCGTAGGCTGCATAATAATGGCAGTAAAAGAGCAAAAGATACTTTGAAAATCATTCATTGGGATCTGAGGCATTTTGGGTGAGAAGATTTAATGCCATTTTCATGGGGGATGCATAGAGTAATTTACAAAAAAATCATAAGGGAATCTGTCCAACCGGGGAAATGCTAGAAAGCCCATAATACACTTATGATTGGTTCATCTATTATTTGGTTATAGTCAGATGTAGACATCTTTGTAAAAGTCTTCTAGTTCATCAAGAAAGGAGAAGTTGAAAGTTTGATCAAGAATCTGTCATCATGGGGGACGCCTGAGTGGCTCAGTCAGTTAAGTGTCCAACTTCTGATTTCAGCTCAGGTCATGACCTCAGGGTTGTGGGATGAAGCCCCGTGTTAGGCGTCACACTCAGCAGGGAGTCTGTTTCTCTCTCTCTCTCTCTTCCTCTGCCCCTCCCCCCCCAAAATAAATAAATAAATCTAAAAAAAAAAAGAATCTGTCATCATGGGCTATATTGACATGTGTGATTGTTTCACCCTGCCATCCAATGGAGAAAATAATACTAATGATGATAATAGGACCCTTAATAGTGAATGAAGGTTAACCACTTATTTTATTTCAGTCACTGTGTGTAGTATTTTATAGATACTATCTCACTTATTCCTGACAACCAACCTCTCAGTTCGGCTTTCTTACTGGACGAGGAGGCAGGTCCAGTATTTTGCCCCAGCCCACATAGCTAGTGAATGACATTGTTGATACCCTAACCCAAGATGAAGCGCTTACCACCAGGCATTTAGTGTGACCACCTGCTGTGATGCCGCAAAGTGGACACAACGGGAGTGGAGCCAGGAAGCAGTGGTTACACTGCAAAACACTCTCATAAGTGAGGGGAACTGAGGGGCAAAGTCAGAGTAAAGGACCTTTCCTGAAGACATGGGATGCCAGGAGTTAAGTGGAACACACCTCGGAGTCAGAGTCAGCTGTGGGAAACAACATCGAGAAGCATCACGATCAAACACAGTGGTGAGCATGGGCAGTACAGTCAGAGTTTTACATCAGCGTGGGAGTCAGAAATAGATGGAGTGAAGCCCTAACCTCCACAGTTAGAGATGCAGCTGATGCGCAAGGCCAGAAACCACCAGACCACAAGGACTCAAGAATGGCAGCCTGCTCAGATGGAGCAGATGAAGGCTTACCGGCACAGACCTGCTTTGTAAAGGGCAGTCTGTGTGGTCATTGTGCCATGTGACTGCATTAAGTAGTTCTAAGAGTGATGGTTGCTCATATAGCAAATTGGATTGCTGGATATGATTGCCATTGATCACTGAAGAATCCTTTAAAGTAGTGAAGTCCAAATTTGACTTTTTAAATTTCATATTGACCCAGTATTTTGCTTTGGAGCTCAAACCTTCATGTCCTGCTGTGGAAAGGAAAAAAAAAAAAATCCAGCAGCTCTCTCTGATTCCTGCTCAAACAGGGTTTATGGCCTTTTGTGGAGAGATTAGCACATAGAGTGGGCTGCTTCTAATGGCTAATTCCTTTTTTTTATAAGATTTTATTTGAGAGCGAGAGAGAGAGCTCAAGAACAGGGGGAGGGGCAGAGGGAGAGGGAGAAGCAGTCTCTCCACTGAGCAGGGAGCCAGACGTGGGGCTCTATTCCTGGTCCCTGGGATCATACCTGAGCTGAAGGCACACACTTAACCGACTGAGCCACCCAGGTGTCCCTCTAATGGCCAGCCAGTTCTGTTTAATTAATGACTTTGAGAACGGTAGAAGATGATGAGACAGTGGGTATGCCTCTACTATAGCTACATTTCTAGAAGACTGTCCAGGTATCTGTGCCAACAGGCCCATGCCAAGGTGCCACCATACCCCATAAAGGGACTAAATGACTGAATGACAGTGTTCACACTTGTATTACAGGGACATTGTGTCTGTGTCACTGGAAGAAGTTAGGCAGCTTCCCTTCCCCAGAATCTAACCATGGCAGTTGTCCAACCAAAGGGTCAGTTCACTGGATTGAATGTAATCATGGTGGAATTAGTGGGGGGAGCTAAGCCAGCCTCTTCCACCTGTGGTGACCGCAGTGAGCGTGTGGAGAGATAAGACCAGCAGGACACCAACCCAGCAGCCCAGTGTCCAGCTGAGGGACTAGGGTGGGGTAAGTCCTTGGAGAAGGTTAAGGATAAGTTCAGGTCATGCTCTGAAGAGCTGTGAACATCAAAAGGAATCCAAAGGAGAACAGTCCTTGGAGGAGCAGGGCAGATCAGGTGGCAAGACAACAGATGGAGTTTGGGACATTAGGAGCCCAGGAGCCTCAGGAACTGAGAAGGAAACAAAACCTGGTAGGAGCAAAACCTGGTTTAAGACAACTGTTTGCATGGATCCAGGAGGCTGGGGACCAGCCATGTGGTGTGTAGTGCTCAGCTGGACTTCAAAGCCCATGGTCAGGTCATAAAATACACACTCTCTCTTTGAATCTGTAGGAGCAGATTGAGAGTGGAATAGGTGATATTTTCCCCCACCCCAAAATATACCTAGGGCCACATTGTCCTATAAAGAGCTATTGGGGTACAGTGTCATAGAATGAGCTTGAATTTCAGAATCAGACAGAGCTGCTATCAAATGCTGGTTTCATTCCTTGCCACCTGTGTCAACTTAGTAGCCTGACTAGACCCCACTTCCTCATTTGTAAAAGGAGTAGAATCCTATCCACTTCATGGCGGTTTCTAAAAAAAATAATTGAGAATTTCAAGCACAGACCCTGACCCAAAGTATATTCTCAATATTGCGATTAATAATAATAATAAGCACTGGGTGTTGGGTGCCTGGGTGGCTCAGTCATTAAGCGTCTGCCTTTGGCTCAGGTCATAATCCCTGGGGTCCTAGGATCGAGTCCCACATCGGGCTCCCTGCTCAGCGGGAAGCCTGCTTCTCCCTCTCCCACTCCCCCTGCTTGTGTTCCTGCTCTCACTATCTCTCTCTCTGTCAAATAAATAAATAAAATCTTTAAAAAAAAATAATAAGCACTGGGTGTTATACAAAAACAATGGATCGTGGATCACCACATCAAAAACTAATGGTGTATTGTATGGTGACTAACATAACATAATAAAATTAAAAAAAATAATGACAGAGGATCATTTTAGATCTTTCCTTGTTGCTAAACCACTTTCTCTTCTTTCATGCACTGTTATGGCTGTAGAAAATGGGCCCCACTGAATGTCACTTTGGGAAAGAAAAGGATGTAACAGTGAGAAAACCAATCGATGATAGAAAAGAAGCAAAGTAAGGAGCCCATCTCTCGTAGCTCTGGTAGGTTATGGGGAGGAAACGAGAGGGGGGCAAGAAGGCAGGTCGTTAGTCATATGCATCCTGGCTTCCATGCTCAGGGCTGAAGATATTTTGGGGGAAAATGTGTTAGAGGTGAAGACAGAGCAGGAGAGATTGATTTCTCTGTTTAGCAATCTGGAAGACAAAGCAGAGAGGTGAGATGGCTGTGTAGGAGGGTCCCCCAGCAAAGCGAGGTGGCTGCAAGAAAGTGAAAGTGGTGGGCTAGTGTAGGGGTGTATTGTTATCCTCTCTGGATACCCCCTTGACCAGCCTGTATACCGCTCCCCAGATGCCATGTTGGCTATAACAAGAAACCATTGTTTCTTTCTCCTGAAAGTTGCCTTCAGGCAGACAGGTCACCAAGCCAGGGAGACTTAGTAGCTCCCTCTCTCCATTCCTCCCCTGTGGCCCTTGGCTAATGACTGGCTGTACGGGTGTGCAGGCCTCCAGCTGGGATTCATGACCATCACTGGTGCGGTCTGTGGACTCCAGCACCCCTGTGTGGTCACACGGGTCTGAGTCTCCTGATGAGACCACATTTTAGCTAGCTCTTTATTTTGCTCTCTCTGGCTTCCCTCTCTCCCCTGTTCTTCAAAGAATTCCCCACCCCAATAAATCAGTTGGCTAAGAATCCTTGCCTCAGGCTCTGCTTTTGGAAAACCTTGGCAAAGACAAGCAGTGGTTAGTGAGAGAGAGAACCGGGATTAACCTTCCTTGATCTTACTGAGCTTCTGGGTGGTAGGGTGGGAAAAGATCCACATGTGTCTCAGGGAATGGAAAGTTCCTGGATATCTAGCTGGAGAGTTTACCAGAAGAGTTCATTACAATAAGGGCAAAGTGAGCTTGGGGCAAAAGTCAACCTGGGGACAGGCTGTATGGCTCAATGCCTGAATGGGAGCCCCAGGCACTGAGAACCAAGGTGGCAATTAGGATCTTTGGGAACATTGTCTGTGCAGCAAAAAGAGAGTGCAGGAGGACCACCTGGGATGTCGAGCATTAGGAAAGAGAAGGGTGTCTAGGCCAGCACCAGTGCCACCATGCTTTATAGATGCCATCAGCCCACACCTACGGGTCAACCCAGTCCTCTGTAGCCCAAAGACTAGATCAAGGCCAGAGGGCCCCTGCTCCCTGTGCCTTCATGGTCCAAGAAGACATCTTGGAAAAACAAAAGATGATGGAGAGAGCTCTAATAGAGAATTAAATTCTGAACTGGCTGGAGTTTTCTTTCCCCCAGCAGAGTTGTTTTAAACCTAAAAAGACAATTTAAATCAGAAGAAAACAGAGATATCCCAATTTGCAAATATAAGATTTTCCTTATTTGGTGGGACAGGTTGGTGTCTTCTTAGGAGAAAAGAAAAGAGGCCACATCGTCTTTGTATGTCCGAGCTGGAGGGGAGCACATTTGTGGCTCTGCTCCTTGGGTGTCATTATTGCTGTGGGCATCATCCTGTCTGCTCCCCACGGGAGTGAGTGTGCACTGAGTCAAAGGCCTGGGAGGTCAAGAACAAGCACACCACTACTCTGCTGACTCGAAGCCCCTCCCTCTGGAGAGACATGACCTCGTGGCAAGCTGAAAGGAGCAGCCAAGTTCACCATGGGGATCTGGAGAGAAAGGAGTCCACAAAGTGTGTGCACTTGTGATAGCCTTTGGTGCTTACAAAGATGTGGCTTGTTGCTATGGCGATACTTCTGGGACAAATGGGTGATAACAGGAAATACCTTAGAACCCTTTTTGCTTTACCTAAAACAGGAACAGCCATTGGTGAAGGCTCGGTCAGGGGAACTTCCTTTCTGGCTGATGCAGTAAACTCCTTCCTTCAGGGACACAGCAGGGCACTCCCATGTCAGTTTGGGTTTATAGATCTTCACCACTGAACTTTCCTCATTGTCAAGTACGGCAGATGCTGTACTCCATGGAAAATGAGCAAGAGCCTGCCAGGGAGTGGGGTAATATACTGCAGCCTGCATTTACCATGCCCTCTCTAGACCTACCTTCCTGTTGTCTTCTACCCCGGAGCACGGTTCTGTGGTCGATTGTCCCCTCCGCCTGGGCTCCAATGAGTTCGCTCATCCATTTCTCAGGAAGAGGAGCCCATTGAAACAAATAAGGTGGAAAGGGAAGAGAACTCAGTATCCCAAACCCCTCCATTGAGCTGTGACTCAGGAATTACAGCACATTGTATTAAACCATTTCTTCTTGATGCATTGGGGCTGCAGAAAAGCCGACAGTGACATATGGGGAAGGGCCTGTTAGCAGGATTGGGGCTGTTGTGTGATAAATGACACAATATGTCAAAGAACATCTGTTATCCATCATGCCTCCTTCCTCGGAACCCTTGGAATGAAGGGAGTGAGAGAGAAAGAAATGATTGGGGGGGGATGCAAATTAAGGGAAAGCAAGACAAGACAGCTGGAAGAAGATGGGGAAAGAACCTGCTGACCCTTGGAGAGTTGAAGTGATAGTTAGCCCCAGCAAGTCCTTCTAGCGACCGCCACTCTCCGTGCCCCTTTTGTCTCTCTCTCTTTATTTTATTTTTTAAAAATTTAACTGGCTGAGGGTTGAGTGTATGAAAACATCACTCCAACAGGTGAGGGAAGATAAATGGATTCCTTACTCCCTTCAAAGATGCAACTGCTCATCATATTATTTGAGAGAATAAATCTGTATTAGTGAGTCCAGTAGATGAGAACCAAACATCCCTGGAGCTTCTATGCTTTTATTTTAGATGAGATTGGAGGCAGAAATGCTTATTGAAAATAATTACACTTTCATATTTACAGAGTCACTTTCCTTGGGGCTCATATTTCTTTCTAAGTATTACTTTATATCTTTTTAATATATGTCTGAATTACTTTCCTGTGTTATAGATGATAAGAAAGGCACAGGAAGTAGGTAGCAAGCTGGTTTGATGCTTTACCTGGGATCACCTGGGGACTTTCTATAAAATGCAGATCCCAGCCTGTAGAACAAGATTCTGATTTGGAAGTTTTGAGAGAAGGCCCATAAATCTGAATTTTTAAAGGTTTATCCAGTGGATTCTGATGATCAGTGTAGTGAATGTATTGGTTGTGTCCTGAACGTCAATTTTTTTCCCCTTCTCCTGCTATGAGTACTCAGATTTCCCTCTGTGTATTTAGCCTGGCCACTTCTCCACTGTGTGGTTGTGTTGTGAGCTAGACCCACCCTCACCCCACTCAGGCCAATGTGGAAGAATGAGTCCTAAGTCCTTGAGCTACTACCAAAGACTTTTCTCCTCTGAAGGCAGCAGATGAAGATGTGAGCCTTGGAATTGCAATGGACATTTTATTTGCTCTAGCCAGGGAAAGCCTTGTGCTCCTCGGGGTGACTGTGTGCAGCCCGAGGATGAAGCTGACACTCTGGAAAGCAGAGTGGAGAGAGGGAGAAAGAAACTTGATGAGTCGATTGAGCTTTTGATCACATTTGTCTGGCTTAAAATCTATGTCTAGATGTTTCAGTAACATCAACCAAAATGCTTAAGCCAATACGAGTGGGTTTTAAGTTACTCACAACCAAAAGAGTTCTACCTGACACAAATTGCCAAATGCAGGAAACTCTGCTCTAACTTTCCTTCTAAAAGGTAGAGAATCCAAAATTAGCATCGACTACGTACTTCACTCTAGAAATACCTATTGACTACATGCTGGGGCCAAGCACTATTTAAGGGCCAGTGTGGTATATCAAGAGTTGTGAACCCCAATTCTTATCTTCAAGGAGCTAAGGGAAGAGAGGGACATGTGCCTTAAAAAAGAGCTAATGATACAAGACAACACAAAGGTGTTGAAAGAGATGTACAGTCCCTAAGGACAAGGATGTCAGAGGAGGAAGAGCTCTCTATGAACCCAGTGAGATCAAAGCTATATTTGAACTTGTTTCTCTTGGCTAACTCCCAAGGACCATCCAGCCACCCTTGTTTACTAAAACGTGTTTCTGTCTCCTTTCCTGGACTGTTCATGGGTAATTACTATGACCAAAGAGAAACATTCTCTAAGATGTGACTCCTGATACATTTCTGGCCTCATCTCCTCATAATTTTTCTGACCTTCCACCCTGCTTCCTTTGTGCTGGCCTCTTTGCTCTTTTTGGGACACATCAAGTACCCTCTGGCCAGAACGCTCTTCCCGCTGATACCTACATGGCTTGCAGTGCTCAGACATCACCTTAATAGTGAGACATTCCCAGTCAACTGGTATCACACGGCACTCCCCCACACGGTACTCTCATCTGCTTCATTGCTTCCACAGCACTCGGCACCATTCGACGTGATAGATATTCTTTGGCATATGTAGGATGTGTTCTCCCTCTCTCTATGGCAAGTGGTTCCATGAGGATAAGGGCTTTGTCCTGCCCATTGCTCTATCTCCAGCTTCTAGAATGGTGCCCAGCACTGTGCCTAGATACTCAGTTACTATCTGTTCAGTGAATGAATATGTGTTAAAGGTATGGGACGATGTAAGAGTGCACAAAGCATACAAAGTGACTGTGTTGGGTATTCTGTTCCCACCAGCCATCTGTAGTTCCCTTTCTACAGACACCTACATTAAATATAGATGCATGTTCCTGAAGCTTCAAATCTAGTACAGGCACAGTGGTATTAATAATACAAAATACAGCATGTCTGGCATCACTTGGTGAAGGAGATTGCAAACTGGGAGGAGAAGGCCTGAGTACTTCTTCCTACAGCAATCCCATACCCTTCCTAATAATATTTTGGTAGCTCAGGGCACCTGGGTGGCTCAGTCATTAAGTGTCTGCCTTTGGCTCAGGTCATGATCCCGGAGTCCTGGGATTGAGTCCCACATTGGGCTCCTGCTCGGTGGGAAGCCTGCTTCTCCCTCTCCTACTCCCCTCTGCTTGTGTTCCTGCTCCCACTATCTCTAGCTCTGTCAAATAAATAAATAAAATCTTAAAAAAAATAATAGTATTTTGGTAGCTCGATAGAGGCATTTTATCCCAGAAAGCATCCTGACATTTATCCAGGATTGCCTGAATTTGCTACTGCAGTTACCAGCAAAAAGCCATCAGGTTTTAGAGTTTTCTCATCCATAGGAAGGTGGTCTGTTTATTTATTTATTTATTTATTTATTTATTTATTTATTTATTTATTTATTTATATTTTTTATTTTTTTTAATTTTTTTTATTCTTATGTTAATCCCCATACATTACATCATTAGTTTTAGATGTAGTGTTCCATGATTCGTTGTTTGTGCATAACACCCAGTGCTCCATGCAGAATGTGTCCTCCTCAATACCCACCACCAGGCTAACCCATCCTCCCATCCCCCTCCCCTCTAGAACCCTCAGTTTGTTTTTCAGAGTCCATCGTCTCTCATGGTTCATCTACCCCTCCGATTTCCCCCGCTTCATTCTTCCCCTCCTGCTACCTTCTTCTTCTTCTTTTTTTTTTTTCCTTAACATATATTGCATTATTTGTTTCAGAGGTACAGATCTGAGATTCAACAGTCTTGCACAATTCACAGTGCTTACCAGAGCACCACCCTCCCCAGTGTCTATCACCCAGTCACCCCATCCCTCCCACCCCACCCCCCACTCCAACAACCCTCAGTTTGTTTCCTGCAATTAAGAATTCCTCATATCAGTGAGATCATATGATACATGTCTTTCTCTGTTTGACTTGTTTCGCTCAACATAATACCCTCCAGTTCCATCCATGTCGTTGCAAATGGCAAGATCTCATTCCTTTTGATGGCTGCATAATATTCCATTGTATATATATACCACCTCTTCTTTATCCATTCATCTGTCAATGGACATCTTGGCTCTTTCCACAGTTTGGTTATTGTGGACATTGCTGCTATAAACATCGGAGTGCACGTACCCTTTCGGATCCCTACTTTTGTATCTTTGGGGTAAATACCCAGTAGTGCAATTGCTGGATCATATGGTAGCTCTATTTTCAACTTTTTGAGGAACCTCCACACTGTTTTCCAGAGTGGCTGCACCAGCTTGCATTCCCACCAACAGTTTATTTTATTAGAACCTTTTCCAGTGCCTGACCCTAAAATAACTGATTTCAGTGTTTACATTCTTAGTGGCAAGCTAATGAAGAGGTCTCGCCAGCTACCTCAAAGCTCTAAATATCTGAGCAAAGCCTAGTCCCAGCAACCAAAACCTGGAAAAAGAATTTTTGTCTAGTACCTTTAAAAACATATTACTGGTTTTGTGAAACAAAATTAATTACATTGTTAAATTAATGGTGAAACAATTAAAATAATTATATACATTTTGTGGAGCTTCTCTTTCTACCTACCCTCTGTTCCATGTTGGTAGCTGATGGATGCAACTTGTCTTTTTTAAGATAGTCTATTTTTTACTCCTTGTTATTTTCCTCAGTTTCTCTCACCCATCTATGTGTCTTTTGCTGGCTTTCTTTACTCAGTGCTAAAGGCTTGTTGTGATCTCTAAGTCTATGGGGAAAACCTTAGAAAGTTCCCTTACAGGTGCATATAGAGGATTGGTAAGGCTTCTGAGAGTTCTGTGTCTGTCTGCATGAGAAATGCTTCAGCCTTTTCACTGACGATTCTGCCCATTAAAATATCAACCCGAGCATTGGCAAGAATGGAGAGCAATTGAAACCCTCCTGCCCTGCTGGTGGGAGTGTAATAAGATACAGCCACCTTGGGAAACAATTTTGATGTTTCTTTAAATTAAAAAATACACTTACCATACAATTCAGTAATCCCCACTTCCAGGTATTTACCCAAGAGAAATAAAAACATATGCCCACATGATTGTTTATAGCAACTCTACTTATAATCACCCCAAACGGGAAACAACTGAAATGTTTATCAGTAGATGAATGGATAACCAACTGAGGCATAGGCATGCGATGGAATAGTGTTCAGGAACAACGTGTTGATACATGCTGTAACATGGGTGATCCTGAAAAAGATGCTTAGTGAGGGAAGCCAGGCACAAAGGGCTACATACTGTGTTATTCTATTTTATGAAATTATTAAAAAGGTAAAGCTAATTGAAAGTGAAAGAAAGCATATTGATGGTTGCTTGGGGGCAGGGGTGGGGGGGCTATTGAATATAGAAGAGAATAGGAAACTTTTTGAGGCATTTAAAATGCTCTCTATCTGATTATGGTGGTGATTGCATGGATGTATACACTTGGGAAAACTCACCAAACCATACCCTTCAAATGGCTGCATATCAGTGTATATATGTAAATCAAACCTCAATGGCATTGGTTTAAAATAAAAGCAAACAAAATGAAAACAAAATGAATGTAGGTTAAGGTTTCAGACCTCATCCAAGTTCTTCATCTGCCAAGCCCTTTGTCCATAAAGGTACTCCTGCCTCTTCAAAACTCTAATGACCATTTACCCATCAGGAGAGTCTTAGAACACTTCGTTAAATTATTATAAAGAAGCAAGCTCTGAATTCAAGATCTGGTTCTGCTGGCTTCTCCCTGTGGGATCTCAGGAATAGTAACTAATGATAAAGGCAATGAAAATGATGGGTATTTATGGATTGCTTGAAATGCCTCACATTTGTAGAGATTTACTTCATTGCATGAAGTACTTAGCATAGTGCCTGGCCCATAACAGACACACCGTAAGTACTTAGTGAATGACCGGACAAGCCTCCTAACTGTTATAAATGTCTCATCATTTTATCATCATTTTATAGATAAGGAAACTGAGGTCAGGTAGGTTAAGTGATTTTGCCAAAATCTCTGAGCTAATAGTTGGCAAAACCAGGTGTAAGACCAGGCCTCTAGCATTTGGTTTTCCATTAAATTAAAATTTGATCTAATTCAAAGTATACTACTTCCAGATTGGTTGCTCTTGTGTAAAATTGCTATTATATCTAAGTCATATTCCTGTGTTGATGATCAAACAGTTTAAAATATGTGAACAATCGGGGCGCCTGGGTGGCTCAGTCGTTGAGTGTCTGCCTTCGGCTCAGGTCATGATCCCTGGGGTCCTGGGATCGAGCCCCGCATCGGGCTCCCTGCTCTGCGGGAAGCCTGCTTCTCCTTCTCCCACTCCCCCTGCTTGTGTTCCCTCTCTCGCTCTGTCAAATAAATAAATAAAATCTTTAAAAAAAAAATAAAATAAAATATGTGAACAATCTTTGTAAACTCTAAAGCTTTGTTAAAATGCAAGAAATAAGCAATATGGGTAAGTGTAGAATTTGACTTTCTTTTTATCATAAGAGCTGACATTTGTTGAGTGGTTACAATATAGCACACATGGTTTCAAGGGCTATTTAGCATATATAACCACTCAGTTCCTATGAGGCAGGTGTCATCATCATCATCTTTATTTTATAGGTGAGAAAACCACGGTTCATGTTGGTTTTCCCAGCCAGAGAAGCAGTAAGTGACAGAGCCAGAATTTGAATCCAGAGAGTCTGTATTCAGATATCTCCTGATCATTAGTGTATACTCTGCCATCCATCCATCTATCCATCCATCCATCCATCCATCATCCATCCATTTGTCCATCCATCTGTCTGTCTGTCCGTCCATCCATCCATCCATCCATCCATCCATCCATCCATTTGTCCATCCGTCTGTCTGTCCATCCATCCATCCATCCACCCATCTGTCATCAGTCCATCCATCCATCCATCCATCTGTTTATCTATCTACCCATCCATCCACCAGTCTATCCATCTGTCCTCTCATCCACCCATCCATTTCCAGAATAACAGTTTCAGGATTTTCCCTTTCTACATATCTGACAAACAATGTTCATTCAGTGATACTGTCACATTATTACCACTCATGCCGGTTGACTGTATAGATTGACAGGCTGCAAGTTATGCGGATTTCTGTGTGTCAGTTGGAATTTTGAACTGTTTTCTTATTCAGAATGGAAATTGCTGTTCTAGGTTAGATCAACAACAACAAAAATGAATGAACAAACAAATAAAATGATGGCTCAGCTTGACTTTTATTATTGCCAACGTGGGTAGGAAATTTAACATTAGTAATTCACATCACATTTATCTGGATAATGCCTTCTTAAATGGAAGAAACACGAAGAGCTAATTCCCGCAGAAAGCCATCCTGCCTATTCCGTCCATGGTGATTTTTTTCTCCTTCTATTGAAAATCTATCTATTGGCCAAATCTATCATGGGATGGCCACATTTTGATTCTTCAGCTGAATGGTTAAAGGGCTCATGCTCAGCAGTTCATTAACATTCTTCCCGAGGACCATACGGTGCTGGGCACAGCAGGTGATGGTGCTCTCCAGAGAAACGGAGAAGAACCTCTGATCTCAGAGGGGAAGACCTCAAAAGGCCCGAGTAGTTTATTCTTCAGATAAGCATCCATGTCTGAAGGCTGGATCTCGCACTTGGGATAAGAATCCCAGAGGAGGGGCACCTGGGTGGCTCAGTTGGTTAAGCGACTGCCTTCGGCTCAGGTCATGATCCTGGAGTCCCTGGATCGAGTCCCATGTTGGGCTCCCTGCTTGGCGGGGAGTCTGCTTCTCCCTCTGACCCTCCCCTGTCTCATGTGCTCTCTCTCTCAAATAAATAAATAAAATCTTAAAAAAAAAAAAAAGAATCCCAGATGAGCATAAGTTTTTAGAGGAGGTCTGGTCAAAGCCACAGCTTGATTATGATGTTTCAGTGAGGAAACCATGATTAAAGATGCCTCCAGAGCAAATAAAATTTAATATATTTCATGACAGTTTTGATGCTTCAACGTAAGAAAGGAACAGTTGCATTTTTTATGCATGTCAGCATTACCTGATTGGTTTTATAAGACAGCATATCTGTTAATGCCTTCATGTTCAATCTTTATTACCTGTGCTATTGTTTTGATTGAGGTGGAATGTCCAACATTTGAACGTCTCAAAAAAGGACTGCTTGAACTCTGCAGATGGATATATTTATTAGCTATTCATTTTTTTTTAAATAAATCTATGCAGAGATGGGGAGAACACGCACTATGTTTTGTCTAGTTAGTAAACTAAATGGGAAAAAAAAAATCCCTTTCATCATGGAGCCTAGCCAAAGCTACATTTTCCCCCCTGGAAAACTGTGCAAAGAGGCAAAATGAGATGTCTCTTTTTCTCTATCTCTATTGTTATTTTTTAAATTTATTTTTACCTAAATACATAAATATTATTTTTTTCCATTACAAACGTAACTCCTTCCTTAAAGGCTAAACACCAGAATAATTACTTGGTCAGTGATACATGCAACACACTTTGATCTTCTGTGGGCATGTACGGAGGGCTTTTTATTTGTGATTGGGCTATCAGTGACACATTAAAATTTTTGACCCTATCAGGTGAAGGAGGGGGTTACTCAGCAGGTTTGTGGCAGCTGCCTTAAGATCCCACTGGGGACAGTTCTAACAACTGAAATCTCTGCTTTCTGAAGAGGTCAGGAGACCCAAGGAATACTCAACACAAAGGGGATCATTATAAAATTTTGTCTTAACTCATTCGGGAGGATTCTAGATTCAGGAAAGTATGATTAGAGTATCTTACGTCTAAGGGCAGGTGTCCCTAATATGCTTCAAACTTCATATCCTATAGGAAGATTTAAGACCCATCTTGAAGCCAAACAAGATTAGCAGCATTCCAGGGAACTCTTTCAGGATGTGTCTGCCTAATAGTTACATTATGCAAGATTATGCAGGTTTGTTGGCTTAAAGGGTGTCAAGGGATTATATAAATTACCCACTTTTGAAAAATTCAAAATAAAGGTTTACTTTCTGCCAGTAGAAGAAAGGATGTTAGAAATACATATTACAGCCATCAGTTCTAATTCCTCTGAGATTTCTGTGGGCCTGAGATGACGGAGGACCCTAGATTCTTCCATGCGAGGTGCTCTGCCTCTTTGCTAGTCCCCCCCCTTACCTGTGGTTTCACTTCCGGTATCAGTGACCTGTGGACACTTGTGGCCCAGAAGCAGATGATCTGCCTGACCTATCCTTAGAAGGTTAGTAGTAGCCTAACACTCCATCCCTCACCCGCGTCATTCACCTCTCTCCATCTCCTCACATAGGCATTTTATCATCTCACATCCTCACGAGAAGAAAGGTGAATACAGAACAGTAAGATATTTTGAGAGAGAGAGAGACCCCATTCACATTACTTTTATTATAGTGTGTTGTTATAATTGTTCTATTTTATTATTATTGTTTTTAATCTCTTATTGTGCCTAGTTTATAAATCAAACTTTATCAAAATATAGGAAAAAGTAGACAAATAGGGTTTGTACTGTCTGAGTTTTCAGGCATCCAATGGGGGTCTTGGAATGTATCCCTACAGATAAGGGGAACTGCTGTCATCTGGGATAGAGGGAACGTTGTGGAATAAAATGGCAAGAATAAGGGGCGCCTGGGTGGCTCAGTCGGTTGAGAGGCCGGCTCTGGATTTTGACTCAGGTCATAATCTCATGGTCCTGGGATCAAGCCCGTGTCGGACTCTGTGCTCAGCAGGGAGTTCTGCTTGAGGATTCTTTCTTTCCCTCTGTCTCTCCCCCTGCTTATGTTCTCGCATGCTCTCTCTCTCTCTTTAAAATAAATAAATCTTTTTAAAAAGTGGCAAAAATGAGAGGTGAATAGGGAGGAAAGATCATTCTGCTTTCCTTGTTGGAGGGCAAATCAACTATGCCCTTGTATTGTGACTTTTAAAAATGACTTAAACCCAATAACAAGGCTCAGAAGAATATATGAGATGGGGCCAACTAACGTGATTCATTAACAATCTGAAGAAATGTGAAAATCAACCCAGTTTTCCCCAGCATTCAGAAGATGAATTTCTTTAAAAAAAAGGATGACTTTGAGAAGTGGAACAAAAGCAAAATCAATCATAATTAACTTCATTCGATGAAACATAATATTGTAATTAACATAGCCCATATTACATAATTTATATTATGCCATATTATAATGATTTGCTTGTATGTGCCGGGCACTGAGCTCTCCATTTGCACCAGTTTCCTAATTCATATTTCTCCCAGTAATTGTATGTGAGCAATAGTCTTACTGTCCTAATTATGAGATGAGAATGTTGAGGCAGAGAGAGGTTGCATACTCACCCAAGGGCACACCACTATTACAAGCTGGTGCAGGTTGATTATCTTAGATCATAGGTTGTTTGGAGAATTTTTAGGTGTAGTGTTGGCTGTCATTTGTAGTTCAGTATTATGAGGAAGATGAAGTTGGAAAGAAAACAGATGGGAAATGGCAGCTGATTTGTAGTAGAGTCAAATAGACATATCAAGGTCCCACTGAGCACTGCTCAGACAAAGCCTTTATGAATTAATTATATTTTCAGAATTAGTTAATCATGAACTTAAAGCAATTCTCACTTTTTTTGCCTTAAAAGCTTAGTGCAATTTCATACGTATCTTCAAGTGAACTACTGCTCCCCAGTATGGTTTTTCATGAATTATCATTTGACCTGAGATAATTTGGATTTTCTGCTTCTCTCTGGCTTGTACAGTAGTCTCCCCCAACTTATCTGCAGTTTTGCTTTCCATGGTTTCGGTTTTCTGTGGTCAACTATGTTCCAAAAATATTAAATGGAAAGTTCCAGAAATAAACAGTTCATAAGTTTTAAGTTGGGTGCCATTCTGAGTAGCATGATGAAATCTTGGGCTGTCCCACCCTGTCCACCCTGGGACAGGAATCATCCCTTTGTCCAGCATATCCACACTGTGTACGCTACCCGCCTACTAGTTACATATCATAGTATGTATGGCTAGGGAAAAACAATATAAATAGGGTTCGGTACTATCTACAGTTTCAGGCATCTAGTGGGGGTCTTGGAATGTATTCCCTGTGGATAAGGGCAGGAACTACTATTCATTTATTTTGGCACGTAGCTTTTGCCTTCTTAGCCTATGGATGTATAATAATTGTGGGACCCTCTCTATATAATAGGCACCCTCTAATTGTGTCCACCTCAAGGACATATTCTCAAGGAGAACAGATGTATTGTTATTTTCACAGAAGGTTCACATTTTTGAGCTTGCTGCCAATTGGGAAGATGAATAAGAATTGTACTATTCCTGGTCTTCTGAGATTTTGCTGGTCTCATTTCACTTTGACCAAGGAACACACACTCAAATACAGGAGGGAAACAGAAGGCAAGGTCAGTGCAAGTGTTCATTTGTCCCCAAGATCTATTCCCCATAGTCTAGCTTGCCTAAAAATATGTAGCAACGAAATCCTCATTTACTATTTTTATATCAAACACTGAAAATAAATTTTCCAATTCTCATTGTCATACCTAGTTAAGGGAAGAAGAAAGATGTGGGGATATAAATTGAAGATTCTATGAAATTTTGCCCAATTTAAGCCTTGATTCTTTTATATAATTTTACTTGCTTCTTTAGGAAACAATCTTTATGTTAGAATCGGCTTGCATAGCTGCAGTGCCTAGTGACTTGCTACCTGTTTGAAACCCTAAAACATTTCAAAATGAGGAAACAATTTTGAGTCAAGTTTGAGCATAGATTGATGACAAAAGCTGCCTGCTCCTGAAGAAGGTAGAGGAAAGAGCTCTAAAGTTGGACCAGTTTTGAGTCAAGGCCAGATAGACTCAGATATAGGGGAGTATTTTACTGGACACTCAGTTCAATTTGGTCTCCTGGTCTTGGGTGTCATTTGCAGCTCTGTAGACATGAAGGGGCCAGTTATATATTAAAAACTGTAAATGGGTGTTTGTTGAACATAGAGCTTTCCGGGGGCCTCCCCATCGAAACCGGGATTCAGAGGGTCTGGGATGTCATTATTAACCTGTTCAATAAATACCCTAGGAGGTCCTTATCATCAGAGAATTTTGAGATACTCTGCTGAGGGAAGGAAGATGTGGCCTGGCAGAATTAATTGGACTTTTCTGTGACTTTTCCTTGCACCTTCTTCTAGAATTCCTGAGTCTTTACTGCTAGTTCTGTAACATTGACATTTCAGTTCAGCACTGCCGTCCCGGGGCCCCCAGAATCTTCTTGAGCTTTTGCCTGTCCACCACCCTGCCTCTTGGGTCACAGCCACCTGCTATTTCTGCTATTAACCCTGAGTTTATTTTTGTCAGTTTGACCTCCTTGAGAGATTTGGCGGTTTTTAGTGCCCAAACCATTTCCAACCCAAGAGGTTAAAGAATGATAATGATCCTTTTCTCGTGTTTGTTTGGTTTTGTATAAGTATGCTAAGCAAATATATTTTAGGTCAATGGACCTCAACCTTGAATGGGCTCTCCTGGGGAGCTTTGCAAATCATACCCTCGTTCCCACCATGATTGTGATGTGGGGCATGGCCTGGGTGTCATGGTCATTAAAGGCTGTAGGTGCCTCTCATGTGCCCCCTGGTTGAGACCCATTGCACTAGGATGTCCTTCAACCACTGAACTTGTCCGTAGGGAAGTGGAGCTGGATTTGTAACAAACTTTGCTTCAACCATAGAAACTGCCGAGCCATCTTTGAAGGGCTCGACCAAGGTGGCATATTGTACCAGAACTCTCTTTTCGAGGAGAGAAGAAATTCCAACAAACCCCTTTTATGCCTAGCTACTATTTCCCCCAACCCCCATCTGAGAAGAACATGTTAAAATATCTGGTATTTATATAGCACTTGTCTCCCTGGAGCGTACATACCATGTAGATTTTTTTTTTAAGATCTCATTAATCCTCACAGATTTTTTTATTTAAGATTTCACAGGAGTATCACACCAATATATAAATGTTGGAAACACTATTTTAAAAATATGTATAAGTGCCATGATTTTCTAACTTAATATTTACATCCCATAACTGTTCATGTATATATGTGTGTATATGTATATAGAAAACACATAAAATTGTATAACATATATAAAACAAATGTCCCAGTTGTGCTTGCATTCGTCAGTAGTTTTTTCTTCAAAGCCTTCTTTTACTCTTTAGTGCCCTGTTTTTTGCTTTCTCTTTCCCTTTGCAAAAATGTTCATCTCTCTTTATTGCTGGAATTCCCATGGCTGCACTTTTAGGCAGTTCACTCACTGTGTTTGCTGATTTCTCCTACACTCATGTTGGGAGTTGTCCCCTCAGTCAGACTGTGGGAGCGTCTATTGCTTGAGATCTTCCCATGTAGTCCCTCCTGCCCTACTCAGTCCATACAGATCTTTGCTGTCTGGTATTGGTTTCTTTTAGCCCAGTTGCTTATAATCCTGAGTTGTTTCATCAGTTGAGCAATAAATAATGGTAACCCTAATTGCCAGCATCTATTTCATTTTTTCCAAGATTTTACCTATCTATCTATCTATCTATCTATCTATCTATCTATCTATCATCTACCTACCTACCTACCTATCTATCGAGCATGAGTAAGGGGAGGGGCAGAGGGAGAGAGAATCTTAAGCAGACTCCACGCTGAGCATAGAGCCCAATGTGGGGCTCAATTTCATGACCTTGAGATCATGACCTGAGCCAAAATCAAGAGTCAGATGCTTAACTGAGCCACCTAGGCACCCCATCAGCATCTATTTCAAAAGGCCCCGTCATGCAGGAATTGGGAACATACACTTAAGGGGTCAGACAGATCTGGATTCAGATTCTAGCATTTTAAAGTATATGACCATTCTGTGCCTCTTCTCTTGGGTTGTTACAAGGATTAACTGAGATAGTCATGTATTGTGTGGAGTGGAGTATATCCGTGTGGTGCCTGATAAGCAATCAATAAAGTGTTGTTCTTACTGACACTGCCAAACCTCCAAGTTTCATCCCCAGCTTTTTCTCTTTTTTAAGATCTTTTCTGACTCCTGCAGGGAGACTCCTTGACTTATGTCCCTGTTGCCTCATTTCCACTATTTATACTCCCTTTACAGACACTCCTTTATTTCTTTTGGTAGCATTTCTCTGTCCCCTAGACTATAAACTCTTGAGGGAAGGGATGTGACTTAAATCATTGTATCCCTATTGCCAGGTACACGAGAATATCATGAAAGCATGAGGCCCGGCAGGCTTGGATGATTCACACTGAACCCTTGACTGGAAGCTGCATGTGAGCTTCTTCACTTGCTAGATAGGAAGAAAGCACTAGATAAGGCATTCAGGGACTTCATGACCTTTTCCTAACTGGTCTTAAAGTGGACCTTTACATAAATTTTGCAGAGTCTGGTGTTCAGAATGGAAATGTAGAAATTCTTTTCATTGCAAAGTTTTGGCACGCTGAAGCTCAGATGACTGAGTTTATCCAGAGAACAAGCAGAAGAGTGTGGAGTTTCTCAGACTCCATGGACAGAATGTACACCTCAGACACTTGGGTTCCCTTGCTTTGGTTCAGGTGAATTCCCGGGGCAGGTCACAGTCCTCACAGAGGGGCTTGAAATCCTCTGTAATGGGCACCACTACAGTTTGCTTGTCTTCTGGGGAGAGAATCAATCTCTTACGTCTGATAAAGAGTCTCAAGTGATCTTATCATCAGCCCTTGCTGGCCGTTTAGGAGCAGAGTGTCCATTCTGGTGGGATCTGAATTGGGCTGAATCTGTCACTCGTAAGCTTCCTCTCCTTGTTTCTTCTGAATTGCAGTGCTCATGTTTATGGCAGTTCCCTTCACCACCAAGGAATAATGAGCAAGGTTTGTGAATTCCTTAGCTAATATTTCAGTGATCATGGCATTAAAAGAGTGTTGTGCATAGTAAGTGTTAGAAAAGCATGGAGGATTTAGGAGAGACAGTCTTGAAACTGAATGGGAACAGACTTTTTTCCCATCTCCCCTCCTTGAATCTCCTTTGGCTAAATGAAGTGGGGAAGGTGGAGGGGATTGTGATTGGTATTTTGTAATCATGTTTTCAATAGTTGGTAGGACAGAAGGTTACAGTGGTGGTAGCTTCTCCGTGTAAGTGGTTTCCTCTTCAAGGCCTCCCCTCGCTTACATTTTCGAAGAGCGATGCACCTCAGAGCAAAATATGGAGGAAATTGGGGACCATTTCAAGGGTGATATAATGTGTTGAAGAGTGACCCCCCAAAAGAGCTACATATATCTGTGATTGTGACCCTGCAATTGTGACCTTGTTTGGAAAGAGAGTCTTCGCAGATATAATTAATTTCATGATCTCAGGATGACATATCATCCTTAATTATCTGAGTGGGCCCTAAATCTGATGACAAATGACCTTATAAGAGACAGAAGAGAAGATACACAGAAATGAAGGCTGTGGGAAGATGGAGGCAGAGATTTCAGGGAGGAGCCACAAGCCAATGTCTGGAATCACCAGAAGCAGAAAGAGGCTAGGAGTCTCCCCGAAAGCCTCCCTAGAGCACACCGCTCTGCCCACACCTTGATATTGGACTTGTGACCTCCAGAACTGGGACAGAATAAATTTCCATTGTTTGAAGTCACCAGGTTTGTGATGCTTTGTTCTGGTGGCTACAGGAAATGAGTACAGGTAACTGGAATATATATCAGGGAGGCAGAGTGGCAAAGTTCATGGGTTTTGGTGAATAAAAACCTTGGTTGAGGTGTGGGTTCTCATACTACTTAGTAGCTTACATAGCCTTAGGCAAAAATATTCTCTCTTATATCTCATTGGTTGGTCCATTGGTAGGTTCATTCATTAATTCATCATGTACGCAGTAATTTATTTAGTAAATATATAATGACTTCCTTCTGTGCTAGGCATTGTGGGAAGTAGAGGCATTTCCCAACATTAAACAATTTTATATCTAGTGAAAAGAGACCACCTATTATAGTGTTTGTTACATTTTCTTATATCTGATTGTAAATATTCTAATCAAGAAAATGGTAACTGGAGAACATTTAGAAAATATAGACAGGTGAAAATAAAGTAAAAGTAGCCTATTATTCTAACCCCAAGGGATTAATCACAGTAAACATTTTGATAGATTTCCTTCCACCCATTTTTAAAAAATATTTTATTTCAGAGAGAAAGAGAGAGGGAACGTGTGCACGCAAGTTGGGGGAGGGAGGGAAGGGCAGAGAGAGAAGCAGACTCCCCACTGAGCAGGGAGCCCGACATGGGGCTTGATTCCAGGACTCTGGGATCATGACCTGAGCCAAAGGCAGACGCTTCACGGACTGAGCCTCCCAGGTGCCCCGCCTTCCACCCATTTTATATATAGTTGTACTTTTATGCACATTTGAATAGTCCATCCTACTTTAACATCACATTGAGTATCTTCCCATAAGGTGAAATATTACTTTAAAATATCATTACAATGGCTTTACAAAGTCCTTTGTAGAGAATACTGTTCCCTGATTGAGTAGCATTTAGATTTCACCCAAATTTCTTATGTACACAAATATACATTTGTGCTCTGGGCGTTTGCTCCAGGACCTGAAGACAGGGTGCCTCCCACCTTGGGAGGCATCAGGGAAAAATTTGTGATGATGCTAGTGAGGTTCACCTCACAAGGCCATTCCAAGTATCCAGTGAGGTAATCCAGACAAAAACTTCTTGTTTGTTGCTCAGGAGGATTTCTCTCTCTTTCCACTCACTCCCCACCCTCTGTCTCTCTCGCTCTGTCATCTGCTTTGATTTTCAGGAAATAAAAAAGTTAAAAAAACCCACAAAACCCAAAATTGCTTGTAGTTTCACTTCTGTGAGATAACCATGGTTAATATTTTGATGTATAAATTTTCATCATTTTGCACGTGTATAGTTTGCTTGCCATTTTTTCCTTTTTTATTAAAAAAAGGATCATGAACCCACTTTGTGTTAATCTGTTCTTTTCCTCATATCAAAACTCTTCTGAGATGCCATTTTAAAGGCTGTATTGTATTTTATCACAGCGATAGAAAATAATTTATCTGCCACTATGGTGTCATTAGAGTTTTAGTTACTTCTGTGAACTCTGTTGTTGTCAGTCTTTGCCCACACTGTTGATTATAAGCTCAGAATTAATTCCCATAATGGAATTGCTGGGTTGAGCCTCTTAACATTTTTCTTGCTTTTAATAAGTTGTACCAAATTTGCCTTGGAGAATTGTCCTGACTTGCACCTTTACTTGAAGTGTTTGAGAGTGCTCAAGTTCGGAATGTCCGTTCTGAAGGCCATAAGGAACAATACTAAGGCTAGAAATATTTACGTAATGGTGAACAGTCTAGTCGGGTTAAAACCTAGAAAGAATGTGAAGGGCTTTGAGCAATGTGCTAAGAATTTTGAACCTTGTTCTAATGGCAGAAGTACTATTTGGGTGTTTTTGGTTTTGTTTTTCTTTTGTTTCTGCCATTAAATGCTGGTGACTGTTTCCAATGGGTAGGATTTATCAGTCCAAAGGGAGGCAGTATTTATCAATGGAGAGGAAGGAAAAAAAAAGAGTGAAATATTTTCAGTGAAATGGAAATTGAACATAACAGATGAAGGACAGAGAAAGAGAAAAGAAAAAGTCATTCTCCTATCCTGGTCTTTTGACATACAGGACTTTTTTTTTTTTTTTTTTAAGATTTTATTTATTTATTTGAGAGAGAGAGAGTGAGCACAAGTTGGGGGGGAGGTGCAGAGGGAGAGGGAAAAGCAGACTCCCCACGAGCAGGGAGCCAAATGTAGGACTCGATCCCAGGATCCCGAGATCATGACCTGAGCCGAAGGCAGATGTTTAACCGACTGAGTCACCCAGGAGTCCCTAACATACAGGACTTCTTGATGGTTTTGTGACAATAATGATAACCACCATTTTTTAACCTTTTATTGAGTGTCCATAGCAATTTGGGTTTTAAACCACATTTTATGGATAAGAAGGCAATGACTAGTCAGGCCATGTACCTTGTTCAAGATCATACAATTTGTAAATTATAGGGCTGGGAATAAAACTTACATCAGTTGCTTCCAGATCCCATGCTCTTACTGCTGCCCTACACTGGACATACGGGACTTCATGAGCAGGACTTTTTTGGTTTTGTTATTAACTTATATATCTGAGACCAAAGGCATAGTGGGCTTGGGTTGACATATGCAGTGAATGCCCGGCAGAGTTACCTGCCTTGCACATTATTTTCTGCAGATTCTGCCAGACCAGTATCTTAGAATTAGAGGGAACTTCAATGATCATCTTGTTCAGCATCTCCTGTACTGTCCTCATTCACATCTAAGATGGATAATTTCTGCTTTAAAACTTTACTGTATTACACTTGAAGGACTTACTTAATATAGTCGAGGAGTGGAATGAAAGAGAAAAAGTCATGTTTGCCTCTAGAGAGGTTAACCATTGAGTAGAAAAAGTGATGTATAGATAGTGCTAGAGATAAGTCCAAGAGTCCGTTGTGTTGTTTTCAGTCTTATCCATCTTTCACAGCTTAGGAACTCTTGTGCTAAGGAGAGAGAAGAAATGTATTCCTGACCCATAACTGTGATGAGTTAACCTACTTTGGTAATGTATTTATAATCCTTTTGAGCTCCTTGGAGGAAAGATGCAATATGAATATAAAATAATAACAGAACTAACCTTCAAGCATTTTCTGAATGCGCAGGTGTGGTTTGAGCCTTAATGAATTTGTGTTAGTAAAATATTCTGAGATCCCAGTTGAAGGGAGCTAGAGAACACAAATGGCTATTAATTATTATTATTGTCAACTCCCGCCCAGTCATGGAGATTGATGGTCTCTGCCATTTTTTATCCCCACAAGTGTAGCTACAGGTGCCAGTCCATTGTGCCATAAATGTCTAATCCGTTAGAAGAATTAACTCTACATTGGTTAAAAAAAAATAATGATTTCCCATAATCTATTCTGAATAAACTGCTCCATCCCCCTCCTGTTCCATCTAGTGACTCTTCATATCTCTAATGAGAAAACTGCCCTAAAACCCTGCCCAGATCCTTTGTGTTTCACATTGGCTAACACTGCAAAGAAACTTCACAGATTTGTATGTTTATGTAGTATCAGAAGACGAAGAAGAGGGGACGTGGTTTCGCTTTGTGGCATCTTTTGCCTACTTTGTGTCATACTGGCTAGCTCTTGTCACCCAGAACATCTATCCTAGGTCTATCTCTGGTCAACCTCTACCAGGATTTTTCTCAATTACCGTATTTTAAATGGCCTTAACTACTCCAACAGAAGCTTCAGGAGCAAAGCCAAAATATGCTTCCCCGGTTTCACTCTTGTCCCAGGGAGGCAAGGGAGAAAGTTGGTGGTTGTTTAACTCTGCCCCCAATCACTGTCTATTGTCATCGGATGAGAAACACAATGGAAAGATCTGGGCAGATGGAATGGTTCAAGTACATCTCAAACGTGATTACAGAAAAGTCTCATTGGCTTTTGAGATACAAACATTTAGCTGTTAAACAAACTTCTACATCCCTACAATTATTGCTTGCCAATGCAGATGCAGCTCAAATGAATCCCAGCTCATCTTGAATGCAGCGTTGATGTCTCCAAATGAAGCTTTTTGCTATTTTAGCCAGAGAGGGAGCCGCTGGTATTCAGCTGAGTGATCTTGTGACAATGTCCTCCCTGTTTTCCAGTGAAGTTTGAAGGACATTTTCAATCAGGTTAATGAAGACCTGCTGATCCAGGCCTGAAATGGTTTGTTTACAACCCTCCACTTGCCTGTCCATGAAGAGCCATTCTCTTTTATCTACCAGCCAATCGCAGCCCGCTCGTGTTAACATCTGGCCTGAGCAGCTGCCAAGAGAGGAAGCACACTTTCTGGCCCCTCCAGCTAGTAGCAAGTGTGTGTAATTGAGAACCTGTAATTGCAAGAACTCACAGACCTAGGCAGAAACAGTGAGGAGGAGCTGAGATGGGACAAGGAAGCGGGGGAGGGGGCAGCCTTTGTGGGGCTTTGGAGGTTGTAAGAATCACACAGCATAACGCAGCGATTCCCTTTCATCTGTGCTTCTGTAGAGAGGTTCTTGTAACGTGTCCGATGACGCCTGCACCACTTTTTAATTAAAGTAACAAACACACAAGAAAGAAACAAGACGGGGCGCCTGGGTGGCTCAGTCATTAAGCGTCTGCTTTCGGCTCAGGTCATGATCCCAGGGTCCTGGGATCGAGCCCCTCATCGGGCTCCCTGCTCAGCGGGAAGCCTGCTTCTCCCTCTCCCACTCCCCCTACTTGTGTTCCCTCTCTCGCTGTGTCTCTCTCTGTCAAATAAATAAAATCTTAAAAAAAAAAAAAGACAGAAAGCAAAGAAAGCAAACCAGAGAACTTAATATTTTCTCAAACTGAAAATGTGAGGGATCGTTTATGCATCTGGGAGGTGCTGTTTTGATTCTATGACTAAGTCTGCCCTGAGCCCAGATTTATTCCTACGGGGATGTGGCAGGCGATGATAGAAACCGGGTTGTCGCTTCCACCTTTCCATGCAAGCTCGCCACCCCCCCCCCCCCCCCCCCGGCACACTGAAATGGTACTGCCTGAGCAGAAGCTTCATTTCAAAAGGACAGTCTAGTAGCCATTTATTCTGTATCTTCTCAAGAAATTCCCAAGTTCTCCCCCTCTCTTGGGGTCTGTTTCCTCAAGGACTGTGCTCCTCACCTGGCGTGGTTGCTATGAGAACATTTTCAAAGCTCTGGGTGAAGCTAGGTAAGGAACATGCAAGGTGACTGAAAAGGTCTGACACGCCTCCTAGATTTTTCCAGTTTGCCTCACTTTCCCTACACCCCTCAGCTCACTTGGGAACCTCTGTTCCTGTACGTTTCCACCTGCTATTGGCTTGTGATGCAGTAGGAGCCACTAACGCTGAACCTCAGTGGTCTCTGAGAAGCCCTCACAAAGAGCAGAGCAGAGCACACGGGAGGCCAAGGGCAAGGCAATGGGCAAAGCGACCTGGGCCAAGTTTTTGAGCAAGGTGTTGGCTGACGTATCGAAGATCCTGTCAGACTTTTGCCTGGACCTGCTAACAGCATGCTCGGGACAAGCACAAGAAAATAGTATTGTTCTAGAAAATTGAGATTGCAGTTGAGCATTTCATGATACATTGTATTTAATATGGTGGTTATAGGAGGTGTTAGGTCCAGTTATCCAACAAAGGTTTACTGAATGCCAAGGACTTGGATGGGGAATATAATGGGAGCAAGATAGAGATAGTTTCCATGCAAACTAAAGTAAGTGTTCTGAGTCAAGAGTAATGATTTCTGATGGAAAGTAACTTCTCTCCTGGGAGGAGATACATGAACTGACATGAGAAGGATGACAAAGAGGCAGTGATGGTGCAGGTGCAGTCCAGTCTGATGGAAT
This sequence comes from Neomonachus schauinslandi, assembly GCF_002201575.2. NCBI lineage: Eukaryota > Metazoa > Chordata > Mammalia > Carnivora > Phocidae > Neomonachus > Neomonachus schauinslandi. Next base: position 134,994,301 of record NC_058411.1, read on the forward strand.
AGCATGTTCAAAGGCCCTGTGGTAGGAAGAGAATGTGGTATGTTTGAAGAACTAAAGAAGACAAGAGTGGCCCCCAAGAAGAAGGGGACTTAGGTTGAGTTCCCTGGGGTAGCAGCCTCTGAGAGAGAGATCTGTGGGCAGGAAGTTTACCGGTGAGTGTGCTCAGGATCAACACCCAAGGAATGGGCAGAGGGCAGGATGAGCTACAAGGCAGTAGCAACAGAGGCCTCATTTGGTTCCTTAGATTGTTCTGCAGCTGAGATGCTCTTCAGACCCCAGAGGATAGGGGGCCAAACCTTTCCATTCCCATATAGAAGATCTTGTAGGTTACCCCCAGGGAAGGGATGTGACCAAGGCTAGGGCAGATTTGGGGTCTGAAAGAAGTAATTCTCAGAGAAAAACTCAGTTTCGAGCTATACAGGCTTTTTGGGGAAAGGTTTCCTTCTCTGTGCATGCTGGATAAAGGCACCTCTCTGCAATCCTCAGACTCTGTCTTTGGTGATCTTGTAAAACTACCTTGAGTGGTTATTGAATTCTCTACTATAAATGCAGAAGAAGAATTAATTTTGAATGGATGAATCTGTGCCTGGAATGAAAATTAAATGCAGTTTAATATGTATCAAGAGTTGGCACACGGTGGCCCACGGGCTAAGTCTGACCTGCTCCCTGTGTCTTCAAGTCACTCCTTTCGTAAAATCTTTCCTAACTCACCCCACTTCTTCTGTCTCCCACTGAGGTAAAAGTCATTCTTCCCTACTTGCACTTTGTTAATCACATCATCATACTTGCTGTCACATTTTATTATGATCATGTATAAGTTTGCCTTGTTGGCAGGGTGGTGAGATATTGCAGATATAGACTCTGTCCATTCAGCTCTGGAACCTGAGCACTTAGCACAGTCCATTTCCCACAGAAGGCATAAGTTTGCTGCATGAATGAAAGAGATAAATGGAGTAAATATACTTGGTACGGGGGGAAGAACCTGAGGAGAGCTGTGAGAATACCATTTAACATTATTCAGAGTCTTTTATTATAACCTTGTTTTCTCAACGTTATTCCTATCAGCAAGACATTGGTCAATGCAATTACTATCCATGTATCTTTGGGATTCAAATGCTCATTCTCCCTCCTATGTCTCCCTGCTTGTAGAGACCTGGATCTCAACTACGCCTGTCTCTCTTTACCCTAGTCCTGTCAGTGCTTTTATTCACCTTGGATCTCTGCACTCTGGTTCTGACCTTTGACAATATCTTTACCTAGTGGCCTGGTTCCCTGCTGGAGTCTTAAATGACAGTCCTCCCTGAATAGCTTTCCATATTCTTGTCTTTGCATAGCCTGCTAGAAGTTTATCTTCATGCCATGTTAAGCCATAGGACTCAAGTGATACTGCTCACCCCTTTCATGGATTGGCCGGGATCAGTAGTCACCCAGTGCTCTGTGGTTTTAACCACTCTACTAGCCCTTGGGCCTGCTAGCTCTGCCTTGCTCTGATCTGCAGTCTTCCCTGACCTTCTAGAACTGGCACCAGAAGGCATTCTGTAATCAGAAATGAGAGAATGGAGAGGTCACATTGCTAGGGGATGGCTACCTGGTACAACGTTTTTCCAGACGCAAATTCAGTCTGCCTGAAATCTTCTCCTTTCCTATTGCAGCTCTTTGCTTGAAAAAGGAGTTTTCTTCCTCCAAAGGCAGGTTCTCCCCAGCCCTGTGACAGCTGAAGTGAAGCCCCAACACTGGGTGCTGACAGTGTAGTTGACTCTAGTACCAGTGAACAGCATGATGGCGGACGTCATAATTAACAGTGTGTGGCATTCTAGGCTCATCGCAAACATTTTGTACTGCGCTGGATCAATGCAGAATATGTATCTCATGAAGACACTTCTTAGAAACCCAGGTGTCTTTAGCGATGAAATGAGCTAAAAATTTGTAAAGACAAGGCCCCCTGGTTTTTTAAAATGGCTCCAACCCAAAAGGAGCTGAAGGCTTAGTTGGCAAGGAGACATAGTGTCAGCAAGGCTAATGGGTAGCCCCTCGATCTCAGCTATGAAGGACCCAACTGCAGGATTAATATTATTTTTCCTACAGTTGTCCAAGGACTCATCTAACAACACTGCCTCCCAATGTTGAATGCTGTGTTTATTCCTTCTCTAAGCAGCCAAACTTACTAATCTGGAATCAAGTCCCTGACCGGGTGACCCCTGGGAAGTGGAGAAAGCCAGAAGCCAGCCTGATGGCATGGTACCTGTTGGACCTGAGTAATCCTTGAGAGAACACTGGTTTGCAGGGCATGACTGTTTCATTAAAGAGTTCTCAGAAGTGTCTGGATGGGTTTCAAATACCCTCCTTTGCCTTCCTCCATGTGAATGGGGTACACCTGGTTGAAGCAAAGGATGAGAACATGAAACATCTTTAACTAATCCTGAGCTTTTTTGTTCCCTCCCCAATTTGGTTTCCGGTCATATTGGCCCACAGTTATAGTTGTGGTGTTTCAGCTAAACAACAGCTGGGACTTGACAGCCAGCCAGCTGCAGCCTGCTAGAGCAAACACTTGAGCTCCTAAATGTATAAAAATGATAAAATGACTAGACATATAGGTTTCTAATTGCAGCCAGGATTCTGCAGCTGGGAAGTCACCAGAAGATATATATTCTGTGTTGTAATCCAGCAATCATGCGCTCCACCCCGACTGAAAAGCACTTCCCTTTCCCCCACCCCGAAGATTGCTGCCAAGACGTGAAGTCCATTTCCAGCCTGCAAATGATGTTCACTTCTTATTAAGGAGCTGACCCAGCTCTAGACTTGTAAATCCAGCCAAAGATTGAGCCAGGGAGATGGATCAGTTGAAGTTCGAGGGGGACATGATGATAAGGTAATGTCAGAAATAAGAGTCTGATGCGGGCCTCAGGTGAGATATGCGGGGGTCACAAAGGCAGCCCCCCAATCCAGCTGCCCACAACACCGTCCACAAGATGTAGAGCAGAGCCTCTTCTTTCCTCTCTGCAATCTTCCCACCCTCCTCTGCCCTCCCCTCCTTCCCTCCTCTCTTTTCCCCTGTTCCTCTTATCTCTAGATGCACACCCTCCTTCCTTCACATGACTGGATAACTCATCATCCTTCTCTGCTGGACCTGTTCCAACAATGCGGAGATGTTCATCTTACTTGAACGTCTCTCCCAAGCATTGAGAGGGCTTTCTTCTCCCTTTGTAGCAGAAATTTCCCTGACATCAAATATTCATCCTTCCTTCTCTATATAGTTAGTCTTCCAAGCATTTGTTCTTGATTCGGGGGGAAAGACATGACCAAACTTCTGTAGTAAGTTTTCTTCTGCTTGAAATTTGGCTTGCAATACTGTCATTTCACAGTGGATTTAAAAAGCTGAGCTCTTTCTTTGTTCTCTCATTCCCTGGAGTACTGATCTTCAGCCTGTTGGACTAACTAGCCTTAATAGCAGAAGGACTGGCAGGGCGGGGGGAAAAGGATGTGTGACAAAGGAGATCGAGAAAGGACAATACCTCTGGGATAGTGGAAAGCATTATCTGGCTATTTCATTGGGCCTGTGGTACTACACTGCCCTGGTTTTTTGCTCTTTTGTGCTAGAACAAAAATCCTTAATGGAAAGGACTTTTTTTTTTTTTTTTTTTTTTTTCTGTTCTTCAGGGTTGAGCCCAGAACCTGACATCTGACATACACTTAAAAATAATGCTTATCGGGGCGCCTGGGTGGCTCAGTTGCTTAAGCGACTGCCTTCGGCTCAGGTCATGATCCCAGGGTCCTGGGATCGAGTCCCACATCAGGCTTCCTTTGCTCTGCGGAGAGCCTGCTTCTCTCTCTGCCTCTGCCTGCCACTCCCCCTGTTTGTGCTCTCTCTCTCTGTCAAATAAAGAAATAAAAATCTTTAAAAAAAAAATAATGCTTATCAGTGAACAGTGAATGAATGAACTCTAGTCAAATCTGGTTGGATCTGTTTGTACTGATGGTAATGCCCTACATTTGTAAGATTTTCCAAAATGTTTCCACATATATCATTTTACTTGATGTGACTATTAGTGAGTTGTCACTTTTTCCCTACACTTTCATGAATGAGCCAGAAAGCATAAAAATGAGCAAGTACTTTGAAGCAGAGAATTTAACCAGAAGGAACAGTGGCATAGATGATCTAGATATATCACATACCTGGCCTGTTGTGGTTTAGATCAGAGTCAGCAAATCATAGCCTGTGAGCCAAATCTGGCCTGCAGGTCATTTTTATAAATGAAGTTTTATCAGAACACAGCCATGCTCATTCATTCCATAATGTCTGTGGCTGTTTTCTCACTACAGTGGCAGAGTTGAATAGTTGTGAGTGATGGTCAGGCCCACAAGGCCCAAGATATTTACTGTTTGGTCCTGGACAGAAAAGATGTGTTGACCTCTGGTCTAGATTTTACTAACAGCAGGTGCACATGTCACGTTTAAGGATGTCAAGGAAGGTAGGGAAATCCTGTCTGCCTTTGGAGCTCCTCTTGATCGTTGGGTGTGTTTTCTTTTTCTTTCTTTTCTTATTTCATAAAAAAGATTTTATTTATTTATTTTTGCGGGGGAGAGAGAGAGAGAGAGTGAGCGTGCATGAGCTCGAGCTTGAGCAGTGGGGGGGAGGGGCAGAGGGAGACACAGACTCCCTGCTGAGCACGGAGTCTGAGGCAGGAGTGGATCCCAGGACTCTGGGATCATGACCTGAGCCAAAGGCAGATGCTTAACCTACTGAGCCACCCAGGTGCCCTGGGTGGTATTTTTAGATCAATGATCTACATAATACACTTAAAAGAAAGTTTAGGGAGTAAGCATGGGGAAAATAAATAAAAAAAACAACACAAAAACAAGGGCTTTTTACTCCAGTTCGTTGTGGTGTCTCAAAAGGCTCAGCTCAGTGAGGCACTCCTGAGGACCCGTTGTTGTACAAGGCACCTGCAACAGCGCGCAGCCTCCCTTCTTATCTCAGACTTTCTGTTGTCTTTACACTTGAGAAGTCACTCCAGATGCAGTAATTAGGTCTGGGTGCTTTTCATCATCCGTGGAGTGGGTGCAGACTGCCTTTGCTCTGAGAACTTAATTTTTTTTCCCTGAAGGATTCCTGAGTAGAGTGAACATATGGGACCTCTCACACCTGTAGGCATTTTAGCAATTTCCTCTGATGAATCCATTTGTAACCCTCTTCTCAGTTATACCGACGGGTTCCTCTTCTTTTCTTTTATTATTATTTTTTTTTCTTGCAGCCTCTGAAAGATTTTGCCTTTCACAGGGCCAGGAAGTCATGAGATATCATGAGCTATCTGGTTAGCTGTGGGGAAATTTTTGCATTTGGATGACTTTGTAACTTGGATAAGTTGGGGTGGATTTTTCTACAGGCCGATCCTTTTTATTTATCTGCATGAGAACACCGTATTCTAGAAGTCCAATTCCAGGATTTGCAGTTTGCCTCTTTATCTTGGTGACTGTCATTTAGCCTTACTGGTTTTATTAGTGGGTTATAGATAAGGAAACTGATTGCAAACTAGTTAAGTGACCTCAAGATTAGATTGAAATCCTGCAAGTAAAAAGAATATTGAAATACCCTGTTTCATGGAGGCATCTGCTGTGTTAAAATAGCATAGACTTTGGGATAAGAGGATCTGGGTTCAAGCCACATCTCCATCACTTACAAGCTCCAGGTCTGTGGTTGAATTGCTCGGTAACTTCTCTGAGCCTCAGTTTCCTCTTCTGTGAGATGTGGATGATCACAGTATCATCACCCTCACTGAATTCAACTCCATTCTATTCATTTTGACAGAATTCTCTTGAGCATATACTTTTTCTAGGCTCTTTGTCTAGCACTGTGGTTATACAAAAATATAATTTTTTTCTCCTTCAAAGTTTACGCTGTGCTGAGGAGTCAGAGACACAGAAAGATGGTTTCATTATGACTTGGTACAGATTCTATGGAATATGATCCAGGTTGTGTAGGGATATAGGAGAAGGATAGTTTGCTCAGTCTGAGTGTCCAGGGAAACTTCCTCTGAGACAGGATACCTGAGCAGTGATTGGATTAGAGTCAACAAGCTAAGAAGAGGAGTATTTGGGGAGGAAAGAGCTTGAGGGGAGGACATTGAGAGATGTTTAGAGGACACATGGAAGAAGACAGACTGGCAGAATGTGAGTGGCAAGGGAGAGTGAGAAACCCAGGGTGACTTGGACACGCCAAGGGACAATGGCATCATCTATAGAGCAGGATGATCTTTTGTCAGGGGGAGTCTCATGGCCCCTTGAGAAACAGAAAAGAGTGCTTTGAGCCCACCCTCCTTAATTGTGGAAGTTTTAAAGTCTCTTGATATTTCCAAGATTTCCTAAGGCTTAAGTTCTCACGATCTCCTGAGTGTATACACTTTCTTCTGTAATGCCGTGGGTTTCTACACTATATTTATCCACATGCGAAACTGTTCACTTCACTTGTTGCTGCAAATCACTCAGAGAAACATTCCTGAACATTGTAGACTCAATCCAAGGGCTTGTTGATAGATGGTAGTCACCCTGGGTACCACGAAAGAAAGCTTTCCAGATTATTTCCTTTACAGGCCTGTGCTCAAAAACCCCGTTGGCCTTTGTCCCCTCCTGCATTTGGCCTCCTAGGACCCTTGTCTTCCCTCTTCACTGCTTCGTTCACACTGTTGTTTTCTCCTCCTTTTCCCTCTTTCTCTGGAGCCACAAACCATTCCCCAAACCTCCCCACTCTCAGAATGGTTGCTCCTTATTCTCAGAACCTTTGGTGTTCACTGGCATCCTGGCTCTTGTGACATTGAGACAGGAGGTGAGTGGGGGAAGCATCACCTTTTACTCTGTTTATTAAGTTTTTCCTTCAGAAGTTAGTTCAGGTTCTGGGATAGTACTTGTCTCTGGGACATCAAGTTTACTCTCTGGTTTTACTTCTCTTAGGAGATGCTTCTCAGAAGCAGTAGTTTTGTAGGTCATCTTGTCCTTTCCCTAATGTTTGTATTTAAAGAAAGGTGATTGTTGAGTATTATTCTCCCCTCTTCACTGGCTGTTCCCATGTTGATTTTACAAGTTCTGCAGGATAATGTCTCAGTTTTGGGCTGAGGAGCTCAGTTTGTCCTAGTGGGCTGTCCTAGAGAGGATGAGACTGTGGGTCTAATACTCAGGCTAGGTAGTCACACAATTAAAAAATCCCAGTTCCATTGCTACAGGCTGCACCTTCATTCTGCTAGCTGCCCCAAAGGTGTATGCCATTGATCACAAAGTTAAACAGGTATGAATGACCCTGAAAAATCTATCACCACCCTGGGATCGTAAGCCTACTCTTACATCAGCACATTCATTGGCCATGAAAATCTTTATTTAGCTAGCACTAGGGTTTTTGCCTGATTTTTATGACTGGGATAATAGGGCCAGGACCCTTTTGCTTGTGACAAAAACTCATGAAAACTAGCTTAAGTCAAAAAGAGAATCAATACTCATTTATCAGAAAAATACAAGGGGACAATGGACTTCCTCTCCTCTCCGCATTCTTCCTTTAAACCTGCCCTCTCTTTCCTGGTTAGGTTTCCCAGATAATAGAAAAGATGATCACCAGAAGTTTCAACTATTCATAGCCTTTCAGTACTCATGGCTTCTAGATAGGATTCATCCTCTTCCTTGACAATTTTAGCAGCAGTCCTGGGAGGGAGGCTTTAATTGGCACAGTTTGAGTCATGTGCATATCCAAGAGCCATTGAGTGGGTGTGAAGGAATGTGGCACTCTGATTGGCCAGATCTGGGTCATGTGTTCAATCCTGGAACTAAATATGAAATGAGCCTCTTCTGAAGCATTGGGATTGAGGATGAAGAATACTGATGCACCCAACACATGCTGGATTTATGCTTCCTAGCCCAATGAAGAGGATACAGTCCTGGTAGACTGGGGTCCAGTCCTCACACCCTGCTCAGCTCTGTCAACTGTTAGGCACTGGATCCTGATCCCATACCCAAGTTGTTGATTGGGATCCCGTAGTGAAACTGTTTACAGTTACTATAGTGCCATAACTACCTGAGGGTACACATCAACACTGTATGGTTGCTGCCATAGTATCTCACTGTCCTCATATATATGGAAAGAAGGTAGTTCTAAATAAAAGTGTTAACATATATAGTCTTTTATACACATATATAGTCTTTATATATGCTATATTTTATGAAAGTATATATACACATATATAGTCTTTTACTTGGGAGCACTGATCTTTGAAAAATAAATCTCAATAATTCCCACTTCATAACAGGTATACCACAAGCCATTATACTCATGTATTTGTTTTGCTCATAAAATAATTCACACATACTGTAATGCAGAGAATAATGTGAAGAATACGCTTAAAACTAATGCTAATACTTGACAAATTGTAATGCTTTTACATATTTGCTTCTGGTTTATTTTTAAACAAAGAAATATTGAAGATAGGTTTGAAGCCTCCTTGTATCCATTCAAAACCCAATTTCCATCCTTTCCTCTCCAAGATTACAAATACACTGAGCTGGTGTTTGTCATTCATATCTATCTATCCATCTCTCTATCTACTTCTGCTTTTGCATTTTCTCTTTGCCTTTTTTGGTCAATTTTTCTATGCCTGTGTATGACTAGCTTACAATGTTTTCATAGAAAATGTTAATTTAAGTTCTCCATTAATTAAAAGTAAACACACATACACCCCCTAAAAAAAACACCCTAAAATTAACAGCAACAACAAAAAAATCCTCATATGTAACTTTTTCCCAGGTTGATCTACCAGCTTTTGTGAGATGTTTAAGAAAAAAGAGAAGAAACAAAAAACTCCCACTATGATTGTGATCTTGTCGATTTCTCCTTGTAATTATTTTTGCTTTTGTGTTTTGAAGTGATGTTGCTAGGGGTATACATATTCATGGTTTTCTGAGAGTTTCTTAGTGCATTGTTGCTTTGAGGGTTATATTTTGTCTCCCTTTATTCTGATTAACGATTTTGCTGTGAATATTTTTTCCATGTAGTAGTGATTGTTAGAGGTTTGTTTATTACTCAGTTTTCTCTTATTTTGTGTTTGCTGATCATCTCTCTTTTCCTATTTTATTATTTTTTATTCTTTTTTTGTGTGTATTCTATTCATCTTCTTTCTTTGGATTTACTCTGTTTTTCCTCTTTGATCCTTGATTTGAAGAAATTCATTTTATGATATTTATCATTTACAATATAAATTTGATAAGCATTATTTTCTTATATTGCAACCTATTTTGTAATTTCCAACATTATTTCTTTAAACCCGTGGATTGATTAAATTCTATCTTTAGGCATCGGATGGTGGTAGAGGTGGTTATTATTATTAAAATAATTGTTCTTATAAACTTTGAGGTAATGCTTGATTTCTAATTCGGTCCCATTGTGATCAGGGAACCTGGACTATATGGGAATAGTTCTTTAATATTTATTGAATAGGAATCTTCTTCATAACATATATGGTACCTGACAAATTTTTATGAATGTTTAATATAGGGTATAAAGATGGACATATTCTCTGTTGGGAGCAGAATTATTTAAGATCAAGCTTTTCGATACAGTATTTAAATTTTTATCTTATTTTTTCTTTTATCCTTTTTTTCTATTTGATTTATCGGTTTCTAAAGGAAGTTTATTAAAAATATCCTAATATTATTTGTCCTTGGAACTATTTTATCTTGTCTCATGTTTTTGTCTTAAATTTAATTTCCCCCCAATATTAGTATGGCTAAGTCAGATAGAAATATATCTAGTGAATCTTTTTTTTCCCCCAAAGATGTGTTTTCAACCTCTCTCTGGTAATTTAAATATTCTTCTTCTAAATATTATGTAGCTGAGGTGTTTGTTTGTTTTTAGAAAATCCAATAAATAGTAGCATCTTTTAAAAGATTACTTAATTTTATGTTTACTGTAAGTGCTGACCTATTTGCATTAATTTCTTTCATCGTATTTTGTGCTATTTATTTAACATAATTTTTTCTTTGCTTACTTTTTTTAACCCCACCATTTCCACCTCTGTTGGCTTATAGATTTTTAAAAATTCCTTTGTTTTTCCCCTCTGCCAGATTGGAAGTTATTAATTATTTTTTAATTATTTTTAAAAAATTTTCCTTAATTAAAAAAATATTGAAGTGTAATATACATATAGAAAATTGCACACAAAAAAGTGAATTTGTCACAAACTGAGCATTCACGTAACTCACATACAAGAAATAAAACATTGTTGGGGGTCCCGGGTGGATCAGTTGATTAAGCTTCAGACTCTTGATTTCAGCTCAGGTCATGATCTTGGGGTCCTGGGTGGAATCCCAGGTGGGGTTGTGACCTCAGAGTGGAGTGTGCTTGAGATTCTCTCTCTCCCTCTGCCTCTCCCCCTTTCTAAAATAAATAAATAAATAAAATCTTAAAAAAGAAATAAAACATTGCCGATATTTCAGAAGCACAAGGCATTAGTGCATTTTAAAGATAAATTTTTAAAGTTAATTAAGTTCCACTCTCAGAAACTTCCTGCTTCTGTGTTCAAACCTTCTGCCTCTGGGGCACGTCCCATCCTTCCAGCCTGTGACTAGCAGCATAGAAAAAAAGAATTACCTATTATCTTCTTGCCCCATACAAACCGTGAGGCGAACAAAAAAAATAAAATAAATTTTAACCATGAAGAAGTCTTGCTCATCCAGGCTGGTAGGTGCGGCAACCAGATCAGTGCCAAGTTCTGGGAGGTAATCAGTGATGTGCATAGGATCGACCCTGCTGGAACCTACCTATAGTGACCTGCAGCTGGACTACATCTCTGTGTATTATGATGAAGCTACAGGTGGCAGATATGTTCCTGAGGCTGCCTTGGTGGATCTAGAACCTGGGGCTATGGACTCTGTTCATTCAGGTCCTTTTGGCCAGATGTGAAGACCAGACAACCTGGTTTTTGGTAAGTCTGGGGCAGGCCATGGGCCGCTCTGTAGAGTGGCCAAGCTGGTTGCCTCAGTCCTGGATGTGGTGTAGAAGGAGGCAGACAGCCCTGACTGCCTGCAGGGCTTCCACTGGAGCCGCTTGCTGGGTGGGGGCACAGGCTCCAGAGCGGGCACCTTGCTCATCAGCAAGACCACATCATGAACACCTTCGGGTGGTACCCTCACCCAAAATGTCCCACACTGTGGCTGAGCCCTACGACACCACCCTCTCTGTTCATTAGATGGTAGAGAACACAGATGAGACCCACTGCATGGACAACTGGGCCCTTTAGGACTTCGGCTTCCATACCATTAAGCTGACCACATCCCGCTGAAGGGACCTGAACCACCTGGTCTCAGCCACCATGTGCAGCATCACCACCTGCCTCCATTTCTTGGTCAGCTCAGCACTGGCTTCCGCAAGCCAGCATTCAAGTTGGTGCCCTTCCTGCATCTCCACCTCTTCGTGCCTGGCTTTGCCCCTCTGACCAGCCATGGAAACCAGCAGTGTGGGGCCCTCACTGTGCCCAAACTCACCTGGCAGGTCTTTGATGCCAAGAACATGATGTCTGCCAGTTCATGGCCATGTTCCGGCACAAGGTCATCTCAACTGGTATGCAGGTGAGGGCATGGACCAGATGGAGTTCACTGAAGCTGAGAGCAGCAGGAATGACCTTGTACCAGCAGTACCAGGATGCCACCGCAGAAGAAGAGGCCTAAGGCAGAGCACCATCACCTCAGGCTTCTCAGCTCCCCAGCCTTCTTCCTCAACTGCCCCTTTCCTGTCCCTCAGAATTTGCATTTCCCTCCTCTATCTTGTTTTGTTTTTGTTTTCCTTTTTTGGAGTGGAGGGCCCTAGGACAGTGCATGGCACATAATAGGCACTCAATAAATATTTATTTTTGTTAAATGTCTCCTCTCTTCCACTCTGGGAAACCTAGATTTCTGCCCTTCTGGGTGACCCTGTATTTCCTTTTGGTGCCCCCTTCTCCCCTCTGTCCATTTGATATTTCCCTTGGTTTTTAAGATAATTCTCCAGGAAGCTGGGTTTCATTGGATCCCCTTTAGAACCACGCACTGCAAACCCAGTTGATGGCCACCATCCATGTGGTAGCCCAGGGGAAAGGAAACCAAGCTACCTCATAGCAGGTAGCGGTACCTATAAGGAAGGGGTAGGGTTTTCCATTCTAGAGCAGTTTTGGAGAGAGGGATCCAGGCTATTGAAGTCCTAATTTCCAGGTGTTTCCCTGCTCCTCTCTCAGCTTCAGGGGAGGTGTTAACAGTATTATCTCCATTTTTAGTCTTCTTCCAAGCTCTGTTCCAAGCTGTTTCCTTTGCAGGGGTTTGCCCCCACTCTGTCAAGTACCATCCTTCCCTCTCCCACTTTACCTCCTTCACATGTTGGGTTCCATCTTTTTCCCTGGTCAGAGAAGGGGGCCAAGAGGGAGAAGAGAGACTGGCCTTGTTCCCAAAACCCCCAGAAAGTCGATTCCCCCGCTTTTCTTAACAAAAACCCAGCCCTGCTGTGTATATATGGAAAGGTGTGTACTGTCACCTGAATATTGGAGTTATTCCTCCAGAGAGGGGACAAGGAGACCCTTCGTCTTTTGGCAGTATCTTATCTCTTCCTTTTGCTATTCCCTTCCTCTCCCCACCCTTGGTTTTGTCCAATCCTGCCCTTCAAATTTCTATTTTGTGTTGAACTAACTTTTTTTTTTTCCATATTGAAATGATGACATTGCCCCAAGAGCCAAAAATACATGAGAATTGAAAAAAAAAATAAAGTTAATTAAGTTCTGTAAATTAGCTAAAGTTATACGGTATCTCTATACTTTCCCATATGAGATGAGGCCTTGAACAAACCTAACTAGTCATTAAACACTGTTTCTCACCTTCTTTAATGTTGTTTTTAACTTTAATTTCACTTAATTGAAGCAAAGAAAGTCAATTATTTTATATTTCTGCAGTTACATAAATTTACCCAGTTGCATCTCACTTCCTCTCTGTGTGCTGTTTTTGCTTCTTCCTAAAGTACATCCTGTAGTAGTTTTTTTCAGTACTGATTTATGAGAATGAAACTCTAAACTTCATTTCATGTCTAAAAATATCTTTATTTCATTTCACTTGAATGACTTTTCATGCTGACATAAAATTCCAATTTGATAATTAAGAATTGTCAAACTGGACAGTCAATACTTGAAATTTTTTTTCTTCATTGTCTTCAGGTATTTATCATTAATAATGTTAAACCCACACAATATAATTGACATTTATTTGAAAGAAATTTGTCTTTTCTATTTGATAGTTTTTAAGAACGTTTCTTTCAATTTTCAGTATAGGGTGTCCTCCTATTTTCAGTATGGCGTCTCCCCCTTCTCCCATCTGTGCTTGATGACCCCACCTGTGGGTTCTGTATGGTTCTGCCCCTTGAGAATAAATCTTCAGTCTTCTGACATGGAAGGGAAAGAAAGGTTGCTTAGTCATATAACATGGGGGATGGGATCTGAGGGTCTGATTTCTTTTCATACAGACTTTCAACTAATACTGTATTTGGAAATTTTCTGTATGTCTCATAGTGAGAGACACCATTTGCATCCATTTTATGATCTCTTTCTCTTGTAAATTGGCTTCCTTTCTTTTGATGTATAAATTTGAGGGATCTCTGATCTGCTAATTCACATAGCACTAGACCATCTGCTTTCAGTCTCTCAATATTTAGATATTTCTTGTCTGTTGTCATGTCTTCTATTTTCTGTGCATTTGGAGATTTATGAATATTATTAAAATCCTTTACAGTAATTTTGGAGGGGGGTTCCTGGAGATATAATAGATGAGTGCATATATTCAATCTTCAGTGTTTAAATAAAAATCCTTTCCATTAAGATTTTACAGACATTGGAAATTCTATTAACAGAAGATAGAGTCCTTCATTTCATAATTAGAAATATCCCAGAGAGACATAGCACATTAACTTATAATTATAAATGGCTGTTATGCTTCCCTCTTTATAATTGACCCCCGATTCAGAATTAATTGCTTCCATATCCCTGTTATATCTCCTTCACATATTTACAGTTTTTGGTTGGCAGGCCTCAATAACTAGACTGTGAACTAGTTGGGATTATGTTCAAGGCACTTTTGCACTTGAGTATCTTTGGTCGTGATCACAGTGCTTGGTGCAGAGGACGCTTCATAAATGCTTCTTCAATAAAATGGAATAATTTAGAATCGAATTAGCACAAAAACTTTCAGCTATGACAAGAGTGTTTCTCACCCATTGGCAAGAAATTTCAACCAGATGTTCCCTGTGTTCCCAGATTTTTCTCCCAGATTTGCCACACGATTTGATTGATCATTGGGTTTGGCAACTGGCATTATGAGGAGATTAAAACCTCAAGTAATGCTAAATTAACAATATTCTTTTATGTTTGTATAATTCTTTCATTGTCTTAAGATGTTTCTGTAGTCATATGTTTTTTTAATCCTCCTATATCCCTGCAATATCAGAGAGTTACAAGGTGTACTTTATTTTGTTTTTGTGTATTCTTTCGAAGAATACAAGGTACTGGTGGGGATAATTATCATCAATTTGGGAAAATAAAAGAGTATTTCCTTCTTTAATGTGATTTTCTGTAAAACTATGAGAAGCCAAGGGTAAAGAGACCTCTCTTTATTCTTTTTATACATACAAAATAAAGTTCCTATTTAGTACAAACGGCTAGACACAATTTTAAGTATCCCAGATATTCTTGCCTACACAATAGCTGACATCCAACAAAGGTCAGCAAGAGGATTAATGACCATTTTTGCCTAGAGTATAAAGAGTTGCTATTGTTAATTCTGAATATTGTCTATTCTATCCCTAAAGAAACAGGGGGCCTGGGGATTGTGGCTGGGATGTGGTTCCAGGAGAGAGGAATGGTATGGGTTTGGCAAAGGTGAGGGTCTGTGCGTAGACACTTTGAACAAAGTGAAATGGAACCATGAAGCTCTGATTACACAAGGGAATGTTTGCAAAATCAAGGGAAAGATCCAGAGCAAGACAGCCTGGTAAGAGCTTTAGAGGGTGCTAATTCAGACTAAAAAGAAGGAATGCACATTGAATAAGTTTATTTATTGTGGAATAAACAAAGAATGCAACCTCTGACCTCCACTAATTGGTATTTACAGTTTAGTTCTCTCAACTAGGTTTATAGAATGAAGTGTGTGTGGGCGCCTGGGTGGCTCAGTCATTAAGCGTCTGCCTTCGTCTCAGGTCATGATCCGGGGGTCCTGGGATCGAGCCCCGCATCGGGCTCCCTGCTCAGCGGGAAGCCTGCTTCTCCCTCTCCCACTCCCCCTGCTTGTGTTCCTGCTCTCGCTATCTTTCTCTCTGTCAAATACATATATAAAACCCTAAAAAAAAAAAAAAAGTGTGTGTGTGTGTGTCTGTGTGTGTGTGTCTGTGTAAAGTAAACTTTGTGCCCAATAAGGGGCTAGAACTCATGACCCCAAGATCAAGAGTTGCATGCTCCAGGTGCCCCATGGAATGAGGTTTTGAGCTTCGATTTAGCTAGTATGAAGCTGTGCATTTTTAAATGCTTTAAAGGGGACGCCTGTGGGGCGCCTGGGTGGCTCAGTTGGTTAAGCAGCTGCCTTCAGCTCAGGTCATGATCCTGGAGTCCCTGGATGGAGTCCCTGGATCGAGTCCCGCATCGGGCTCCCTGCTCGGCAGGGAGTCTGCTTCTCCCTCTGACCCTCCCCCCTCTCATGTACTCTCTCTCTCTCTCGTTCTCGCTCTCTCAAATAAATAAATCTTTAAAAAAAAAAAAAGGGGGGGGACGCCTGAGTGGCTCAGTCAGCTGAACGGCTGCCTTTGGCTCAGGTCCTGATCCCAGTGTCCTGGGATCGAGTACTGCATTGGGCTCCTTGCTCCGTGGGGAGCCTTCTTCTTCCTCTGCCCCTCCCCCTGCTTGTGCGTTCTTTCTCTCTCTCTGACAAATACGATCTTTAAATGCTTTAAAGGAAGCTGAAGTGGTAAATAAATCATTCTGCCATCTTAAACTGTCCACAAGGTGTTCAGTGAAAGTAGTGACCTGGTTAGCAGCCAGGAGACCCAAGTTTCAAATCTGCAATTGAATATAAAACATTCAATTGTTATGTAAACGGTGGGGAATAGGGGAATACTCCTTCCTCTTCAGAAAGATCAAATTAATTAACATCATATCATAGCATCAGGGATATCATCTGCTAATACCTAGCAGCTTTTCAGGTGTGACTCCCTTGGTTATCTAAAGAGTTTGTCAGTCTCCTCTCTGAGCTATTTTTATGTTAGCTGTGAGAAAGGCGAGTAACCTCAGTGTCTGTGGCCATTGCTGACTTGTCAGACAAAATGGGCAACTGGTACTACTGTTTTCTTCTCCTGAAAAAAAGACAGATAAACATCCATCATATAGGTAGGACTTCAGAGCTTTATGGTGACAGCTGATGGAAATGCCTTTCATGCCTGTAGGTTGTGGAGGGAGGCTTTGTCTCTCTCAAGGCTTGCTGATGATCATTACCTTGCAGAGAATTTACCAACACCTTATGCTTGACCTCAAAATGAAAGTTGGAGATTCACATGGTGGGCAAGAAAGGTGAGGACAGGGGCGCTGGGTGGCTCAGTCAGTTAAGCATCTGCGCTTGGCACAGGGCTCAAGGAGTGTGCTTCTCCTTCTCCTTCTGCCTCCTCCCCCCTGCTCATGCTCTGTCTCTGTTTCTCTCTCTCTCAAATAAATATATAAAATCTTAAAAAAAAAAAAAAAGTTGAGGACAAGTCAAAACACCTGATGTAATTTGAGCAAGACCCTTAATAAACAAGTAGAATCAAGATATTCAAAATTAATGTAGTTCCTAACGTAAGTATATTTAGTATGTTAGATGTATTTTAATGTATCATTGCTGTGATTTGGTATATGTGAAAAATTTTGGAAAGCAAGCTGTATAGCTTCAGATTTTCTAACATTATTCATAAGGCTCTTCTACATTTCATCTCCAGCTAGATGATTAATAAATAGGGAACTTGAGCTATAAAAAAAAAGAAATCTGAAGACAGGTTATTCCACGTTTCAGTGTGTAAATAGGTAGACATATGCTGATAGAGTAAAACCTCAGTAATTAGGGGGCTAGTTGATGGAGTCTGTGCAATATGTAATGCTATATTTCACAATTTTGGTAATTGCATTTACAAAATTGGGGTATAATTCACATACCATGAAATTCAGCCATTTCAAGTGTGTAATTAAGTGGTTTTTAATATATTCACAAAGTGGGGGTGCCTCAGTCCATTGAGCATCTGATGTCGGCTCAGGTCATGATCTTGGGGTCCTGGGATTGAGCCCTTGTCAGGCTCTGGGCTCAGCGGGGAGTCTGCTTCTCCTTCTCCCTCTGTCCCTCCCCCTGCTCCTGCTCTCTCTCTCTCAAATAAATAAAATCTTTTAAAAATATATATTCACAAAGTGGTAAAACCATCAATAATCTCTTATTTCAGTACATTTTCATTACCCCAGTGGAAATGGTATACCCATTAGTAGTCATTCCCAATTCTCTCATCCTTACAGTTCCTGGAAATCACTAATGTATTCTGTCTCTATGAATTTGCCTATTCTGGACGTTTCATAAAAATAGTGTCATATCGTATGTTGTTCTTTATATCTGGCTTCTTTCACTTAGCATAGGGTTTTCAAAGTTCATCCAAGTTGCATGTTTGACTTAATAATGATTTAATAATAATATTCCATTGAATGGACATACCACATTTGTTTATCTGTTCATCAGTTGATAGACATTTGGCTTGTTTCTACTTTTTTGGTTGCTGTGAGTAATGCTGCTATGAACATCCATGTATAAGATTTTATGTGAACATACGTTTTTCAGTTCTCTTGGGTCTCTAAGAGTGGCTACTGGGTCATATGGGTACTCTATCCTTGACATTTTAAGGAACGGCGAAACTACTCCAAAATAGCTGAACCGTTTTGTATTCCACTAGAATGTATAAGAGTTTCAATTTATCCACATTCTCTAACATATTCTGTTTTATTTTAGCCATTCTAGTGGGTGTGAAATGGTATCTTATTGTGGTTTTGATTTGCATTTACCTAATGATGTTGAATATCTTTTCATGTGCTTATTGGTGATTTGTATGTCTTTTTTTTTGAGAAATGTCTATTCAAATAATTTGCCCAGTTTTTAATTGGGTTGTCTTATCAGATATATGATTTGTAAATATATTCTCCCATTCCATGGAATGTCTTTTACTTTCTTGACGGTATCCTTTGATGCCCAAGAGTTTTTAATATTGATGAAATCCAATTATCTGCTTTTTTTCTTTTGTCACTTTTGCTCTTGGTGCCATATCTATGAAACCATTGCTTAATCCAAGGTCACAAAGATGTGATCCTGTGCTTCTTTCAGGAATTTTATAATTTTACTCTTAATATTTAGCCCTATGATCCATTCTGACTTAATTTTTGTGTATGATTTGAGGTGAGGATCCAAATTCATTCTTTTACATGTGGATATTAAGTTTTCCTAGCACCATTTATTAAAAAGACTGTTCTTTCCTCCTTGAATTGTCTTGGCACCTTTGCAGTAAATCAACTGACCAAAAATGTGATGGTTATTTCTGAACAGTCAGTTCTGTTTCCATTGAGCTATAGGTTTATCCTTATGCCAGTTCCATACTATCTTTTTTTTTTTTATTCTTATGTTAATCCCCGTACATTACATCATTAGTTTTGGATGAAGTGTTCCATGATTCATTATTTGTGCATAAAACCCAGTGCTCCATGCAGAATGTGCCCTCCTCAATACCCCTCACCAGGCTAACCCATCCTCCCACCCCCCTCCCCTCTAGAACCCACAGTTTGTTTTTCAGAGTCCATCGTCTCTCATGGTTCGTCTACCCCTCCGATTTCCCCCGCTTCATTCTTCCCCTCCCACTATCTTCTTCTTCTTCTCCTTTTTTTTTTCCTTAACATATATTGCATTATTTGTTTCAGAGGTACAGATCTGAGATTCAACAGTCTTGCACAATTCACAGCGCTTACCAGAGCACATACCCTCCCCAGTGTCTATCACCCGGTCACCTCATCCCTCCCACCCCACCCCCCACTCCAGCAACCCTCAGTTTGTTTCTTGCAATTAAGAATTCCTCATATCAGTGAGATCATATGATACCTGTCTTTCTCTGTTTGACTTATTTCACTCAACATAATACCCTCCATTCCATCCACGTCGTTGCAAATGGCAAGATCTAATTCCTTTTTTTTTTATATATTGTTTTTTATTCTTATGTTAATCCCCATACATCATTAGTTTTAGATGAAGTGTTCCATGATTCATTGTTTGTGCATAACACCCAGTGCTCCATGCAGAATGTGCCCTCCTCAATACCCACCACCAGGCTAACCCATCCTCCCACCCCCCTCCCCTCTAGAACCCTGTTTGTTTTTCAGAGTCCATCATCTCTCATGGTTCGTCTACCCCTCCAATTTCCCCCGCTTCATTCTTCCCCTCCCACTACCTTCTTCTTCTTCTTTTTTGTTTTTCTTAACATATATTGCATTATTTGTTTCAGAGGTACAGATCTGAGATTCAACAGTCTTGCACAATTCACAGCGCTTACCAGAGCACAAACCCTCCCCAGTGTCTATCACCCAGTCACCCCATCCCTCCCACCCCACCCCCCACTCCAGCAACCCTCAGTTTGTTTCCTGAGATTAAGAATTCCTCATATCAGTGAGATCATATGATACATGTCTTTCTCTGTTTGACTTATTTCACTCAACATAATACCCTCCAGTTCCATCCATGTCGTTGCAAATGGCAAGATCTCATTCCTTTTGATGGCTGCATAATATTCCATTGTATATATATACCACCTCTTCTTTATCCATTCATCTGTTGATGGACATCTTGGCTCTTTCCACAGTTTGGTTATTGTGGACATTGCTGCTATAAACATCGGGGTGCACGTACCCTTTCGGATCCCTACTTTTGTATCTTTGGGGTAAATACCCAGTAGTGCAATTGCTGGATCATATGGTAGCTCTATTTTCAACTTTTTGAGGAACCTCCATACAGTTTTCCAGAGTGGCTGCACCAGCTTGCATTCCCACCAACAGTGTAGGAGGGTTCCCCTTTCTCCGCATCCCCGCCAACATCTGTCCTTTCCTGACTTGTTAATTTTAGCCACTCTGACTGGTGTGAGGTGGTATCTCATTGAGGTTTTGATTTGGATTTCCCTGATGCCGAGCGATATTGAGCACTTTTTCATGTGTCTGTTGGCCATTTGGATGTCTTCTTTGGAAAAATGTCTGTTATGTCTTCTGCCCATTTCTTGATTGGATTCTTTGTTCTTTGGGTGTTGAGTTTGATGAGTTCTTTATAGATTTTGGATACTAGCCCTTTATCTGATATGTCATTTGCAAATATCTTCTCCCATTCTGTCGGTTGTCTTTTGGTTTTGTTGACTGTTTCCTTTGCTTTGCAAAAGCTTTTTATCTTGATGAAGTCCCAATAGTTCATTTTTGCCCTTGCCTCCCTTGCCTTTGGCGATGTTTCTAGGAAGAAGTTGCTTCAGCTGAGATCAAAGAGGTTGCTGCCTGTGTTCTCCTTTAGGATTTTGATAGACTCCTGTCTCACATTGAGGTCTTTCAACCATTTGGAGTCTATTTTTGTGTGTGGTGTAAGGAAATGGTCCAGTTTCATTCTTCTGCATGTGGCTATCCAATTTTCCCAACACCATTTGTTAAAGAGACTGTCTTTGTTCCATTGTTCCTGCTTTGTCAAAGATGAGTTGACCATAGAGTTGAGGGTCCATTTCTGGGCTCTCTATTCTGTTCCATTGATCTATGTGTCTGTTTTTGTGCCAGTACCATGCTGTCTTGATGATGACAGCTTTGTAATAGAGCTGGAAGTCCGGAATTGTGATGCCGCCAGCTTTGCTTTTCTTTTTCAACCTTCCTCTGGCTATGCGGGGTCTTTTCTGGTTCCATACAAATTTTAGGATTATTTGTTCCATTTCTTTGAAAAAAGTGGATGGTATTTTGATGGGAATTGCATTGAATGTGTAGATTGCTCTAGGTAGCATTGACATCTTCACAATATTTGTTCTTCCAATCCATGAGCATGGAACATTTTTCCATTTCTTTGTGTCTTCCTCAATTTCTTTCATGAGTATTTTATAGTTTTCTGAGTACAGATCCTTTGTCTCTTTGGTTAGATTTATTCCTAGGTATCTGATGGTTTTGGGTGCAATTGTAAATGGGATCGACTCCTTAATTTCTTTTTCTTCTGTCTTGTTGTTGGTGTATAGGAATGCCACTGATTTTTGTGCATTGATTTTATATCCTGCCACTTTACTGAATTCCTGTGTGAGTTCTAGTAGTTTTGGGGTGGAGTCTTTGGGGTTTTCCACATAAAGTATCATATCATCTGCAAAGAGTGAGAGTTTGACTTCTTCTTTGCCGATTTGGATGCCTTTGATTTCTTTTTGTTGTCTGATTGCTGTGGCTAGGACTTCCAATACTATGTTGAATAGCAGTGGTGATAGTGGACATCCCTGCCACGTTCCTGACCTTAGGGGGAAAGCTCTCAGTTTTTCCCCATTGAGAATGATATTCGCTGTAGGTTTTTCATAGATGGCTTTTATGATATTGAGGTATGTACCCTCGATCCCTATACTCTGAAGAGTTTTGATCAAGAAAGGATGCTGTACTTTGTCAAAAGCTTTTTCTGCATCTATTGAGAGGATCATATGATTCTTGTTCTTTCTTTTGATAATGTATTGTATCACATTGATTGATTTGCGGATGTTGAACCAACCTTGAAGCCCAGGGATAAATCCCACTTGGTCGTGGTGAATAATCCTTTTAATGTACTGTTGGATCCTATTGGCTAGTATTTTGGTGAGAATTTTTGCATCCATGTTCATCAGGGATATTGGTCTGTAATTCTCCTTTTTGATGGGGTCTTTGTCTGGTTTTGAGATCAAGGTAATGCTGGCCTCCTAAAATGAGTTTGGAAGTTTTCCTTCCATTTCTATTTTTTGGAACAGTTTCAGAAGAATAGGTATTAATTCTTCTTGAAATGTTTGGTAGAATTCCCCTGGGAAGCCATCTGGCCCTGGGCTTTTGTTTTTTGGGAGATTTTTGATGACTGCTTCAATTTCCTTAGTGGTTATAGGTCTGTTCAGGTTTTCTATTTCATCCTGGTTCAGTTTTGGTAGTTGATACATCTCTAGGAATGCATCCATTTCTTCCAGGTTATCTAATTTGCTGGCATAGAGTTGCTCATAATATGTTCTTATAATTGTTTGTATTTCTTTGGTGTTGGTTGTGATCTCTCCTCTTTCATTCATGATTTTGTTGATTTGGGTCATTTCTCTTTTCTTTTTGATAAGTCTGGCCAGGGGTTTATCATTCTTTTAATTCTTTCAAAGAACCAGCTCCTAGTTTCGTTGATCTGTTCTACTGTTCTTTTAGTTTCTATTTCATTGATTTCTGCTCTGATCTTTATGATTTGTCTTCTCCTGCTGGGTTTAGGCTTTATTTGCTGTTCTTTCTGCAGCTCCTTGAGGTGTAGGGTTAGGTTGTGTACTTGAGACCTTTCTTGTTTCTTGAGAAAGGCTTGTATTGCTCTATACTTTCCTCTTAGGACTGCCTTTGCTGCATCCCAAAGATTTTGAATAGTTGTGTTTTCATTTTCATTGGTTTCCATGAATTTTTTTAATTCTTCTTTAATTTTCTGTTTGACCCATTGATTCTTCAGTAGGATGCTCTTTAGCCTCCATGTATTTGAGTTCTTTCCGACTTTCCTCTTGTGATTGAGTTCTAGTTTCAAAGCATTGTGGTCTGAAAATAGGCAGGGAATGATTCCATTCTTTTGGTACTAGTTGAGACCTGATTTATGACCTAGGATGTGATCGATTCTGGAGAATGTTCCATGGGCACTAGAGAAGAATGTGTATTCCGTTGCTTTGGGATGGAATGTTCTGAATATGTCTGTGAAGTCCATTTAGTCCAATGTGTCATTTAAAGTCTTTATTTCCTTGTTGATCATTTGCTTAGATGATGTGTCCATTTCAGTGAGGGGGGTGTTAAAGTCCCCCACTATTATTGTATTGTTGTCGATGTGTTTCTTTGCTTTTGTTATTAATTGCCTTATATAAATGGCTGCTCCCATGTTAGGGGCATAGATATTTACAATTGTTAGATCTTCTTGTTGGATAGACCCTTTAAGTAGGATATAATGTCCTTCCTCATCTCTTATTACAGTCTTTGGTTTAAAATCTAATTTGTCTGATATAAGGATTGCCACCCCAGCTTTCTTTTGGTGTCCATTAGCACGGTAAATGGTTTTCCACCCCCTCACTTTCAATCTGGGGGTGTCTTTGGTTCTAAAATGAGTCTCTTGCAGACAGCATATCGATGGGTCTTGTTTTTTAATCCAGTCTGATAGCCTGTGTCTTTTGATTGGGGCATTGAGCCCATTTACATTCAGGGTAACTATTGAAAGATAGGAATTTAGTGCCATTGTATTGCCTGTAAGGTGACTGTTACCGTATATTGTCTGCGTTCCTTTCTGGTCTATGTTGCTTTTAGGCTCTCTCTTTGCTTAGAGGACCCCTTTCAAGATTTCCTGTAGGGCTGGTTTTGTGTTTGCAAATTCCTTTAGTTTTTGTTTGTCCTGGAAGCTTTTTATCTCTCCTTCAATTTTCAATGACAGCCTAGCTGGATATAATATTCTTGGCTGCATATTTTTCTCATTTAGTGCTCTGAATATATCCTGCCAGTCCTTTCTGGCCTGCCAGGTCTCTGTGGATAGGTCTGTTGCCAATCTAATATTTCTACCATTGTAGGTTACATATCTCTTCTCCCGAGCTGCTTTCAGGATTTTCTCTTTGTCTATGGGACTCGTAAGTTTTACTATTAGATTTTGGGGTGCTGACCTATTTTTATTGATTTTGAGAGGGGTTCTCTGTGCTTCCTGGATTTCGATGCCTGTTTGCTTCCCCAAATTAGGGAAGGTCTCTGCTATAATTTGCTCCATTATACCTTCTGCCCCAACCAGCTCCATACTATCTTAATAATTATCTTTGTAGTTGATTTTAAAATTTAGAATTATGAGTTCTTCAACTTTGTTCTTCTTTTTCAAGATTGTTTGTCTCTCCTGTGTCCCATGTATTGCCATAAGAATTTTAAGTTCAGGTCATTGAGTTTTGTGAAAAAAAAAGTCAGCTGAAATTTTGATAGAGATTGTGTTGAGTTTTTGGGTCAACCTGGGAAGAATTGCCATTTTAACAACATTAAGTTTTCAAAGTTATGAACAGGGGATATTTCCATTTATTTAGGTGTCCTTTAATTTCAATAATTTTTGTAGTTTTTAGTGTACAAGTCTTACATTTCCTAGGTTAATTGATTCCAAAGTATTTTATTCTTTTTGATGGTATTATAAATTGAATTATTTTTCAGTAGTATTACAGGTTTGTTGCTAATATACAGAAATATAGTTGATGTTTGCATTTTGATCTTGTATTCTGCATTCTTTCTGAATATATTTATTAGCTCTAATTTCTTTTGTAGATTCTTGAGAATTTTCTATATACAACATTATGTCACCTGCCAATAAGGATAGATTACTTCTTGCTTTCCACTCTGGATGCTTTTTATTTCATTTTATTGCCCAATTTTTCTGACTAGCATACCCAGTACAGTGTTGAGGACATGTAGGTGAGAGCAGACATTCTTGGTTCATTCCAGGTCTTAGGGGAAAGCTTTCAACCTTTCACCATTAAATATAATGACAACTGTGGGTTTTTCATAGATATCCTTTGTTAGGTTGAAGAATTTCTCTTCTATTCTTAGTTTATTTCTTCATGTTTTCTATCACAAAAGGGTATTGGATTTTGTAAAATGGTTTCCTGCATGTACTGAGATGATAATGGTTTTTTTGTCCTTTATTCTATTAATATGATGTATTACATTGATTGATTTTCAACATGCATTGATTTTCACGTTGAACAAACTTTCCAATTCTAGAACAAATCCCACTTGCTTGTGAACAACATGTGTAATCATTTTCATACATTGTTGAATTTGGTTTGACAGTTATTTTGTGGAGGATATTAAGATCTACATTTCTAGAGGATATTGATCTTTAGTTTTCTTTTCTGTGATATCTTTGGTTTTGGTATCAGTGTAATACCAGACTTACAAAATGAGTTGGAAAGTGTTTTTTCTCCTTTTATATTTTGAAAGAATTGATGAAAAACTGATTTTAATTCTTTAAAAGTTGAGTAGCATTTACCAATGAAGTCATATGGTCCTGGGCTTTCTTTTGCGGAAACTTTTTTTTTTTTTTTGGAAACATTTTTGACTATTAATTCAGTTTCTTTATTTATTATAGTTATGTTCAGATTCTCTGTTTCTCTGTGAATCTGATGTAGTAGTTTGTGTCTTTGTCATACTTCCACTTCCTTTAGATCTTCTTTTTTTAAAAGATTTTATTTATTTGAGAGACAGCGAGAGAGAGAGCACACACGAGTGAGCAGGGGGAGGGGCAGAGGGAATCTTAATGTGCCTTTGTGCTGAGTGTAGAGTGCCACACAGGACTTGATCTTACAACCCTGAGATCGTGACCTGAGCCGAAATCATGAGTTGGACGCTTGACTGAGCCACCCAGGTGTCCTGACTTCCTTTAGGTTTTCTAATTTGTTGGTGTATAATTGTTCATGGTATTTTCTTTTAAACCTTTTAGCTTCTATAATAAGAATATTCTCTCTTTCATCCCTTATTTTAATCATCTATGTCTTTTCTCTTATGTTATCAGTTTAGCTGAAAGTTTATAAATTTTCCAAGAACCAATTTTTACTTCATTGAGTTCTCTATTGTTTTTCTATTCTTTATTTTATTGATTTCTGTTTAGATTTTTATTTTCTCCTCTCTTCTACTTGCTTTGGGTTTAAGTTCCTCTTTTTTCCCCCTAGTTTCTTAAGGTGGAAGTTAGGTTGTTGATTTGAGGTCTTTCCTCTTTTTTAATATAGGCACTTGTAACTATATATTTCCTCTAAGCACTGCTTTTGCTTTGTCCCATACTTGTGATACATTGTGTTTTTTTTTTTTTAAAGATTTTATTTATTCATTTATTTGAGAGAGTGAGAGAAAGAGAGAGAGAGAGCACATGAGAGGGGATAGGGTCAGAGGGAGAAGCAGACTCCCTGCCGAGCAGGGAGCCCGATGCGGGACTCGATCCCAGGACTCCAGGATCATGACCTGAGCCGAAGGCAGTCGCTTAACCAACTGAGCCACCCGGGCGCCCCTACATTGTGTTTTCTTTGGATTGCTCTCAGAGAATTTTCTAATTTCCCTTGTGATTTCTGCTTTGACCCACTGATTATTTAGTGGTGCATTGATTATTTTCCACATATTTGTGAATTTCTCAAGTTTCTCTTTGTTACTGATTTCTAATTTCATTTGCTTTGGGTCACAGAGATTACCATGTGTGATTTTAAATCTTTTACATTTATTGAGACTTTTTTTTTTTCCCAGTGCAAAAAGGTGCTTTTACTATATAGCACGGGGACAGGATTGGGCAGAAAGAGCTACACTGGGATTGTAAGGAGTGACTGATTATATACTTTCAGTTAGTGGGGGTTAGGGATAACATAAGTCTCTAAGGAATCTGAAAGCAAAGTTTCCAGGACCTTGAGGTTCTAGCCATTGTTAAGATATGGTTACTTTATGGCTTATCATGTGATCCATCTTGGAGTATACTCCATGTGCACTAGAGAAGAATGTACATTTTGCTGTTGTTGGACTAAGTTTGCAATAGTTGTGTTAGTCTAATTGGTTTATAGTGCTTTGCAAGTCTTATCTTTTCTTGTTTATCTCTGTATAGTTGTCCTTTAATTACCGAAAGTGAGGAATTGAAGTCTCTAACTATTATGGTTGAAATGTCTATTTCTCACTTTGTTTCTGTCAGTTTTGACTTCATATATTCTGGCTATTACTGGTACATATGTTGACAGTTGTTATATCTTCTTAATGAACTGATTCTTTACTGTTTTATAATAACCTTTTTTGCCTCTTGCAAAACTGTTTTTGGACTTAAAGTCTGTTTTGTCAGATGCTAGTATAGTCCCTCAATCTTATAATTGCTGTTTGTTTGGTATATTTTTTTTTCCATCCTTTTACTTTTAATTCATTGTGTCTTTGAATACAAAATATGTTTCTTATTGACAGCTTATAGCTGCAACACTTATTTTTTAAAAATCCATTCTGTTCATCTCTATTTTCAGATTGAATGGTTTAATTAATTTACATTTAATGTAACTATTGATCAGTGAAGATTTATAGTTATCATTTGTTATTTGTTGCCTATATTTCTATGTCTCTTTTTTGTGTTATTCTTCCATTCTTCCATTACTGCCACCTTTTGCATTAAATAAATAGTATCTAGTATGTCACTTAAATTAATCTGCCTATATATGATTCTTTTCTAAGAATTTTCCTTGGGGATTACAATTAATATGTTTATTTATAACCATCTAGATCAGATTAATGTAATAGTATACAAAAATGTGTTCTTATATAGCTTCATTTCTTCTTTCTTCCTTTGTGCTATCATGCAAATTACACCTTTATACATTGTATGCACATCAACACAATTTATAACTATGCCTTATGTAGCTGATTTTTAAATCAGATGGAGAAAAAGTTATAATAAAAATATGTTTATACTGTCTTTTATATTTGCCTATGTGGTTACCTTTGTCAGTGCTTTTATTTTTTTCATGGGTATTCTCATTATTGTCTAATCTGCTTTCATTTCAACAAGAAAGTGTTCCTTTAGAATTTTTTGTAAGACAGAGCAGTTAGCAATGAATTCCCCATTTTTGTTTATCTGGAAGCTTCTTAATTTCTCCATCATTTTTTACTTTTTTTTTTTAAAGATTTTATTTATTTATTTGAGAGAGAGAGAATGAGAGACAGAGAGCAGGAGAGGGAGGAGGGTCAGAGGGAGAAGCAGACTCCCTGTTGAGCAGGGAGCCCGATGCGGGACTCGATCCCGGGACTCCAGGATCATGACCTGAGCCGAAGGCAGTCGCTTAACCAACTGAGCCACCCAGGCGCCCTCTCCATCATTTTTTAAAGGATTGTTTTGCTAGACATGATTCTCGGTTGGCAGTCTTATTCTTTCAATAATTTGAATACGTTATTTTATGACCTTCTGGCTGCCAATGTTTCTTTCTTTCTTTTTTCTTTTTTCTTTTTTTTTTAAATTTTTTATTATTATGTTCAATTAGCCAACATATAGTACATCATTAGGCCTCCAACGTTTCTAATGAGAAATCAGTTTTTAAGCTCATTTTGGATCTCCTGTATAGTATTAGTAACTTCTCTATTGATGTTTTCTTTCTTTCTTTTTTTTTTAAAGATTTTATTTATTTATTTGACAGAGAGAGATAGAGCATAAACAGGGGGAGCGGCAGGCAGAGGGAGAGGGAGAAGCAGGCTCCCCGCTGAGCAGGGAGCCAGACACAGGGCTCCATCCCAGGACTCTGGGATCATGACCTGAGCTGAGGGCAGATGCTTAACCGACTGAGCCACCCAGGCATCCCTCTGTTGATGTTTTCTTTCTTTCTTTCTTTCCTTTTTTTTTTTTTTTGTCTTTTAACATTTTGATTATGACGTGTGTAATTGTACACTCTGAGTTGTCTGTCCTGGAGTGTGATGACTTTCTTAGACGTGTAGATTAACACATTCCATCAAATATAGGAAGTTTTTGGTCATTATTTATTCAACTATTCTTTCTGTTTCTTTGTCTTTCTCTTTCATCTCTTTCTGTGACTCCCATTAAGTACATGTTGGTATACTTAGTGGTGTCCTAATGGTATCTGAGACTGTTCATGAATTTTTTTTTTTTTCTTTCTGTTCTTCAGACTGGATAATCCCATTGAATTATCTTCATGTTCATTGGCTATTTCTTTTGTCTGCTCAGGTCTTCTGTTGAGCACCTCTAGTGAATTTGTCATTTCAGTTATTGTACTTTTCAACTCCAGAATTTCTACTTGGTTCTTTTATGTAATTTTTTATCTCTTTATTGATAATATCTATTCATGGAGACATGGTTTTCATAATTTCCTTTAGTTTTTCAGACCTGGTTTTCTTTAGTTCTTTGAACATATTTACAATAGCAGATTTAAATCTTTGTCAGTAAGTCCAGTATCTGAACTTTCACAGGGAGTTTCTATTTACTGCTTTATTTCCTATGTATGGGTCATATATTTTTTTTTTTGCATGTCTATAATTTTTTGGCTGAAAAGTAGACTTTTGAAATTGCATAGTGTTACAGTTCTATAAATTAGGTCCTTCCCCTCTACCAGAGTTTGCTGTTTCTTCAGTACCTTTGTTGAACTAATTCTATAAATTCTATATTGTTTGTCATGTGTGGCCACTGAACTTTGGCTTGGTTAGCTTCATGATCAATTTAATTATTAGATAGAGATTTTCTTAGTTGCCTGGAACTGATACTGGGGAACATGCGGGCCTATTGGGGGGCATGCCTTCAACAGTTTACAATTCTGCCTTAGTCTTTACTTCCTGCTTGTGCAGAGCTTCAGGTTTAGTCACAGGTGAGAGCCCAGGGCCTTCTCAGGCCTTTCTTGAGCACAGGCATACACATAGGTGTAGGCATGCACATAATCCTGTGCTTTTATATTTCCAGGAATAGGTGAGAGCTTTTCACATCCCCTTACGAACACTTCTTTCCCCAGCTTTTAGTTTCAATCTTTGTGGTTAGTCCATTGTTTGCCCAACTGCTTTCCACCGCCTCAGGTATCTATGATGTTCAACAATTGCCTCTGATTGTTTCTGACAAATGCTCCTGGGAAAAAGGCTCTTTCCACTTGGGAAGCTCTGAACTAGGTAAAATAAAGACCAGTACTTCTGATTCCTTCTACTTATAATCAGGGGACAGAGCTAACACTCATGCGCTGGCTTCTCAACAAAACAACCTTATTGAAGAGTCTTGACACAACTTGTAAGACATCACTAATTAGATTTCACTTGCCATCTGCTGCACTATCCTTGTCAGAGACCAGTGAAATGTAAATTTAGAACAGATGACAGAGTGAAAGGAGAAAACAACACCTTCCTGATAATTGTGATTACCCAGTCTGTATCCTGGAAGGGAGAGGGCAATAGTATCTAAAGGATTGCTTCTGGTTTTAGGATAAAAGGATTGACATTGAATAAATGAATGTGTACATTTTATTTCCTAATTTTTTTTGAGATTTTCTTACTTTAGAGGAGGAGCAAGGGAGGAAAGCAGGTATTATCTTATAGAGGAGAATTTTCCTGTGAAATATAGCTTTGACAATTATTCTCTTTGATAGAGAGATGTAAAAGTTATATTAAATATGTTTAGATTGAAGTGTATATTTTAGTTTAAAATACACAGGAGACCAAAGATAATTTTTTTTTCTGGCCCATAAGACCTAGCTAGAAGGATGTTTTGATTTCTCATCTTGCTGAGATGACTCCCTGAATAAAATAATGGAACCAGGCTACTAATGATAAATCTGTCTGATTTTATTCTGGGTATTAGTGGAAATAAGCTAAAGTATCCAGCATTTCTGAGGGAACTAGGCCATTGAAAAAGATTGAACTTACTTCTTCATCAGTAAAAAGATAGGGATCTGACCATTTCAGGGAGGAGCCATTCATACTACATCCATACTCTCATACCCATTCTGAAAGTTAAATATGCTCAGGCCATACAAATATGCTTTGTAGGAACTAGAGATAGGAGAATTCATTCATTTTTTCATTCATTCATTCGTTTACTCATTCTTGTATTCATTCACTCTCGATTTAAGTGCCTGCCATGTACCAGCAGTTTTTCTTGGTGCTGAGGATACAGTAGTTGAGCAAAAACTGGTAAGTTCCATGTCATCACTGAACCTGTCCTCTAGTGGGAAGACAGAACATAAACTCAACTAGAGGTGGCTATATACAAGTATGGCAGAGAGTGTTAAATGCAATGAAGAAATTTATGTAAATGAGACAACAGAGAATAACAGGGTTGGGTGGGATGGGGGGAGAAAGGTGATCTCTGATAAGATAACATTTATGCACAAATCTGAGAGAAAAAGCCATGGATATTTGGGAAAAGAGACTATCAGGTAGATGGAACAGTAAATGCAAATGCCCTGAGGGTGAAGTGTTCCTGGAGCACAAAGTAACTAGTGTGGGTTGAGAGATGTGAGCTCCTGAGCCCCAGGAAGGGAAAACATAGTGAAAGATGAGAGTAGGCCTTCTGGAGCGAGTGCCATTCAGAATGAGTTTGGAAGCCACTGGAGGGTTTTGAGCAGAGAAATCACAAGGGTCTCAGGCTGTTGTATGCAGAACAGGTGAAGAGGAAGGGGGCTGGCATGGTCAAAAACAGAAATGGTTAGGCATTTGTACTGGTGTAGGTAAGAGGTGATTGTGGCTTGGGTAGGGTGGTGGTAGTGAAGGCGGTGAGCTGTACTTGGTTTCTGTATATATTTTGAAGTCAGAGCATGTAAGGTTGGCTGGTGAATGGGATTAGGGGTATGAAATAAGGAGGCATTGAAGATGGGAGGTGACTAGAAGATATTTGGTTTTGGTCAGAGCAACCAAAGGAATGGGGGAGCCGGTTATTAGAATAGAGAGAAGGTAGTCAGTACTCCCTCTTTGTTTATGAAACCTAGTAGGTAGTTCCTTTGCTTTTTTTTTTAACATCCTGGAATTGTGTGTGTGTGTGTGTGTGTGAGACAGAGAGAGAGAGAGAAAGAGAAAGAGAGAGGTTCAGCTGAAGAATGCAAATTGAAGAATGCAAATGGGTTGCAGAGGAAGTGGGATAAGATTGAAACCAACACAAAACCTTTCATGCAAGAAAATGGTACAGAGGGATACCTGGGCGGCTCAGTTGGTTAAGCGTCTGCCTTCAGCTCAGGTCATGATCCCAGTGTCATGAGATTGAGCCCTGCATTGGGCTCCTTGCTCAGTGGGGAGCCTGCTTCTCCCTCTGCCTGCTGCTCCTTCCTGCTTGTGCTCTTGCTCTCTCTCTCTCTCAGGCTCTCTCTCTCTCTTGCTGGCAAATAAATCTTAAAAAAAAAAAAAGAAAATGGTATGGAGTATGTCAACAGAGAATGAAGACAACAAATGAGGAAAAAGAAGACATTAGAAGATTGCATTTTGGGTAAAGAAATTTCCAGACTTCTTCCAGGCCACCTATGTTCAATTTGGTGAAAGACCAGGGATCAAATTCTTGCTGGTAATATGTAATGAAGGATAGTTACATACACCTGCTGTGCTAGTCTCTTCAGGTGTGAAATGGAAGCTGTTTTGAGGATGAAGTGATAAATACAGCTTTTTTGCCCTCTCTTATTTTAATTTTCCTTGTATGCTTTACTGAAAGTCTCAAAAAAGGAAAAAAGTTCTATATTGATGGTCTAATTTGTCTCTAAGCTTTTATATAACAAGTGGTTATAGAGAGTCATTAAATGTAGGGCATGATGTTAAGGATTGCAGGAGATTCAATAAACATACAAATTAGTTTTTCTTCCGATGATTTATAATCTAAATATGTAGTTTACTTAAGTGAAAGCTCAGGACAGTATTTGATGGTGATGCAAACATGAATGCTACAAAGAATTGCTTTTAAAAAACCAAACATTTATTGATCACAAATTATGTACCAACCATTTTGCTAAGTGTCTTCCATGTGTTACATCACTTAATTCTAAGGAAAAAAAAGAAAATCCTGTGAGTTAGATACTAATATTACCCTCATGTAGAGATTGAGAGGCAAGATTATTTCTTATCGGATATTGAGGAGTCTTACATTTAGAGAAGTAAATTATTTGGCCAAATTTATATGGCAAGTGGTAAGAACCAAACTTGAATGCACAGTCTGACTTTGGGGACTAGACCCGTAAGCTTTTCACCATTTTGTTTTCCTAAGGGATTTCAGAGGTTGGAGCAAGTGCTATTGATTGAAGTAGTCAAAGTCTTATGGAAGGGGCAGGGCTTGGGAAGGTCTCTGAAAAAGGGTAGAGTAAGAAAAAGAAAGAGAAGAAAATAATCAGATTTCAGACATGGTTCCATGAGCAGTTGAGAGGGTTAAATGGGTCGGCGAGCACAAACTGTTGTGGGAACAATGAGGAAATCTGGCTTGCCTGTCACCCTGGGTTTTTTGTTGGGTGGTAATAAGAGTTTAAGTTGGATTAGTGAGCTGTGACCAGTTTGTAGATCTTGAATGCCAGCCAAAGTGGTTTACACATCCTCTTTTTAGGTAATGGGAAGCCATTGAAAGAATTTGGATATCATTTTGGAATTATGTCAAATTGGGAGAGAAACATTATGAGAGATGGGAGAGGAGGAAGCCAATGGGGAGGCCATGGCTGCAATTCAGGTATGAGGTGACAGATCTTGGACAATTTTTCTTCTTATGAATCTGCATTTTAAAAAATAAAACTGTATAACCCACCTCCTTCTCCTCTTCCCCCCTTGTATCTCCCCCTCTTTCTTACTCTTTTCTTTTGCAAGTCTTTTGTAGAATTATGGATTTTTAAAGGAGAAAATCACCTTGGATAGGAATCATGTGTCCTAATCTTTTTTTTTCCCCTTAACATGCCTGAGCCAAGCAAAATTAAGAAACTTGCCTAAGATCGCATGGTAACAAGTGTCAAAGCCAAGACTAAAATAAAATTTGTTTTCTGACTTTCTCTTCAACACTGTGTTACCATTCCTATCTCCACTTTCTCTTGCCAGGACTTCAAGGAAAAGGAACTCCAGAGTTCCCAGATAATGCTCTCCATTTTTTTTTTTTTTAAACCCAAGATGGCATTGGTGATCCTATTGCTTTTAGGGCATAAGGTTAATGTTTCCTAGCTACTGAAACCTACTGATTTATAAGAAATCATGATTTATAAGAAATACATATTTGGTCATACAGTTGACCAAAATACGTTTCTCGTATGTATTTGGTTTTTGTCCAGAGTTCCTGGCTCCTACAACCCTGAGAATTTCCTGTGATATAGGCTGTACAACTGTATCTTGTTATGTTAATCAAGGTGACTTTTGGACCCCACTCTGTTGCAGGGACTAGTTGCCAGGAGAACCAATCATGTGATTAGAGGGTTGGAACTTTGAGTCTTATCCCCAGACCTCAGCTGAGGGGAGAGAGGCTGAAGGTTGAATCAGCCAATGGCCAATGACTTAGTCAATTATGACTCTGCAGTGAAGCCTCCAAAGAGACCCAAAAGGGTTAGCGGAGCCTCCAGGTTGGTGAGCCAGTGGAGACTGGAGAGGGTGGGGCGATGCCTTGGAGAGAACATGGAAGCTCCATGCCCTTTCTCCATACCTTAGCCTCTGCATCTCTTCATTTGGGCATTGATTTGTATCCTTTATCATATCCTTAATAAACTGGTAAGCACAAATGTTTCCCTGAGTTCTGTGAGCCCCTGTAGCAAATTAATCAAACCTAAGGAGGAGGTCATTGGAACCTCCAGTCTGTAGCTGGTAGGTCAGAAGTGGGGGTGGGAGCAGTCTTGTAGGACTGAACCCTTAACCTGTGAAACCTGATGCTATCTCTAGGTAGTGTCAGAATTGAGGTGAATTCTCAGATACCTTGCTGGTCTTCTGAGAATTGGTTGGTGTTTTGTCTGGGGGAAATACTCCCACCCCTCCAGGCCAGAATTAGGTCCAGGAACCCATAAAGACCAATCAGCAGAAATTATTTTTTTACATCTGTTTTCCTTGCCTCAAGAGACTTATCTGGATTTTATTATACACCAGAGTTAAACACACTGACATCCTCTGGAGAAAACAGAGAATCACCTTTCTTGCTACCTCTCCTAGTTAGCAGGGAAGGGAGGAGTTGTTACTCCCTGGAGATACCTTTGGGCTTGATGAACTCAATCGGAGAGATGTAAATGCATGGTCTGCTTTCTGGTCCATAAGGAAAAATGACCTTAATATGAAGTAAGTCTCTGAGGCATAGAAGAAGAGAAGTAAAGAGCTCTGAATTCTTTCCATTCAGGAAGAGAAACATGGGGTATTACTTAATCTCCTGGTCCACTAAAGAACCCTAATTTCTGAGCTTCTTTGGGAGGTCTCAGCTATAAACTTCTTCTTCAACTCTTGCATTTAGGAAAAGAGAATGGAACTCTCACAGCAATTTTATAAAAAAAAATTATTTTTCTCGGTGTTAATGGTTTTGAGCTTTACATGGAATTTTTTCATCAAAGGTTTCTCCCAAACAAGGAAAGAACCATGACTTTTAATCCAAAGCAGACAGCAGCAGTACAGAGGCCCCTGCCAAGACAGAGATGATAGGAAAAATCAATATCCCATAATTAAATCTGTTGAATTGACAGTAAAAAAAAAAAAAAAGTCACAGTTTTAATTTAGATATTGGCTGCCCAGAGAAGAAAGATTCTGACAGCAGTAAAATGGTGAGTTGGGTTTCATTTATTCCTTAGATAATGATGAGTAGTTACCTACCACATGCTGGTCACTGTGCTGAGTTGGTGCTAAGAAATTAACAGAACAAGATGTAGCCAATGTCTGCCTTGGGCTGCCCCTCAGTGATAACCCCCAGACTGTACATTCTGAGCAGGGCTTATTAACTGCTGTATTCCTCTGGAGAAGAGTAGTATCTGACACATAGTAGATGTTGTGACAATAAATATTTGATGAATCAATGAATACATATTTATACAATACTTTTGTCTTTTGAATATAACTTTATACCTTATCCTAACTTGTCAAGTAGGCAGTA
This sequence comes from Neomonachus schauinslandi, assembly GCF_002201575.2. Lineage (NCBI taxonomy): Eukaryota > Metazoa > Chordata > Mammalia > Carnivora > Phocidae > Neomonachus > Neomonachus schauinslandi. The sequence goes on from NC_058411.1 coordinate 135,030,109, forward strand.
TCCATCAATCCTCATTTTCTTGATTGTCTTTGTCAGGAAATGAGTGTTAAAATTTTTTTTTCAAAGAATTTTTTTTTTTTTCTTTTTTAACATGAGGGGGATAATCATCAGTTCTTGGTTTTAAAATTTTTTTCTTTTATAATTTCCCATTCTGACAGCTTTTGGCAAGGATTATTAATGGATTTAAAATCTCAGAAATTAAAGAAATCCTTCTTACTCACATCTGTTAAGTAATGTGATGTGGTCCAAAAAGCCAGCCAGTCGTAATAGGTGAATTCAAGTGATTATTGGCTGGCTGGTCTCAGAACTGTTGGCAGAGCCTAAGGTTTTACTGTTGACTTGCATGTGTTTGGCAAATTCTTCCCAGATAGTTGTTGGTATCAAGACATAGCTTTAGAAACCTCAACCTTAGTATTAACTGTTTCAGTGAGAGTGATACCTATTTTTATGGAATCAGTTGTATATGGGATCAAATGCTGTGTAGAAATGTGAATTAACTGGTTATCTATTCTTGATTTAGACAAGTGCTGTTGTGGGACTCACTCTATTTGTCAAGCTGGCCCACCCCTTAATCTGGTGTGATTTTATTTTATAAAAAAATTTTTTTAAAGATTTTATTATTTATTTATTTGATTTATTTAGACTGTGTGCTCATGTGCTCAGTAACTGGGAGGAAGGGCAGAGGGAGAGGGGGAGAGAGAGGGTGAGAGGGGGAGAGAGAGAGAGAGTCAAGCAGACTCCTCCCTGAGCGGAGATCATGACCTGAGCTGAAATCAAGAGCCCGATGCTTAACCAGCTGAGTCACGAAGGCACCCGTAATCTGGCCTGATTTCAGCTGAACTTGTCCTTACCTTGTTATCTCTTGAATTGTTCCATTGGGTGTTTGAATGGTATTATGAAATCAGAGTTGTCAACTTAAGCTAGAGAAAACACATTTTCACTTTAATTCTGTATTGGTTTTCAAATGAAAACATGCAAGAGACTAGTATACTAGCAGGGAAAATGGGGTGGTGGGGGGAGGCGTATCCAGATTTTGGGGCTGGTGCTGCTCCAGGTAAGATGTTAGAGGTCCTAAATAGCATGTGTTCCAGGTTCCTGAAATTGTGGGCAATATAGTCCTTTGTAAAGTACAGATTTCCTTGTAAGGGTTAATTTTCTTTCTTTCCTCAAGGTATAGTAGAAAACACTGCTTCTCACACTAAATGTGCATACAGATTCTCTGGGGGCTTATTAAAATGCAGATTCTGGGATGGGACCCAAATTGCTGCATCTCTAACAAGCTCCCAGGTTGGTGACCATACTTTGAGAAACAAGGGCATGAAGACCCAATTGGTTTAGATTTGGACTGACCTAGGTCCAAGGGTCAACTGCGTGTAACTTGCTTCACGAAGAAGTTGACATTTGAACCCAGGTCAGTTCCTCTGGTCCATCTTTTAAAGACTTCTTTTCAAGTTTTCCTGTCCCTGGGCTCTGGGATGGTCAGTCCTTTAGTGACACATTGCTGGGTGTTGGAGGTGTTGAGGCACTCCTGGGTTTGGTCTCTTCTGTTTGCTCTCTAGACTGTTGACTCTCTGAGCATTTTGCATGACCAAAAAAAATACCCTGACTATGCTAACATGTCCTTGGCAACCCTGATCATTTGTAGCTTTATAGCAACCACGATCTTCAGATGAAGCTGCCATTGGTTTTCCCTTTTTCTCTATCCAAGCAGTGTTTATTTAGAAAGCTCTGGGTGCAGTGTCTGGCTGATAGTGCCCCATGCTGTTCTGTCTTATTCCTGAAGCTTCCATGCATCTCTTTACCTTTATAAATATTCTCCTCCTGCACCCATGCTGCCTCCTGTTACTAGGATGTGCAGTGAATGGTGAAGATGTTTGCTAAATCTCAAACACACAGCTTCTCTTTAGACTTTGGAGATGGCTCTGCTGGGGGGTGGGGGGGGCGTTGGGCACAAAGATGATCAAGCCGGGCATCAATCATCCAGTCTGATGTGCCCCGTCTCTCCATTTATCAGTCACGGATGGATGGGGGATTTTTGAATCATTTTATTGTCTGACTGGAGCTTGATAGATTCTCTTTTAGGAAGTGACTCACTTTTCCTCCTTCTCTCTCTGACATGTGGTCCTTACTTTGTTTCAGGGGTCCTGGTCATTCAGGGTCTGCTTGTCAAGACCCTTAGTTATATTACTTCCTAGTCTCTGGCCAGGATAATCCCTATTCTTAGCAGATACGAAAATATGCAATTAATGTTAAAAGAATGAATTCTAGTGACATCATTTCCTTTTTGGTTGTTTGGCTTTTGAGACCATTCTTTATCCAGGGTACCATTCCGTGACCTCTTAGGACCTGGCACTACTAATTTATGGTTTCGTAGCTTCAGCTGAGATGCTTTTGTTTGACCATATTTTTAGGAGATAGGAGAACTTTTTTCCAATTTTTTTTTTTCCCAAGGGAAGAAATATGTCCTACCAAAAACCATAGGTTTAAGACTTCCTGGACACAGGATGCTAATGCCTAAAAAGAGCAGGCACGTAATATGTATATAGAGCAGTCAGTGGTAAAAATAGGCAGGCTGGTGGGAAGGTACATGTCCCACCTAAAATGTTCAAAGTCAGTGTGAAACAGGGCAAATTTTGGCCCACATTCTACCTTGGAAACACCTTTTAGAATTTGAGATCTAGCTTTAGGGGGACCAATTGCAACATTCCTGGACAAACTGGATGGTTGGTAACCCAAGATCCAGCATACTCAGTGCATATAAGCATAGTCTTAAACTAAACTAAAACTTTGAAAACAGGGAAGACTAGTTGGATCAAATAGCTTCACCTATTAAAACCAATGAGAAATGTTTTCCTTTTTTTATTTTTCCTCTGTAAGTTTGCAGTTTTCAGTGGAGAAAAAAGTAGCAATGCTCACTATTTTAGTCTTATACGCAAAGCAGGACTTTAAACTCTATTTGAGGGGTTACCCCTTTTCAGAAATTAGAGGCACTGAATTTATTGCCAGCCACTCGTAGCTGTCCATCTGCTGATTCTCTCCACATGGAGGGAGCAGCTGTCATTTCAAAAATGCTACAGTAGATAATAAGAGTGGGTACGTTTCATCTTCAAATGCTTGAAACAAATCTCTGGGAAGGATAGCAGCAGTATCGCTGACTGCATGAATCTCTGATATTATTAACACAAAATGCCAAATGGATTTGGAGATTGGAAGCAAATGGATTTGCTTTAAAAGGAAAAGCACTCAAGTTACGTGTAGTACATATTGTGATAATCTGCAATTGCATAGATCTAGGAACTGCTGTAGCAATAGGCATTCACAGAGATACTCTCCAAATCATAGCCACGCAGAGAGCCCTGAATACAAATACAAACATATGGGCTTCCAAATCCACACAACGTATGGGTACAAAGGGAATGCATCACTGTCTCCAACCCTGCAGAACAAAATTTACCCAAAACTAAGGGCTTCCCTCAGTCTCACAGGTGTTGGATTTTTCCAAATCCATGTAATTGGATGATCTTAGGTGCCATACACCAGCCAGCCCCCTCTGTACTCGTTAACAGCCCAAAGTCCAGTTAGCAATTTACATTGTTATTCCCTCATATTTTTTTTTCTTAGATGAATTATTTTCTTTTTAGTCTCATTGCTTCCACCTTTAAGTCTGCTCAGGTGAACTGGTAATTGAAACTGACCACACCCTCTTGTTTGGGGTTCCTAGCCAAGATTATCCCTCCCAATCAACCTGCATAGAGCTCCTTCATTATTCTTCATAATGAAAAAAAAATTAGGATGAGGTGAGGAACCAATGAACATAGTCTAAGTGTTGCTCTGCATCCCTGAGCATTATAGATAGGGATGAAGATGTAAATTCAGATAGAGATGGAGATGTGCACATGGATATAAGTATGGACATGACATAGATAGAGACATGGGTAGAGATAGGGTTATATAGATATTTCCCCATGGAGATATCATTTCGCTTGATCCTCAGTATAATTCGGGGAAGCAAGGTTACATATATCTATATATTTTTTTGCCTATGGGAATGTTGACTCTCAAAGAGAATCCCAAATCCCATATCTGGTGACAGGGCTGAGAGATGGGAGTGGGTCTTCTTAACCCAAACCCAGTGCTTATTCTGATTGCAGCACAAACTTCACTTTTTTCTATTTTTGGAATTTGTAATCCAGAAGGATAATTTTGCTATGTGGTGACCTAAGAACTTTTACCCATGTAGACATTGTCCCTGCACTTGGTCTCCACGGATCACATGGAAGGAGAGAGTTGACATTGAATTGATGGCTAGTGGAAACATACATTGCCTGCATTTTCATTTGTACAAATGGAAATGCTTTTAAGGGGTCTTGACTGATTTTATCACGTTTGATATTACCAAGAAAAGAAAAAGTCCCCAGTGTTGATGAGAAATCAGGTCAAGGCAAGGAGAGACACAGAACAGTTAGTGTCCCGAGGCTCAGGGATGTTGTGCCTGCAAGTACCTTGATTTGAGAAAAGAAATTCATTTAAACACAGCAAATACGCTCAGGAGCAAATCTGGGATGCCTGCTTCTTTCTGTTGCTATCATTATTAAAGATCTCCTTTATATTTTACCTCCATCCCTGGTTGCCAGGCAGAACAGATAAACCCTATTTCTAGATGTCATTGCTATTAAAAAGAGGAAGAGAGATAAAAAAATACAGCAAGAAAAGAACAAAAAAGTCAGAGAAGAAGATGAAAAAACCTACCATTTCTCAAGTCAAAATATTTTAATGGTGAGATCAGGATAAATGATTAATCTAAAGATTTTTGGTTTCCAGTGAGCTGTAAGAGGAGGCTGACAAGCAGCAGGAAACTAATATTTAAAGATAATTTCAGAAACACGAAGATGAGAAAGTGGTGAAAGAAGGAGGCTGAACCTTTTTCCTTCCACCTCCAAGATTTATTGAAAATAGTGATTTAAAAAAAAACACAGAAAATGTATCTGATTCTATATTTAAATGCTAGTGCATTCTTATTCATTCCAAATTATTTACTGAATACCGATTTTGACAGTTACTCTATTAGGGTTTTGATGGTAACAAAGCACTATTCCTGCCCCCCAGGAGGCTCACAGTCCAAGGAAAGAGATGTAAAAATAGCTAAATAACAGTAAAACCCCACCCAAAATGGTTTTATGAGAATTAAGGGGACCTCTGGAAGCTCTTGCAACAAATAGGAGCAGAATGGAATGGCCTGGGGATCAGGAAAAATTTCCCTGAAAGTTGCATAATTGGAAAGGGATGGAGCTGTGGGGAGTCCTGGCAAAGGGACAGCAGACAGGGTTGCTCAGAGGGATCCGTGATCTGTTTGAGGGAGCTGGAGTACGGAAGGACAAGGGTCGCAGGAGATGTGGGCTGGGCATGCGGGAAGGTTGATGGGGATGCTGGGCATCTCTCTTGTTAGCTGTCTTGAGTAAATAGCATCGTAGCGGGCCTCCTGGGGGCCTCCCCTGAGTGTGGGCTGGCTGCACTTGGTCATCTTTGAGTGTCTCTTTTTTGGATGATCTTACCTGACAGCTCAGCATCTCAGCTTCCCCCTGAATTGCAGGCCGCACTATCATAACCAGCTGCGTCAACTTTGTAAAGTAACTCGATAGTTTCCAATGTGAACATCTCCATTTCCCTAATGAGGGGATGGATGACTCTCAGCTCATTTCTAGTGCCAGTATTCCATGATGATGTCTTTGAAAAAGATACTCTGGCTCTCTGGGTAAATGTCAAGTGTTCTGTGTCATCTGTATGGATGGGGAGGAAGCCCCGTGATAGGAGAAAGAGCCTATGCTTTCTCAGAGGCAAACAGACCTGGAGGTAAAGCCTAGCTCTTAGTTATGTGATCTTGGGTCATTTATGTAATCATTTTTACACTTCGGTCTCTTCACTGGGATGAATACTATCCACCTGGCAGAGTTATTGGGCCAGCTGGAAATAGTGTATATAACACACCCAGCATGACAGTTTGAGCTCAACTTAATTATTTGTAGAATTGAAGGTCCCAGAGCCCAGAGAAATTTATCGAATTCCTTCTTTGTGGATGTGTATAATGGGGAACTATATTTCCCAAATTTCATCTTAAAACTATGATAACCCAATATCAAGTCAAATATGGCTTCCAGTTCTTTTTGGGGCTGAGAATAATCAACACTTCGCAAGCTTAAATGACAGATCTGCAGCTTTCTGGACATCTGCAATTGACGCCAATTGGGCAGAAGTCAGAGGGACATTGGATTCATTAGTTTGTCTTGTTGAGCTTTATTTTCTCAAGTTATTTTCTTCTCGACGAGTATTTATTTGCTCCTTGTTTGTTCCTGCAGCCACAGATGCTCACTGAAAGGGGAGGATTTAAACAGACAATGGCTCTCTCCCAGTGCTCATCTTCAGCCAACAATCTACCATGCCAAAGGACTCCTGTACTACCTGAGCAGTGTGGGCCGAAGTCCCAGGGTGAGTCACTTCCTTCTGTCTCTACACTCTTCTCTGGTTCCTCCCATCTTTCACGAGGCAGCTTACTTTCTGTCAAGGAAAGAAACCCAGATACAAGCCAAAGACCTATGTGTGACAGGCTTTAATGGGGGATGTATTCATTTCCTTAGGGCTGCCATAACAAAGCACCACAGACTGAGTAGCTTAAAACAACAGAAACACATTCTCTCACTTTTCTAGAAACTAGACATCTAAGATCAAGGTGTCAGAAAGACATGATGTCTTCCAAGGGCTCTAGGAAAAACCCTCCATTGCCTGTTCTCCTGCGGATTACTGGGAGTCCCAAGTATCCCTTGGCTTGTGGCAGCCAATCCCAACTCTCTGCCTCTATCTTCACATGGCCAGCCTCTGTGTGTGTGTGTGTGTGTCTGTGTGTCTGTGTGTGTGTGTGTACAGATTTCCCTCTTCTAAAGACAGTAGTTATTGGATTAGGGTGACCTAATTAGGGCCCACCATAATGAGTATGGCCTCGTCTTAACTTGATTTCCTCCTCAAAGACCTGCCTCCAAATAAAGTCACATTCATAGGAACTGACGATTAGAGCTTAGACATATTTTTTTATTTTTTGGAGGGGGGAGACACAATTTAATCCACAATAGGGGAAAACCATTGATTCAAAGCTGTGCAAAAATTGGCTTTTATCCCATTTTCTACAACTTTATTTTTCTGGTTTTTAAGTTATTGGTCAAAAAGAATATGTATATATCTGTTAAGTAGTGATTGGAAGAAATGCTTTAGATGTTCATATTCATGTTCAAGTAGTACTTACTCAGTTCCAGAGTTGATTCTGGCACCGTTCCAGGTACTTTTATGTGTAGGCTTTAGCAACTGTACAATTGAGGGAAAACAGATGACAGACATTCCGGCCCCCGACTTACTGATGGTTCCACTTATGATTTTTTTACTTTACTATGGTATGAAGGTGATTCATGTTCAGTAGGAAGCATACTTCAAATTTTGAATTTCGATCTTTTCCCAGAGACACGTGGTTCGATCCTCTCTTGTGATACTGGGCAGTGGCTTCTTGCAACAAGCCATAGCTCCCAGCCAGCCAAATGACCAGGAAGATAAACAACCCATACACATACCCCCATCCTGTACCCACATAGCCGTTCTGTTTTTCAATTTCAGTATAGTATTCAATAAATTATGTGAGATATTCAGCACTTTATTATAAAATAGGCCTTGTGTTAGATGATTTCACCCAACTGTACACTAATGTAAGTGTTCTGAGCACGGGTAGGGTAGGTGAGGCTAAGCTCTGATGTTTGGTAGGTTAGGTGTATTAAATACATTTTCAATGTGTGATATTTTCAATTTGTGATGGACTTAACAGGATATAATCTCATCATCAATTGATGAAGGTCTGTATTTGAAACCAGAGGCCTAAGATCGGGATAAGGAGGGAAGTAATGGTAGCCAAGTTAACCGTATAAAAATGATCATTTATTGACTACAAACTGTGAACATACTCTCTGCAAAAGTATGGAGGGGCATATGTCCAAATTTAGAGTGCTTGCCTAAGGAACTTAAAATAGTGTGGAGAGGCCCGCAGATGGGCCAGTCACCTCTACCCTTAACCACTGTTTGAACATATATTATGTGATTATAACGTGGCACATTCAGTGAATATCTATTGAAATATTAGATGAATATCTAGTATAGAATCTTATTACAATCTCAAAAAGATTAAAGGGTCGAGTGATTTCCCTGAGGTCATCGGGAAGTATATGGCAGAGTTGGCATTCAGTTCTGACCTGTTTTCCACCCTGCAACCTAATCTATCTTTATCACTTACTCTTTGAGAGAGGATATTGGGTCCCCAAGACTATCCTCTGGTTCACTGATTCCCTAGAAGGACAAACAACTCAGAATAGCTGTCGTGCTCATAATTATAGTTTACTATAGTGAAGGGATACAGATTAAAATCAGCAAAGGTAAAGGCGCATAGGGCAGAATCCAGGAGGGACAGGTATAGGTTTCCGGGTGTCTGCTCGCAATGGAGTTGTATGGACAGTGCTTAATTCAGCAGTGATGTGTGATAGCATGAAGAGTATTGCCAACCAGGGAAGCTCAGCTGACCTTTGATGTCCAGGGTTTTTACTGGGGCTCAGTTATAGTTATGGTGCCCCACATGGCTGATCTTAGTTACTCAGTCTCCCCATTAGAGGTCAAACAGACACTTAACGGCCCAAGACCTCCACCATAGATCACAGGAGCCAATCAAGAGCCAGACCTTTCTTTGGAATGTGCAGGGTTTGAGTCAATACTTTACTGCAAAGAGAACAAAGAATGTCCTTTTTCCTTAAGAATCCTTATTCTACACTGGTCAAGTGTGCAATATTTTCGTGCTAATCCCCACTACCCCCATCTAAGAAGATGCTGTAATCTATGCTGTCTACCCTCTAGAAGCAAGTTCATGGTCTGTATAGCAGAGCACCAATCTTATGGTCAATGCCTGGAAAGAATGTGTTCTCTGAGAAAAGAAGCCTTAGCCTCTGTGAGAAGAGAGACAGGGAAAGAGGTCCTTACCTGATACACATTTAAATATACACACATTCAACCCATAACAAACAGGATTCCTCTCTACTCTGACAACCTCTAATTGAAGAGCAGAACATTTATTTTAAAGCATGACAGGTGAATGCCTTGTTTAAAAAAATATAAATAAACATTAATTAACTGTAAACATGACAGCTACAGACTTGTTTCCTGCTGGGAGCATCTGAGAGGTGGGTGAGAAACAGCTGAGTACTAAATGCTATTCACAGTGTTACAAAATTCTCTAATGGGCTCAACATCACCTTTTAGTTCCCTGTGAGGCTGTATTTAACCAGCCGCCTGCTGACAGCAGAAGCAATGCCACTCATTCTGTACCCAGGCCTGTCCTGGATGCCGAAGCTTTCCATGCTACGTGGTTACAGATGAACTGTAACTCTGTCCAACCTCTAGCTTTTAGGAAAATATTTACTGAAGTATCAGGAAGCTACTTTCTGGTGGCTAGGAGATGTAACCTGTTCTAGATGGTAGTCAGGCATTTGCCTATTGGTGAGTGGAATAATAGGAACTCCCAGAACCAATGAGAATATGATAGTGAGAGAAATCAGTATCCTGATACTGCTGGGGTTGCTAAAGACCAGACAGATCATTGAGTTTGTAGGCAATATGACAATGTTTACATACTGTTTCATCCCTCCAGCCATTCATCTACTTATCCACTTGTCCATCCACCCATCCAACTATCCATACACCCGTTCACCCATCCATCCACCCTTCCAGCCATTCATCCACCCATCCATCTGGGCAGTCATCCATGTGTCCATTCTTCTACACCAAGTGTGTATAATCACTGGAAAGGAAAAAGAGGGTCCTTTTTTCAGGGGGTTCTATAGTTCACTTTGTTAGAAAGTGGAGTCAGGTCTGCAAAGAAACAAGGAGTATAAGATGGTAAAAACTGCAACAAAAGTTCGTATGAGTTTTTATAGGAACACAAATAAGGGGTTGAGTCATCTTCCCTCAAGGTTATGGAAAAACTGGAGAGGAGAGTTGCCACTTGAGCTGCATTTGAAGGATTAATGAGAGTTTTGCTTGCTTTTTATTACAGTAACGTAGAGAAAAATAATATTCTTTCCTCAGAGGGTCTACAGGCCTGCCTGTGATCTCTTAGATCCTCTGCCTTGTGAAACTGGTATTCAGGCAAGTTTTCTGTAGTTGGGGTGATTGCAAGGGGCAAAGGAAGGGAAGCTTCTTATTAACTGCTGTCATAGACTCATTTGATATGACACTGACATTACAGTCTCTTTCCCATTTTCTTGAACCCTGATTTTCTATCTCTAATTTATGAGAGGGTCAGGAAATCTGTTCCAGATGTTGGATCCAAAACCCAGAAACATAGTCAATATTGGTATACTCCTATATTGGAATACTATTCAGCAAAAAACAAGCAATAAAAAAAACCCAGCTGTAATGAACTACTGATATATGTAATAACAGATGAATTTCAGAAGCATGTTGAGTAACCTAGGCTACACACTAGAGAGTACAAACTCTATGTTTCAACTTATGTAAAGTTCAAGATCAAGGAATCAGAATGGTGGTTGTCTCTAGAAAGGGATTCAATAATAGGGGCCAGGAGGGAACTTTTGAGGTTAGTAGAAATGTTCTATATCTTGATTTAAAGAGTCACTTACACCCAAACTCATTGACTAAAAACTCATTTGAGGTCTGTACATGTCACTATAGGTACATATTTACCTAAATACAGGAAATTAAAGATAAAGCATGGTCACAGGGCTTTGAAATACAACTAGGAGACAAAGGGACCTGCCCCAAATGAGATGGACCAGCATACGGGCATGCAATTCAAGCCAAGGCAGAAGGCAGAGTAGTAAGGCTGTAGAAGAAAGATCTATTTATGAGTCAGAAAGGTCCAGCCAGAGAAAAGGCATGTAAGCAGAGAAGCCCAGAGAACAGACAGGCTCCACCATTATCAGCTAGTAGGAGGCACTGAATCTGTTCCTTTTTGGGGAGCTCCCCTCAAGGGCCAGGAGGTGTGGGCATGGCTAAGGGGAGTGGAGGAAAGCTCTCAGGCTCCTGAAGGCTCCCAAGAAGCTAAGCCAACAGGCTCTTCTAGGCTGCTGTGTTGTAGCTGGCCTGGCCCCTGTGCCCCTGCAAACAATCTGGGCTTTGGAATTAGGAGACGTATCGATTCTTATCCTCTTGGCTCTCACTATAGGAGTGCGTGCTGGTAAAGGATTTCAGTGCTCTTTGAAGAGCTCATTGATTTCCATTTACAAATGATACAAACTAGGCTGCCTTCTGCCAAGGGACAGGGTGGGCATATTTTGGTTTTATCTTTCTCTGGGGCCCAGTGGAACAGAATTTTTAGCTACTTAAATGATTTTCCTGGTCTTATTCTGTCCCTCCGGCATATGTTTTTAGTTAATCAGCTTCTTTTAAGAGACACAAAAGGAGAGAGCAAAAAGGGATGGCATGTCTCTTCCTAAAACCTTGTCCCCAAGGCCTCAAGATACACTGTACACACTATTTATCTCCACTTTATGCCTCAGAAGTGGCAGAAGGACAAGTGTTATTTTTGCTCATTTTCATTGATTCATGCTAAGGTACTGCATCTAGAATTCTCCTTTTTCCAGGTGTAAGGATATGGCAAGTAAAAAAAAAAATCCTGCTTCCATAGTTGGGGGGTGGGGACAGAATGTTCTTGGAGGTCCTGGGTGAAAAAAAATTTAAATTTGATTCCATATTCTTTTATTTAAAATTGTTCCTACTCTATCAGAATACAGATTAAACAGTGCTTCTCTAAATACCAGAAACCATGTTTTATAGGTATTTTTATAGACACAAGTACTCCACACTTAAGTGAATTGCTGAAGTTTCTTGAATAAATGTATGTTGAAAAGCAGAGAATTTTTCCTCTTTCTCCCTTGCTAGTATCTCTAATGTATCTTTTGTATCACAGGGGTAGAAATCTGGGGTTTTCTACATGCCACAGGGAGGGCCAGTCAGATTTTTCCAAGAAGTTTGAGCCAATTCCCTATTTTTCTTTTTTTTTTTTGTGAGGCAGAACAAAGCTAGGAGGTGGAGTGGAGGGGAAAGTAGGAGGGTAGTTGTCTAAATCAGTGTGATGGTGCCTCTGCCCAGAGCTGGTGGAATGGGGAGGAGGCAAGCAATGTGTGGAGGCAGGACCAGGGCTAATTTTGCCGTAAGACTGTTGTCTATGATGGAGGGCCACAGGTAAAAACAGGCATCAGATGAAGACACAGGGGACTGTGCTTCATCTGTTCAATACATGTTCGAGGAGGACTGGTTGGTGAGTGGAGCAAGGCAGCATTGATCATGGCCAATGGCATTGGACATAGACCTCAAAGTTCTAGTCCCAGAAGGTGGGGGTTGCCAACCATAAAGCACAGTCCCACCTCCGGGGCCAAGAAAACCGACAGTCCATGAAGATAGTAATGCAAATCAGGAAACTGAGGCAAGCCTTCTTACATGGAGTAGGTAAGCATGGTGGTGGGTCAGCATTTACACCCCACCCTCAGGGTTTATCTAGACAATCTGGACATCTGCCATGGGTCAAAAAGATTAGTCTAGGCTCCAGCTTTAGGGGAAGATGGGGGCCCTAGTAACCCATCTACCCCGATTAGGAGTGGTGCACAAAATGAGTAGATTAATGCTTCTACCTTGAGAGCCTCGGTACCTGTAACTGAGTGAGACAGTCGGCTGGGGCCTCACCCAGGCTGACAGATCACTGGAACTGTGTCCAAATGTGACACCTAGGCTGGTACTTCTCTACCCCCCACCTCTAAAAGTGGGGAAAAGGAACAGTTTCAACTCCCGAGGAACCTGCCGAGGACTCACTGCACGAATGCCCTCTCAGGGTATTCAGCTCACTGCTCACAGAGGGCCAGCCAGCCAGAGACGGGAGTAAAAATTAGCCAAGGTGAGAGCTCAGGGTAAGCCTGGTAGCTCCATCTGAATTCTGCTAATTGACAGTCTTGTTATACTGCTCTTCATCACTGGCACATCCAGTGATTTAAAATATTTTATTATGGAAAATCTTTGGAGCCAGACTGATCAGAGTCTGAGGTAAAACATTGCTTTTTAATGGGTGGCCACGGGCAAGCGTTTAACCTCCTTTAACTTAGCAGAAGTAGAACCTCATCTGAAAATTTGGATGACATCCTCCTTGCAGGGTTTTGATACTGAGTGTGGGGATGTGTGTAAAATCTTAGCAGTGTGACTGGCACCTACCAGGCAGTCTAGTAAATATAACGATACTAAACTATCGTTACTTACCACAAGAGTGCTATGTCCAAAACAGAGCTATATATTAGACGTACATTTCGTGTTAATTTTCATGGGCACGTTCAGTGTAATTAAACTATCTTGGAAAGAAGGACATTATAATATATAACACTGGGATGTCAGAAAACCTCCTCCAGCATTTTATAACATGTAAGAAAGGGTCCCACTCTGGGCAGTCATCACCAGTTAGCTATTGAAGCTTCTGCTGAGTTTAATGTGAAATAATCACCCTACGCTAGCCATTGGAGGGGGCCTGACTGATTTGTAAGTAAAGGCTGCTTTTTCTAAGGCCATGTTGGAACTTTAGCCCATAATAGCCCAATTTTAGTAGAAGTGTCTCCCTTCAGGAAAGGGAATGGAATGTAAAATCTCCTCTCAGGTAGTTGTAGGAATAAATTCTGCCCAGGACCCCTGTGGTTCACCTCAGCCATGACTGGATGTTGCTATCACTCAGATGAAACACTAAGGAGAGAGCATGATTGTCAGTAAAAGGTCTGGAAAATTTGGTCTTGCAGACGAGGCTCTTGGAGGACAAACGAATATGCTACCAATATCATTTCCCTCACAGAGATGTTTGTTCTACTCAAGAGCTTGGGCTGAATGCTGCCTGCAAAATATTGTGTGCAAGTTGGAATCTCCAGGGCTTTAGTGAGCCTTGCTTGGTTTAATTGGAAGCATTGCTGTTCTGGGTTTCCATCAAATACCCCAGAATGGGCCTTCTCACGGTCCAGCGTCACCTTCATTTTCCTGTGGCAGTGGCATAAATAATGCAGAGGTCTCACTGCTGGGAAGCAGGAACAAGACCCAGATGGCAGGAATAGAAAACACAGCAGCTTAAAGCTGACGGAGCAGAGCAGTAAACACAATCAGGAATAGGTGAGCTGTGGGGAGCAGGGGAATGGCTCGGGGGGGGTTGCGTTTGAGATGGGGGTTAACCTCTTGCATAAAGGGCCCAATTAGCTTACGGAGGAACAGGAATGGGACCAAGGAATGGAGGTGAAAGGTGGGGAAGGCATGTGAGGAGCATAGTAATGTGGCCCTGAACGATCTCTTTGTTGAGCAAGAAATGATGGAACTCATGTTTGCATGAATTAAATTAACCTTGCAATTTAGTTCAGACAAGAATTCATTGGCAAAGGTACTAGGGAGATGCAGAAGAGCCTGATTTCAAAATCGTAATCCAATCAACACCATATACTTTGCTGTTGGAGAAAGCAAGACATAGGGGAGTCAGTTTAACCCAGAGCAAGCAAGTTCAAAACTAACCACTCCAGCTCAAACGAAACACAACTTAATGAAATGAAACCTCCAAATCTTCATCTCTCCCTATATTCCTTGCCTTTGGGGAAAAGCACAATCATAATGCCTGTTCACTTAATCCAGAAATCTAGGGAGTATTCTTAATCTCTTTTCCTCACTTGGCCCCTAGATCCATTTCGTCTCCTCCTGTAGATTTTACTTCCTTCCACTCTCACCCAACGCCCTTTCTCTCCATACTTAAGCTTCCTTAAGCTCCATACTTCCGCTGCATTAGCTAGGTCCTTGCCATCCCTTGGGGCCTGGTGTCCGTCCCTCCAGTCCACTCTTCACACTCCTGTCCTGGTGACCTGACCATGCTGCTCCCCCTTACGCAAACACTTTAATGGCTCCTTTACCACCTTCAAGATAAATGTCCAAACATCCCAGAGTGGTGTGCAAGGGTATCAATGATCTGCCTGGTGCCCACTTGCAGACCCGAAGGTCCATTCTCCTTTCCTTTCACTCTGCAGTCTTATTCTGAATGCTTGCAGTTCTTCAGATCCATGGTGCTTTCTTCCTCATTCCATTGGCTTGGATAGCTCTCACTCAGTAGGACTCAACTTAGGAACCCCCCCCCGAGAATCCTAGGACTGCTCCATCGTACACCCTCAAGGGTACCATTCATTTGGAATGCCGTGTGAACAATGCCCCCTGGACTCTTGCACGTACCCCCTTATTTGGGTTCCCAGAGACCCTGTACTTACCTCTACTTCCATCCTCCTCTCACTGCAATATGATTTCCTGTTTACTCATGGGATCATCCCAACAAAACAGCTTCTGGAGGAGGCAGTACAGAAATTTAAAAAGTGTTTTGAAACATGGATTCTGGGTTAGAACATTCTGGGGTTCAAATATTTACTCACATACTTAATAGCAGTGCAAACTTGGGTGTGCCTGGATAAGACAAGTTACTTATTTGATCTGAAATTCAGTTTTCTCCGCTGCAAAATGGGGATAATAGTAGCACCTGCTTCATCATGAGATAATCTATATTAAATTTTTAGCCTATTATCTGAAGCATCATAAGTCTTTAATAAAGTAACTATTGTTTTATTAAGGGCAGTGCCGTATTATATTAAAATTTTAATTTCTCCTGCCACAAAGCAGGCATCCAGTAAATATTTGCTGAATCAGTCGATGAATAAGCAAGATAGGACCATAGGTTAGCCTGTGGACATTAGAGTGCCATCACTGGGCACACTTCCTACCCACCTGGCACAGAATTTTACTGAAAGGAAGCATAAACGTTACATCTTCCCATAGGAAAGAAAAAGCTCCCTCAACAGAAATAACTTGATAACTTGTCTTGTAATTGCCCCCTATAATTTAGAGGAATACACGTTTCTTATAATTAACAAGCATTTATTTTTAGGGATGTCATTTGAGCAAAAAGCAGGACAATGTCGGCACCTCCTCTGTTTTGAATCTCCAGAAGCCACTAGAAGTCCCAGGGCTAAGCAGTGCTCATTCCCACAGGTGAATGGGTCTATGCTCTTATCATTTACCTCAGCTTCCAGAGTTTGTAAGGATCAGAAAAAAAGAAAACTCTTTTCTTCAGTTGAATTCAGCATTTAAGGAGTACCTGTCACCACGAAGGCAAAGCTTCTGGCTTTATTGAGAAATCTGTTGCTAAGACACAGCTTTAATTTGTTTGCACACTTTTCATAAGAATGGTAGGTGTTTAATTCACAGAGAGACACTGAGGTGTAAGAGATAAAGGTTGGTGGCAAATTCATGATGTTAGAGGATTAAACCTCCAACAGTTCTATTGGTTCCTTTAGGCTAGAGACTTCCAAAGCTTGGGCTTAGGTCCAAGGTATCAGCATCACCAAGGACTTGCTAGAAATGCAAATTCCCGGGGCCTACCCCTGACTTACTTGAATCGCAGAATTGCTGGGGAGGGTTTACAGTCTGTACTTTGGCAAGTCTTCCAGGCTATTCTAACACTCAATCACATATGAGATCCAGTGCTCTAAATTCTTGACAGGAACAGAGTGGTTTTCAACCCTGGCTGCACATTGGAATCACCTGGAAAACTTAAAAAAATCCCACAGCTCTGGTGTCACTGCAGACCAATTAAATAAAAATTTCTGGAGGTGGGCTCCAGGCATTGATATTTTTATAACCTCCTCAGGAAATTTTAGTGCTGAGACAGGATGGAGAAACACTGGCCAAGGGGATATATTTGTTGGAAATAACAGAGTCTTGCTTAAAGAATGCAAGCTGGTACAGCCACTCTGAAAAATGGTTTGGAAGTTCCTCAAAAAGTTGAAAATAGATTTATCCTATGACCCAGCAGTTGCACTACTGGGTATTTACCCCAAAGATACAAATGATCTGAAGGGGCTTGTGCACCCCAATGTTTATAGTAGCAATGTCCACAATAGCCAATCTATGGAAAGAGCCTAGATGTCCATCAACAGATGAATGGATAAAGAAGATGTGGTATATATATACAATGGAATATTATGCAGCCATCAAAAAATGAAATCTTGCCATTTGCAATGATGTGGATGGAACTAGAGGGTACTGTGCTAAGCAAAATAAGTCAGTCAGAGAAAGACAAGTATCGTATGATTTCACTGATACGAGGAATTTGAGAAACAAGACAGAGGATCATACGGGAAGGGAGGGAAAAATGAAACAAGACGAAACCAGAGAGGGAGACAAACCATAAGAGACTCTTAACCTCAGGAAACAAACTGAGGGTTGCTGGAGTGGAGGGGGATGGGAGGGATGGGGTGGCTGGGTGATGGACATTGGGGAAGGTAAGTACTATGGTGAGTCCTGTGAATTGTGTAAAACTGATGAATCACAGACCTGTACCCCTGAAACAAATAATATATTATATGTTAATTTAAAAAAAATTTTAAAAAGTTGTAGGAAAAAAACAAAAAAAGCAACCCAAGTAGTAAGATGGAGAGTTTTGAAGAAAGAAGTCCTATAATTTTATAGGAATGGAAAGCACCAGAAGCCTGGACCATTCTTCTTCCCATCTCTCATGTTTCTCTTTCTACCCCCACATTTTCTGTTTTCTGCTTTTCTCTGTGCATTTTCTTGATGACCCCACTCTTAAGGGAACGACTTACTGTGCTCATTCACTGTTTCTGTGCTTTCATTCTGTGTTTTGTGTGGGGTTTGACTTGTCATTGGACCGGCTCTCTCCTCCCAAATCTGCTTATCATTTTGGCTCTGGTACCCGCAGCTCAGTGATATCTAGAAGCTTGGGGAGATTTATTTTCTCATAAAACTTCAACCTGAAACAAGAATAAAAGATTCCACATAAAAAAAAATAAAATTCTTTTCTTGTTTTTTTGGAGAGAAAAAAAATACTTAAATACTTTTCTGCTACCAGGGAATTTACAATGTAATTTAAAGTCATCGCCCCCCAAGCCCGATGTAGTAGTAGCTGTCTATTATTGACAATTAGGAGAAAGAGAGGGAGGACAGGAAGGTGAACATACAGAATAATTTCAAGTCCATTAGTCCTTAAAACCCTCATCTCATACATACTTGGTCTGTCCAAAACCTTGCCTTCTGACTCCCAATCAAGTCACCCCTCCTTGTCCTGTAACCAACTTGTTTCCAGAAAATCAGTCCTGACGCCACTGATTCTTCCCTACTCCCATGGCCCACCAACAGAGCAACATGGCTTCTCAGTTCTACCTGTCATCAGAGAGTTAGTCTTCCTCGTCTCCTATCATGGCTGGGCAGATCATTAACTCACTGGTCCCTTTAGTTTTCTTCGACATGTGTGTTTGTTTATGGCTTCATTCATGCACCCCAATTGTCCTGGGCTGCCTTCCTGCTGTCAACAGCTCCCTATTCCCTCAGTGAACTTCAGGACTTTATCACATACCAAAAAATCATCATCTAGTCTAATTTCTCAACCAACAACATCATTGATAGCCATTCATCTGGCTTCTGCTCAAACATTTCCAGACAATGGAAGTTTTTAAAAGTGTGACACAGCATATCAAGATAGCTATAACTATAGAGAGTTATTTATTGCCAGTAATAGATATTCAACAACTGTTGAATTTAATATAGAGCTGGAATCTATGTCCACATTATCCTTCCTTTTGCCTTCCTGTGCTTTCTGAGATGATAGCAAGTACAATTATTTATATTCCAACTGGGAGAATTTAGAAATTTATGGGTCTCCTATCAAGACCCCTTTGAGCCTTTTTTACTTTTGGGATAAACATCTCCAGTATCTTTAGCTGTCCTTTGTTCACAAACATTCCCATTTCTCTTAGCCTTCTGGTTCCTCTTTATTGAGGTGTCCTGGCTTTTTCTAAAATTCCACACTCAGAAATGAGAAACACTGTATTAGATATAAATTGGCCAGTATGAGGTACATTGGACGGATTGTTCTCCTAGTATATGGCCACTTTACTTCTCCAGAAGCAATTTAGGATTAGATTAATTTTTGACATCTGTGGCCTCTGATTCATTCTGAGCCAATTGCCATCTAGAACCTCTGGATGTCTCATTCAAAATCTACTTCTTAGCTAACTGTGTCTGTCCTTCACTTAGTCCACTGTTTGAATCTAATTGTAGGGCATTATATTTATTCCAATTTAAATATTTCTATTTTTGCTAATTCTGTTCTTTTTGCCACTTAAAATTTCCGCTCTTACTTGTTCACTCTGCTATCACTTATCCTCAATTCTGCATCATTATTAAATTTGACAAACACCTTCGGTTACCTATTCTGTGTCCTTAACTTAATATGCAAAGGCTACGTTTCTAGAGACTAAGGAACCAATGTGAGGAAACACCTCTTTAAAGTATTAGGATTTCTGTCTCTTTTGAAACACACAATGTGTAGGTATCATCTGTTAATTTTAAGTACACATCGTAACTGTGCAGCTTGGTAAACTTGTCACAAAATGCACACACCATGTAACCACCAACCAAATCAAGAAAAAGAACATGACCAGCAATCCAGAGACATCAGACAATAATACCCAGCTCCCCAAAATAAACACTACCCTAATTTCTACCACCATATTAGTTTTGCCTGTTTCTGAACATCATATAAACGAAATCCTTGATCATGATCCCAGGGGCCTGGGATCAAGCCTTGCATCGGGCTCCCTGCTCATCGGAGAGCCTGTTTCTCCCTCTGCCCCTACCCCCTG
Organism: Neomonachus schauinslandi; assembly: GCF_002201575.2. Taxonomy (NCBI): domain Eukaryota; kingdom Metazoa; phylum Chordata; class Mammalia; order Carnivora; family Phocidae; genus Neomonachus; species Neomonachus schauinslandi. Next base: position 135,049,902 of record NC_058411.1, read on the forward strand.
CTCCCTCTCCATGCCCCCTCTCAAATAAAGAAATAAAATCTTAAAAAAAAAAAGAAATCCTTCGATGTACCCTTTCGTGTCTAGCTTGCTTTTTTATTCTCTGTGTTCAACAGTATTCTGTCAAATGATTTTACCACAATTAACCCATTATACTGTTTACAGTTTTAAGCTAGTAAAAATAGTGCTGCTGTGTACATTCTCGATATCTTCTGTTTCATTCCCCAGATTAGGCAAGTTCTCAGCATTCTTGATATCTTCTGGTGCTCCGTGTATGCACTTCTGCTGGGAGGTTTCTAGAATATGTGAATATTCAGCTTTAGAAGACATTCCCAAATTGTTTTCCAAAGGAGCGTTATCAATTTATTGTCCACAAACTGGATTCAAGTGTTCTGTTTGTTCTGTACTGTGGTCACCACTTGGCATTGTCTGTCTTCATGATGTTATTAGCATCCTAATAACTCCTTAGATACAGTGGCATCTCATTGTGGTATGCAAATTATATTTTCTTGACATTAATGAGGTTGAGTACACTTTCATTTGCTTAATAGCCATTTGGACATTCTCTTTTGTGAAATATCAGTTGGAGATTTTTGCCCATTTAAAAAAAATGGGTTGTCGCTCTTTTCTTTGTTGATGTACAGAAATATATATATTTATTTATTGGATATATGTATTACAAATAGGTTTTTTCACTCCTTGGTTTGCCTTTTCTCATTCTTCATAGTGTCTTTGTAGCATAGAAAATCAGAGGTTCGAATGTCAATATTTAAAAGTCAAGTCCACCTATATAACCTATCAATGTACAAACAAAAATCTAAATTTAAAAATAGGATTTAAAATAGCAGAAAAGCAGACACCTGGGCAGCTCAGTCGGTTAAGGGTCTGCCTTTGGCTCAGGTCATGATCTCAGGGTCTTGGGATCGAGCCCGGCATCAGGCTCCCTGCTACGCAGGAGGTCTGCTTCTCCCTCTCCCTCTGCCTGCCACTCCCCCTGCTTGTGCTCTCTCTCTCTGACAAATAAATAAAATCTTTTTAAAAAATAGCAGAAAGCATTAATCTCATAAGACTAACTTTAAAGATGTGCGGGATACATTATTGAGAAAAATGAAAATTTGCCAATTCTCAGCAAATTTATCTACCTGGGTTCAATACAATCTCAGTCAAAACCCATAGAGGGTGTTTTGTTTTGTTTTGTTTTTTATTTTGTGGAAACTTACAAGCTGATCTCAAACCAAACTGGAAGTGCAAAGGGCCAAGAATCACTGAGGCAGTCTTGACAAAGAATGAGAAAACTGGACAAATTATGTAGCGATATCAAAACTTGTTTTGAAGTTACAGTATTTCATACACAGTATTATTGATAAAACAACACATAAATAAATCAATGGAGGAAACAGATATTTCAGAAAGGGACTCCCATATATAGTCACTTGATTTATGAGAAAGTTGATACTCTGGTGCAGTGGGAAAGAGATGGTCTTGGAAGACTTATGGTCCTATGTAAAAAAGGTAGAAAATAAAAATAAATTTACCTCCCTACTTCATAATATGTTAAAAAATAAATTCCACACAGATAGTGAATCGTAATATGAGAGATAAAATAATACAGTGAGCTGGGGGTAACAACATAAGCTACTCTGTATGACCTTGGAGTTGGAATAGAATTTTTAGAGGACACAAACAAGAAATACACATAAATGGAAATACTTAAAAATTAGATATAGTCAGTGGCGCCAGGGTGGCTCAGTTGGTTAAGCATCTGACTTGATTTTCGCTCAGCCCATGATCTTAGGGTTGTGAGATTGAGCCCCACATCAGTCTCTGTGCTCAGCATCGAGTCTGCTTGAGATTCTGTCTCTCCATCTCCCCTCTGATACTCGCTCTCTCTCACACTCTCTCTCTCAAATAAATAAATCAATCTTTTTAAAACATTAGATACAGTCCAAAGGCAGATGCTTAACTGACTGAGCTACCCAGGTGTCCCGCTTTTCTGCTATTTTTCTGGTATTCCCTGCTGTTCAGGGAGTCTTCCTTGGGGAGGAGATGAGTAAATTTTACATGTGGAAGGAAGGGAAGTAAATATTTAGATTAAGAACACAGTTTATTGAAGCAGTTAGCTTTTGCTAGATACCGAACAACCCCAAAACTTAGTGGCTTAAGCAAAAACTACACATTATTTCCAGTGATACTATGTGAGAATCATCCAGGTCAACTGGGTGGTTCTTTGGGTCTGAGCCACATGGATTCATTCACAGATCTGGTGGTTGGCTTTACCAATACAACTCTTACCAAGATCACCAATGATCCTCATGCTACTGGTTCTGCTAAGTAAACAGTATCTGTCTGAGAAAGTTGACACTTTAGACATTTAAGAAACCAATAGACCTGGGGTGCCTGGGTGGCTTAGTCAGTTAAGTGTCTGCCTTCGGCTCAGGTCATGATCCCAGGATCTTGCGATTGAGCCCCACATTTGGCTCCCTGTTCAGTAGGAGAGTCTGCTTCTCCCTCTCCCTCTACCCCTCCTCTCTGCCTGTGTTCTCTCTCTCTCTCTTTCTCTCTCAAATAAATAAATAAAATCTTAAAAAAAAAAAAAAGAGAGAAGAAACCAATAGACCTGACCTGGATTTTTTTTTCCTCACTATTTGGCCATTGTAGGTCTTCTGTGATTTCCATGGCCACTCTCAAAAGAAGAATGTATTCCTTTATGGCTGTAGCATCAAGGAGACCTTGTGGCAAGCAGAGTCCACTGTGGGCACATCGACTCTCTTGGAAGACATCGGCTACAGGGTAAGTCATTGGGGAGAATGACACAACACATTTTGTGTCCATATTCTTGCCTTTGAGACACACACTCCACCATTTTTTCCCCCTAAATAAGCATTTTCATTCTTTTAACTATGGGATTATAATACAAACAGGTTGGAGGCATGTGCAACCTCTCTACATTTTTGATGAATAATAGCTGTACTATCTAGTTGCTCTGTTTTGTTTTCTATATGATATGATATAGTGCAAAGGGCATAAGAATTGGAGACAAGAAACCTCATTTTAATGCCTGGCTTTACAATTATTAACTGTGCGCCTAGGAGTCATTAACATCACCTCTCTGAACCACCATTCATCACCTGTGAAATGAGGATAGTAAAAATACTGCTCCTGTTTCATGTTTATGAGAGCAACAAAATGATACTGAACATGAAATGATTTTAAATAACTATGAAGAGATGGAAAAATGTAAGGCATCAGACCCTGGCATCCCTCTGTGTGAGCATGCTCTACAAAGCAGAGCAGTGATCCACTGAAGCTAATTCTGTTTTTTTTTTTGGGTTCCAGTGATTCCCCTACTGAACCAAAGAGGAAGTTAAGAAAGGGTAAAGAAGGAGGGACTTCTTCCTGTCAGGATAAAGGGAATTGGAAAGAAGTAGATGAGGCAACGTTGTCCCAATGCAAAATAAAAACTGGCCTTTATTTCAAATGTATATAGAAAATGAAGAAAAATTATTGGCTTGGAAAAGCCTCTAGTTCTCCTGTGTCTTTCTCCTTTACTTTCACAAAGAACACTTTCTGGTCACCAGATATATGGGGGTTTCACCCCACCAAGCACTTCTGAGACACCAGCTGGGTGTCCTACAATTTAACTCAATCCTGAGTTATCTACCTGGAGACAGCATCAGATCCCACAGCTTAAGGACTCAGTCCCACAAGACTGCTTCCTACTTCAGATGCCTGTCACAGGTAGTCGGTCCCAGGTTCCCCACAACTTCCGTCTGACTTAGCTATCAGTTGGAGGGACCCATGACCTCCCCCACTGCCTTGGATTCAGTTATTTGCTAGAGTGGCTCACAGAGCTCAGGGAAGCACTTACTGACAATTACCAGCTTATTAAAGGGTATGATAAAGAATGCAGATGAACAACCAGGTAAGAATACATAGGGCAAGGACTGGGAGGGTCCCAAGTACAGGAGCTTCTGTCCCTGTGGAGTCGGGGGTGGGTATCACCCTCCTGGTATGTGGATGTGTTCACCAACTTGGAAGCTTTCTGGACCCCATACTGTTGGGATTTTATGGAGGCTTCTTCATGTAGCTGTGATCAATTATTAACTCTTTTCCAGCTCCTCTCCCCACTCTAGAGAAGTGGGGATAGCCTGATCCAGGAGCCCACCCAGAATCACCTCATTAGAACAAAAGATGTTCCTAATGCTCTTATCACTTAGGAATTTACAAGAGTTTTAGGAACCCCATGTCAGGGACGGGGGATGAAGGGCAAATTTATATTTCTTACTATAAATCACAATATCACAATATCATGGTACCTACCTCTTCCAAATCCTTTATTATTCTGGATATATGAATTTACTGTGTATACAACAACTTCATTCCCTGGGTTAATGAGTACTAAAAGAGATAAATATCCACCAAACTACTATTTCTAGTAATACTAGTAATTAATACTATTAATAGTATTAACACTGAATAAAATAATTAATCAAAAAGGTATAATGAATGTAAGTGAATATGTATACCCCAAAATACATAAGCAAAAATTGACAGAATTGAGGGAAGAAATTTAAAAATTCAGTAATAATAGTTGGCTATTTTAATACTCTTCTCTCAGTAAGCAATAGAACAACAGAACAGAAAATTAGTAACTAGAGAATACCTGACCTGATTGATACATATGTAACAATTCTCAAAACAGAAAAATATACATTGTTTTTGAGTCCACATCAGAATTACCCTAGGTAGACCTTATACTAGCCTATAAAACAAGTCTCAGTGTATTTTAAAGGACTGAGATCATACAGGTATGTTCACTTACTGTGACATTATTAAATTATAAATCAACTTTTGTAAGATTCTGGGAGATGTTTGAATATTTGGAAATTAAACAACATACTCCAAAATAACTCCTGGGCCAAAGAAGAAATCAGAAGGAAATTAGAAAATGTCCTAAACTGAATAAAAATAAAAATACAGTATATTGAAATATATGGTATATAGTTAAAATAGTGCTTAGAGAAAAGTTGTAGTTTTGAATGCTTCTATAAGAAAGGTGGAAAGATCTAGGGCACCTTGGTGGCTCAGATAGTTAAGTGTCTGCCTTTGGCTCAGGTCATGATCTCCAGGTCCTGGGATCCAGTCCCACATCAGGCTCCTGGCTCAGTGGGGAGTCTGCTTCTCCCCCAATAAAAAGGGACAAACTACTGTTACATACAACAACATAAACCTAAAAAGAAGTCAGAGGCAAACAAAAAATGTATGGTTTAATTTACATGACATTTCCAAAAGAGGCAAAAATTATAGTTAAGAAGCAGATCAGAGGGGCACCTGGGTAGCTCAGTCGTTAAGCGTCTGCCTTGGCTCAGGTCATGATCCAGGGTCCTGGGATCAAGCCCTGCATCGGGCTCCCTGCTCCGCGGGAGGCCTGCTTCTCCCTCTCCCATTCCCCCTGCTTGTGTGCCGTCTCTCGCTGTCTCTCTCTGTCAAAGAAAGAAATAAAATCTTAAAAAAAAAAAAAAAAAAAGCAGATCGGGGTTGCTGAGGACAGGATCAACTGGAAGTGAGCTTGAAAGACATGTTTGTATGGTGCTGAAAGTGTTCGAAAACTGGATTGTTGATAATGGCTGCAAAACTGTATACATTTCCTAAAAATCATCATAGTGTTCACTTACCTCAATAAAGCTGATATACATGTTTTTTAAAGTAAACATTTGTTATCTACCGTGTGCCAAGCACTGTCCTTGGTATTTATGTAACGAAGCTGAGCACAGCATGGACTTCTAAGAAATAAGAGTTGGGGAGAGAGGCAGATTATCAGAAACTTAGAAGGACAGAATAATAAACACAAGAATGGGAATATTAGGAGGTAACAAAGAAAAGATTGATTAACTATTGGCACAGAGTTGAGTAGATGATCCCAATGGACAAGTGTTTGAGGGGCAAATATGGCTGAGTGGTGTTAGGACGTTCCCTTAAAAAAAAAAGTCAAATATCATGAATAATTTTTAATTAAGCTTGATTTCAAGAGAAATCTGAAGAAATAGAATGACATGAATCCTGTGATAATTAAAACTTGAGCCTTAAAGAATTTTAACCGCTAGTTATGGATCACAGTGAATTGAGGAGAGGTGGCTTGAAATCAGTTCTTCGGCACCTCTGCCTGGGAAGCCTCTCTTGTTAGTGACATTTCCCCACATTGATCTTCTTCATAAATTTCCATTTGTAAGCAGTTGCAAAGATAACACCTGTGGGTAGTACTTACATGGCTGAGCATGTGTCAGGCACTGTTCAGAGCACCCTGTGTGCATTTAATTTTTTTAATCTTCCCAACTACTGCATATTCTCGAATAGTGCACAGCCATAGGATACACTTAACCAATGTTTGTGGAGTGAGCAGGTACTTTGAAAAGCATCCTGTTTCACACATGAGGGAGGGGAGATGCAGAGATGAGCTGAAATGTCTAAAGGTCCCACAGGTAGCAAGAGCTGGGATAGGGACCCAGGTGACTGGGCACCAGAGTTCACCGATTCTGACCTCAGTAGTCTTCTTTTTTTTTTTTTTTTTTAAAGATTTTATTTATTTATTTGACAGAGACAGAGACAGCGAGAGCAGGAACACAAGCAGGGGGAGTGGGAGAGGGAGAAGCAGGCTTCCTGCTGAGCTGGGAGCCCGATGTGGGACTCGATCCCAGGACCCTGGGATCATGACCTGAGCCGAAGGCAGTCGCTTAACCAACTGAGCCACCCAGGCGCCCCTCAGTAGTCTTCTTAAGTGTGTGCTCTGTGAGACAGAAACTAAACTGTGAGTCTCCTGCTCTGCAGTTCAGAATGAAAGAGGCAGTCAGAGCAGGAATGGGCCTCCTTGGGTGCTTGGTAAACAGGGGGATTATCTCAGTGAAGAGAAGAGAAATCTGCAATGCAAAGGGAGGTTTGAAAAACTGTTTTTTCCATTTTGGAAGTTTGAATATTTGAGCAGAATGACTCCCCTCTCCTCTAAACCTTCCCCCGTCAGCAAACCCCACTCTGAAGAGCACAATAACAACACTGCACATTTACTGAGGGTTCCGATTGCCTCCCCCCTCACTCAAGGTAGGGACTAGTCTTACCCCCCAACTTCTTTGATGACAAAAATGAGGGTTAGCAGAGTTAAACAACCTGCTCCAAGTCAAACCGCAGAGTGTGACTCCAGAATTGATACTTTTGACCCCTAGTCCCAACCATGTCCTTGCTGCATGCTTAATTTGGAGAAAAGAGAAGACATTTGAGTTCTGTAGGATTGACCATGGGGAGCCGGAGCCCCAGAGATGGCCTCTCCCTGGAAATGAGCTCTGAGCTAGGAGCTGTCTGGTGAGTTCATAGTCAGCACATCTTTGAGAGTTAATATTTTCTGTGAATTTGGGAAACTAGACAGGGCTTGGAAGAGTCAGCAGAAAGCAGATGAATTGAAATGCAACTCAGGCTTCTACAGAGTGCCTCAAAACCAGAATTAATGAATCAGGATCATCCCTTCCCCCATGAGCTGAGGCTGCTCTTGACCCAGCTGCTCCTGGACAAATGGGATTCAGTGTCTATGGGGTGCAGAAGACTCATTCTCAGGGCTGCTTCATGTCTAGTCTTTTAATACTTGCTGGGTCTGTGTTGAGACCACGCTAGATGCCAGCTCCTGGGCCATGCTCTGTGTGTACATTATGTCATCCGTTCCTTGTATTCCTTTACACGCCCATGGGATTATAATGCCTATTTAAGAAGTAGTTCTTGGCAGTGGTTAAACTAAGCTGATGTGATCTATATTAGAACATCTGGGTTGACATTCTGGATTTGTCCTTACTAGCTCTGTGACCATTGAAAAGATATTCGTCGGGCCTCTGTATTATCAGATAATAATAGAACTTGATTCAAAGACTTATGATGATTAAAAGAGTTAATGCATATAAAATACATAGTAAGTGTTCGGTGGAAGGGTATCTATTATAATTTTCAAGTTTTGGAAACCCAGATTAAGTTTAAGGGCACAGAGCAAGTGGGAGGGAAAGAGTTGAGTGTCCCAAGTCTTTTTCCATCCAAGATGGGAGACCCCTGGGAGCCCTGAAACTAGGCTCCAGGGGATCAATTCATATATAGAGTTCATCTATTCCTTGTTCATTTACAGAACGGAACAAGATAATCTCCAGCTATTAGAGCTATCATTATCTTCATTTCTCACTCTGACATAGATCAATTTGTGTGAAATCAAAAGAGAAATAGAATCAGGACTTTTTTTTAATCAACGCTGTAGTAGTTTTGGAGTCCATTACTTAATGAGTGGATAAACTGTTGCTATGGACATGTAGGGGAGCTACTCCAACTACACCTTGTAAATCCTACATCCTCCAGGCTCCAATAATGGGATCATAGCTTGTAGAGCTTTCTGAGATACACACCATTAAATTGAACATGTGGTCATTTGCATAGGGGCTATATGAGCTAAGAAATTCAGGTTCACTTAAGAAAGGAAGGAGAGATCATTTAAATAATGTCCAATTAGTCTTTTTACAGCAAGGTAAAACATTGATAAATTAAAACTATTTTCAAGTATTATAATCACTTTAGTTGCTATATGTATATATACATACACACTATGTATGTTACATATAGTATATATATAAATAGTATATTTATGTCTAAGCAGTCCTCTAAGGGTGTGGACTAGCAGATTCTGTTTATTTCAGCAGATAATTATGGAGTGCCCTCTATGAGCTGCACATCTTTATGTGTAGAGATTTTCCTGTAAATGAGACACAGACCTGCCCTTACGGAACTTCTGGGCTGCAGAAGAGATAGAAAATAAACAGCTAATTACATGAACATTAATTTTACTTTAATTGTGATGAATTTTTTGAAGGAGAAAAATGGGATGAAAGAATCACAGGGAGAGAGGGACAAGAGTGGATAGATGAAATCAATTATGGGGGCAATTGTGGAAACTCAAGTGAGGACATTAAGCAGTTCAATTTCCATGTTCAAATGATGCTGTAGGTCTGCAAGCTATGCGGGAACATAAAGATCATACTAAATTATATGAATAATTATGTTAACATATACATAGATTATAGGTAATTTATAATATAATTAATAATTGTATTAATCTTTATATTGTAATTAAGTTATACTAAGCATGGGGACAGTAAGAACCCAGGGATATTAAGAGATTTGCTCAATGTTCTTGAAATTAACAAAATTGCATTTCTTTTTTTTAAAGATTTTTTAAATTTATTTGTCAGAGCGAGATGGAGAGAGAGAGAGCACAAGCAGGGGGAGTGGCAGGCAGAGGGAGAAGCAGGCTCCCTGCTGAGCAAGGAGCCCAATGCGGGACTTGATCCCAGGACCCTGGGATCATGACCTGAGCTGAAGGCAGATGCTTAATGGACTGAGCCACCCAGGCTTCCCACAAAATTGCATTTCTTTAAAAATAATTTCTTAATTCATATTCTCATTCTGCTGCTCCACCTTCTCCCCACAATTTATCCAAAAGTCTCAAGTTTCACTTTGTTATCGAATGTACATAATTTTATATTATGTGCTAGTTTGTGGATACTCTGTGAACAGTGAAGTAGAGAAGCCTTCTTGCTAATGTCGCAGAAATGTGGGACTATCTAGATCCAGTATTTCCACTAACCCAAGGACCTAATATGCTATCAGTTCTTGAGTCATCGTTCTTGGATGGGGGAGTTCTGGTAACTAGAAGCCCCCTCTCTGTCAGTCAGAGAGTGGCAAGGATCTACAGATGCTTTCTAAATATAGATTAAGTGGTCTCACATAAAACCTTTGTACTCTAGGAAATGGTGGGATGGAAGAACCCAGAGAGGGGGGCACCTGGGTGGCTCAGTTGGTTAAGCATCCAACTCTCGGTTTCGGCTCAGGTCATGATCTTAGGGTCCTCGGATCAGGCCCCACATCATGGGCTCTGCACTCAGGTCAGAGTCTGCTGGAAATTATGTCCCTCTCCCTCTGCTCCTCCCCCTGTTCTCTGTTGTATGCTCTATCTCTCTCAAATAAATAAATATAATCTTAAATATATATATATAACATATATATGTATTATATATATATATAAAGAACACAGAGAGGGAGTATTTTTAAGAGTTTTGTAACCGGTCCAGCCTCAGATTTATGGATCACAAGATGAGACTAGAGGGGCGCCTGGGTGACTCAGTTGGTTAAGCATCTGCCTTCAGCTGGGGTTATGATCCCAGGGTCCTGGGATTGAGCCCTGTTGGTCTCCCTGCTCCATGGGGAGCCTGTTTCTTCCTCTCCCTCTGCCCCTTCCTCTGCTTGTGTACTTCTCTCTCTCTCTCTTTCTCTCTCTGTCTCTCGTGCATATGCATTCTCTCTTTCTCTCTGTCATGAATAAATAAAATAAAAAAAAAGATGGGACTAGAAAGTTCATTTTGGCAGTCATACTCTTTTAGGAAACTTCATATGCAACCCTCAGTGTTTATCGATGACTTGTCTATCTGGGATAAGTGAACAGTCCGTAGTTTGACTTAGAGCTAGAAAACCATGAGATTGGGTGGAGTCACTCTCTAAATTTCAGTCCCCATGAAATCTGTGGCTTTCCATGGAATTCAATTCAGCGATGTATGAGGCTGAATGTACATGCAACATCCGTCCACAGTGATGCTGAAACATGGAACTGAAAGATCGTGGTCTTTGGAGTTGGCCAGGTTGGCATTTGGCTCCCATTCCAGCCTCTTTGTAGTTGGACTTATGCTATTTCTTTCTTGCTTTTCTAAGTCTCAGTTTCCTCATTTAAGAGCAAAGAGCAACAAACCCTTAGTATCCATTGTTTAGGGTTGATGTAAGATTTGCAGCAGTATATATTAAGTGTTTGTTATACTGAGATACTTAATAAATGTTGAGATGTTATTTTTTATGATGCACATCCCCAACTCATCATGGTTTTATTTTTTATTGTAGACTCTTCCCCAAATCCTTGATAAGCTAGCCCCAGCATTCACGATGAGCAGCTGCAGCTTCCTCGTGGAGAAATCCCGAGCCTCCACAGCCCGGGTGGTGGTGTGGAGAGAGATGGGGGTGTCCAGAAGCTACACCATGGAGAGCAGCTACTGTGGTTGCAACCAGGGACCCTATCAGGTATGTGAGGCTCCGGCATATGCATGCTTTCTGTCCGGCAGCAATTTACTGTAATGGGGGGGGGCTATCAAAGACCACTCATTTCTTCTTTCTCTCCCGAGAGTGGAAGAAGTCTCCAGGTAGTCTGGCCCAGCGACCTGATCTTGCAGAACTAGCTCAATGATTGCCTTCATTGGCGGCACTGTCTGTGTTGATCCTGCAAGCAGTTTGTACGTTCCTGCTAACTTGGTTTCTCAAATCATCTGCCCTTGCCAACAAGTGGCAGGGAGCCTCCCTGAGACATGGACCCCCAGCTTTTATGGAACCTCTGCCTAGCCTTGTTCTATGCATGGGGATTGCCTGTTACCCTCTGCATGAGTCAAGTAGCCCCCCTTGCATCATCAAGCCCGTAGGTTGGTGCATAGATAGTGTGCTCTACCTCCTCTATCTTACATGCTTATCTAAATCAGCAGCTCTCTGTTACCCTGCCGTCCCCAGAGTACACAGAAGTGAGTACCTGACATGCATCTCCCCTGCATGAGTGGATCTGAGACTCAGGCTCTGGTGTCTAGGGAAAGGCTCGTCTAAATCATGTTCTTCCTACAGCTGTATTAACTGCACAAGCAGCTGGAGAGCTGCTGTAGCAGGCTCTTCTAGCTGTTCTTCCCACTCCCCCACTAGAGGAGCATAAATAAGGGACACTGTGACAGTAGTCCCATGGCAATAGATTCTTTTAAATTTGTTAGGCGAGCTGACAGCCTTCCATTCAACCCCAAGGATACCTGGACCTTACCGGCATTAAAGCTCATCGTCCTGGCTTTGATTCTCCTGGAACAGCCAGGAAGCACTTGGCATCTACGTGGTCCTGTGCTTGTGAAAATCTGGTAGCTATCAAACGGAATATAGGGAGTGACAGGTGATGAATATTATCTAGCTTCCCACCTGGCCCAAGAGTTTTTTTGATACGCAGGGCTACTGAACCACCAGCTTTGACCTATTAATTCTGTCAAATAGCCAATTTGTTTAAGCAGTTGCTAAAAATAAGTGTTCTCTTACTGAATTAATAAATTATTAGATTGAATTAGTCCATTTTACCCACGTGAATGTCAATGCAGAGTAAGTAGAGATCATTGGAGGGGCATGGGATCAGGCACCAGCAGACCTCCCTTTTCCACTTATCAGCAATGCTGCAAGCCACATACCTCTATGAACCTGTGTGTCATGTATCAGATATTGATATCCATAAAGATTCCTTTCCTCCCCGCTGCACAAGAGTTTTGTAAAGGCCAAAAGAGAATGCAGATAGGAATAGACTTGGAGGTTACATCATCAGGAATAGGGTCAGTCTCTTGGCATTCAAAACCCGTAGGATTGGGAAAAATAAGTTTGGAACATTGTGACTCTTAAGGTTGTATGGATATAGACTTGCATCCCTCTAGCTGTGTGCCTCTTAATGGATAGCGGCCAGTCGCTTGCTTAAAGGACAGCTGCATGCATCCTTCACAGATCTGTTGGATTGGTGACTTTTCATTGACTTTGTTTCTCCAAGCGCCAATTCAGGCTCACAGCTTCCAGTCAGATAACCATCAATGCCATTCACCATAAGTCAACTAGAAACTCAAAGTCCTCCGGAGTTGTGGTTTGAAAACTAAAAATGACTCATAGGTTCAGGCTCCTACCCACCCACCATCTTCCATGTAACAAACACAGGGGCTGTTACAAATGACAAAGAATGAAAGAAGCTTGCCCAATGGGATGGCTTTCATGTGTCATCTCAGTGTTTGCCCTGTGCATTTGTCCACATGGTCTTTGCATGAGGTCTTTGTAGGAAAGGATGGAGAAGGAATTGGCTAGAGAAAGCCCTAATGGTGCCAGACCTGGTTTTACTTTAACAATCCCATTCTCTATATGAAACACCTCTCCGAATGGATTGGTTTTCTCTTTCCCTTTGTTTTTCTGTCCTTATAAACATTGTTAGGTCACTGAGCAGAATTGCAGACAGTGAGTAAGAGGATGGTGAATAATTTTACGTATTGGGGGGGGGAACCCCAGGGGAAGGAAGCCAGCCCAGAGTTGGGTGTTTTGGTGATTTTTGTTTGAGGTGTATAATGAAGTCTATGAGCTATAAAGCAGTATAGAAATTTCCATTCTGAACATATTGCAAATGATTTTCGTACATTGAGAAGCTTAGTCCCAATTGAGTCCTGAGGTTATTATTCTAAGGTCATCTTTCCATTTTTTGTTTAGCATTACCATTTATCCAAAAGATGGAGGATACTTAAGTACACCCACGAGGGGCATTCCTTCCTTCCTTCATAAGAATATAAATATTTTTGCAGTTTCTCTGGTTAACGTGGCTTTAAAGTAGTTCCAATCATTTCTCCCTCAGCACACTAAGTACCTGATTTGTTGGTATTGAAGTGAAATATCATTTCTTACAGTGACATTTATGTTGGAACTGCATTAAAGAACATAAGCTATTACCTTTGAATAATTATTATTAATATGATATTTTCTCTTCTATTTTTCAGTCTATACTTGGCTAATTAAAAAAAAAAGAACTCTCTCCCTTTTGTTTCTTTGGAATATAGTCTCTACTGCTAGGTTATACACTTAGATCCATAATTTGTATTTAATGTGGAAGTCCCACCCACTGAGAGATTTACTTTACCTATTAGGGATGGGCCCAAAGCTATTGAGGCTGTTGAGGGGAAAAACCAAAATGGAATCACATGTCCTCTTGGGGCTCATTTTTCTAGAGGCGTCCAGTCTATGTGGATAGCTGTGTGCCTCCCACTGAGTGTTTGCGAGCTGGGGTCACATACATGGTGTGTGGGCACATACAAAGGCATGTGACTGGGCCCCACGGGCTGCTTGTGGCTCAGGAGGACAATGTGAGTACTCCCACCCAAGCAGGCTCTCCACATGCTCGTTAGTAGTACAGCTGACTTGGGAGCAGAGTGGGTCTTAGTCAGAGGAAGGACAGAAGATGGGTGACTCAGGGGAGGTCTGAAGGTCTCAACTGATACATAAATCCCCCTATCTGCACACTGCCTCCCATGAACCTTCCAGCAATCCATCGGCTCCATCACCAACAGAGGGGTTTTTCAGTAACCCAAACCTATTCAAGTCACAGTATTGCCCATAATCCTTGACTGTGTCTTGAGAAATGCCAGCTCATTATCATGACTGGTAAGGCCTTTTACAATCTCATTCATTTTTTGAATGCTCAGTACTTGTTTAGTGTAGAAGAAGTGTTGAATCTGTGTGATGATTGGCAAATGAATGGATGAATAAATGAACAAATGGGTGGCAATTTCCACGTAGAGTCAGATGATTATCCTCTCTGTCCATAGATCACTAGAAAAAGGAGGAATTGTCATGGTCCAAATGCGATTAGAAGCCACTTTCAAGTGGAGATTTTTAGTTATTGCAATGAGTAGTCATGGAAAATGTGTGTAGGGAAGTGTGTAAGAATGAAACGCAGAGACCTCTCTGATTTGTCGCTATCTGCATGATTTGAGAGCACCTAATATACAATACCTTGAGTGGATTCTTTCCTAGAGTAAGGAGATTCTAGTCCAGGTGGACTCTCACATGGCCACATTCTAATAACAAATGATGATTTGACATAAGGACTGCCACTCATACAAGGGGGCTGGGGGGGGAGATGCTGCAGTGCACCTGCTAGATCCAGGACCAAGGTGCTCATTTCCCAGCTGCTTGCAGCTGGGTCCATCACCAGAATTTGTCTATAGCTGATAGAAGCAGCCTTGACCAAAGCTATGGCTCCTTCATGTGAGCATCATGCATCCAATGGTGGGTCTAAGGTGGGTACAAAGGCTAGGCCTACTAGCCCTGGTTGGGAACACTCCACAGGGCCGTTGCAGCTCCAGAGGATTACCCAGGGCCTCTGTCACAATTGTACTGTGGGTCAGCGTCCTTGTTGGCCCACTTCTGCTTTTTTCACCACTCACAGGTGCTGTTCTAGGGACTGCTCCCCAAAAGTCCTTCTGCAGAGCAGCTTACACCTGTATGTCAAAAAGGCTGGGATTAGGAAACAGACAGGGGAATGAAGTGCTTAGCTAGTGAAGATGGTTTGATGGGGATGAATTTCATATAGGAAACTGAGTCATCTCACTTAGCTTCCAGGGCTCCCAGTGTCCTCTTCTTCACACTCTGCATCCTTAGCTGCATGGAAGTGAGCCCATGCAGAACTGGAGACCACAGCTCAGTGCAGGGCCTCAGTGCAGGGCCTCTGCCTCCCTCCTGCTCCATCAGAAGGAAGGCTGGGTGTATGAGGTTCCTGCGGCTGCCATCCCAAATCACCACACATTTGGTGGCTTAAAACTACATAAATGTATGCTTTCACAGCACTGGAGGCCAGAAGGCTGAAATCAGGGTGCCGGCTACACTATGTTCTTTCTAAAGGCTCCAGGTGAGACTGCGCCATTTCTTTCTCTTAGCTTCTGGTGTGTCTTGGCTGGTAGATGCAGCACTCCTTTCTCCACCTTTGTCATTTCATGGCCTTCTCCACCTGTATCCCACTGTCTTTGTGCAACCTTTCCCCCACTTAAAAAGATTATTTGTTAATTGTTTTTATTTTTTATTGAAGTACCGTTGACACACAATGTTACATTAGTCTCAGGTATAGAATATAGTGATTTGATAACTCTATATATTATTGGTCTCTCCTCTTCTTATAAAGACACCAGTCATAGTGGATGTAGGGCCCACCGTACCCCACTGTGACCTCACCTTAACTAATGACACCTGCAACATCCCTATTTCCAGATCAGGTCACATCCTGAGGTTCTGAGAAGGACATGGATTTTGGGGGGGGACGCCATTCAACCCAGTACACTGGGTCAGGCAAGGAGGCACAGAATATACAGATCCAAGAACCAAAAAGAAGTTTTTTTGTTTTTTTTTTTTAAGATTATTTATTTGAGAGAAAGAAATGGGGGGGGGCAGAGGGACTTGGAGAGAGAGAATCCTCAAGCAGATTCCATGCTGAGTGCAGAGCACAGAGCCCGACATGGGGCTCCACACAGGGCTCCATCCCAGGGCCTTGAGATCATGACCTGAGCTGAAACCAAGAGTCAGACACTGAACCAACTGAACCACCCAGGTGCCCCCCAAAAGAAGTTTTTATTTCTGTCTTCATATTGCCGTGCTGTGAAGCTCCGAACAAATTATGGTCACTCTTCTTTTTACTGTACCTCTTGATCAAGAAAATAAGAAATTTCAGATTTTCTTGGAACATCCTGGAAGACAAATTTGAGGGTCATTCCATGTATGATGAATGCTGATTAGTGCTGCTTGGGGAATTATAATATACAATACCTTGAAGCAGCAATAATGATAACAAACACATTTATCAGACTTACTGTGTGTTAAGCTTTTTTTCATATATTAGAGTACTCCGTTTTTGCTACCACATGCCAAAATACTCTAAAATTGGTTTTATCATCATCATCATCATCATCATCATCATTCTTACTTTCCAAATGGAGACACTTGGAGAGGCTAAGTAATTGGCTCAATGTCACACAGCTAGTATGTTTTAGAAACAGGATTTGAACCCAGGAGGTCTGGCACTGGAATCTTTGCTTTTACCCCCATGCTTTCTGCTTAGTAGGATGTCATTGGTAAAAGTAATCCTGGGCTTTGGAAACAGGAGACCTAGCTTCTGCTTTTGGCTGTCAGTAAGTAGATCTGCAGCAACATGTTTCTTATTTATAATCGGAAGACATAATTAGAATGAAGAAATGGGAAGGGTCTCTGCTAAAATCATGCTTGGGAAAGGTTGCCTTTGCAGGATATCTAAGCAGCTATGGATCACCTAGACCAGGGTGACCAGGCTTGGTTCTGAAACCCCAAAGAATCTTCTGTGGCACATTCTGGGTATATTTTTCTTAGCACCAGTTAGCTAATTATCAGAAGACTTTTGTTCTATCCTTCACATCCCTCCACCTGCCTTCATCCTACTGTGAGCTTTTTTTTTTTTTTTTTTTACCTTCCCAGAGTAAACAAAGAGGAATTGGAGGGATGGGATCCCTGTGCAGTGGTAGCTTCTATCAGCAGGGAAGGTGGAGGAAACGGAGCTAGTCTTCAGTAAAACGTCAACTTAAGTTTGCATTAGTCAACCTCCTAGTTGCTTTCTGTGCTCACTTCACCTCCTGGTGACTTCTCTCCTTGGCCCACGAGTGAATGATCGCTCTCAACAGCTCCTTGGGCTGCACGGTCTTTATTTGAGAACACCTCTCTTCCCTAAGTGTCCTAAGCCCCAGAATTGCCTCTCTTTCAGGGTATACACATACATTCTTTCTCTCTCTACCACACACACGTGTGTGTGTATATCACACATATATACACGGTCATACAGACATACCAGTGGTTCTGAATGATGGCTTCATGGAGGGGGGGTATAACTTATTGTTTAGTGTGGGCACTTGTGTCAGAGTTCCAAGGCGGGCTCTGCATTTAGCAGTCATGACCTTGAGACAGTTACCTGTCCTCTGTGACTTTGGGGTGTAAAAGTGATGTTCCTCACAGTTCCTATTTATGGAAATGTTATAAAGACTGAATGAGCTACTACCTATAAAACATTCAGCACTATTTTCTTTTTTTTTTTTTTAAAGATTTTATTTATTTATTTGAGAGAGAGACAATGAGAGAGAACACATGAGAGGGGATAGGGTCAGAGGGCAAAGCAGACTCCCTGCTGAGCAGGGAGCCTGATGTGGGACTCGATCCAGGGACTCCAGGATCATGACCTGAGCCGAAGGCAGTCGCTTAACCAACTGAGCCACCCAGGCGCCCTCAGCACTATTTTCATACTAAACACTCAATACCTTTTATTGTTGGTCTTATTATTGATTGTATGTGAAAATATTTAATGGTGGTTTTCTTTTTTATTTTATTTTATTTTATTTATTTTATTTTTTTATTCTTATGTTAATCCCCATACATTACATCATTAGTTTTAGATGTAGTGTTCCATGATTCATTGTTTGTGCATAACACCCAGTGCTCCATGCAGAACATGCCCTCTTTAATACCCATCACCAGGCTAAACCAACCTCCCACCCCCCTCCCCTCTAGAACCCTCAGTTTGTTTTTCAGAGTCCATCATCGCTCATGGTTCGTCTACCCCTCCGATTTCCCCCCCTTCATTCTTCCCCTCCTGCTACCTTCTTCTTCTTCTTTTTTTTTTCCTTAACATATATTGCATTATTTATTTCAGAGGTACAGATCTGAGATTCAACAGTCTTGCACAATTCACAGCGCTTACCAGAGCACATACCCTTCCCAGTGTCTATCACCCAGTCACCCCATCCCTCCCACCCCACCCCCACTCCAGCAACCCTCAGTTTGTTTCCTGCGATTAAGAATTCCTCATATCAGTGAGATCATATGATACATGTCTTTCTCTGTTTGACTTATCTCACTCAACATAATACCCTCCAGTTCCATCCACGTCGTCGCAAATGGCAAGATCTCATTCCTTTTGATGGCTGCATAATATTCCATTGTATATATATACCACCTCTTCTTTATCCATTCATCTGTCAATGGACATCTTGGCTCTTTCCACAGTTTGGCTATTGTGGACATTGCTGCTATAAACATCGGGGTGCACGTACCCATTCGGATCCCTACATTTGTATCTTTGGGGTAAATACCCAGTAGTGCAATTGCTGGATCGTATGGTAGCTCTATTTTCAACTTTTTGAGGAACCTCCATACTGTTTTCCAGAGTGGCTGCACCAGCTTGCATTCCCACCAACAGTGTAGGAGGGTTCCCCTTTCTCCGCATCCCCGCCAACATCTGTCCTTTCCTGACTTGTTAATTTTAGCCATTCTGACTGGTGTGAGGTGGTATCTCATTGAGGTTTTGATTTGGATTTCCCTGATGCCGAGTGATATTGAACACTTTTCCATGTGTCTGTTGGCCATTTGGCTGTCTTCTTCGGAAAAATGTCTGTTCATATCTTCTGCCCATTTCTTGATTGGATTCTTTGTTCTTTGGGTGTTGAGTTTGATGAGTTCTTTATAGATTTTGGATACTAACCCTTTATCTGATATGTCATTTGCAAATATCTTCTCCCATTCTGTCGGTTGTCTTTTGGTTTTGTTGACTGTTTCCTTTGCTTTGCGAAAGCTTTTTATCTTGATGAAGTCCCAATAGTTCATTTTTGCCCTTGCTTCCCTTGCCTTTGGCGATGTTTCTAGGAAGAAGTTGCTTTGGCTGAGGTCAAAGAGGTTGCTGCCTGGGTTCTCCTTTAAGATTTTGATAGACTCCTGTCTCACATTGAGGTCTTTCAACCATTTGGAGTCTATTTTTGTGTGTGGTGTAAGGAAATGGTCCAGTTTCATTCTTCTGCATGTGGCTATCCAATTTTCCCAACACCATTTGTTGAAGAGACTGTCTTTGTTCCATTGGACATTCTTTCCTGCTTTGTCAAAGATGAGTTGACCATAGAGTTGAGGGTCCATTTCTGGGCTCTCTATTCTGTTCCATTGATCTATGTGTCTGTTTTTGTGCCAGTACCATGCTGTCTTCATGATGACAGCTTTGTAATAGAGCTGGAAGTCCGGAATTGTGATGCTGCTGGCTTTGCTTTTCTTTTTCAATATTCCTCTGGCTATGCGCGGTCTTTTCTGGTGCCATACAAATTTTAGGATTATTTGTTCCATTTCTTTGAAAAAAGTGGATGGTATTTGGATGGGGATTGCATTGAATGTGTAGATTGCTCTAGGTAGCATATACATCTTCAGAATATTTGTTCTTCCAATCCATGAGCATGGAACGTTTTTCCATTTCTTTGTGTCTTCCTCAATTTCTTTCATGAGTATTTTATAGTTTTCTGAATATAGATCCTTTGTCTCTTTGGTTAGATTTATGCCTAGGTATCTGATGGTTTTGGGTGCAATTGTAAATGGGATTGACTCCTTAATTTCTCTTTCTTCTGTCTTGTTGGTGTATAGGAATGCCACTGATTTCTGTGCATTGATTTTATGTCCTGCCACTTTACTGAATTCCTGTGTGAGTTCTAGCAGTTTTGGGGTGGAGTCTTTGGGGTTTTCCACATAAAGTATCATATCATCTGCAAAGAGTGAGAGTTTGACTTCTTCTTTGCCGATTTGGATGCCTTTGATTTCTTTTTGTTGTCTGATTGCTGTGGCTAGGACTTCCAATACTATGTTGAATAGCAGTGGTGATAGTGGACATCCCTGCCGCATTCCTGACCTTAGGGGGAAAGCTCTCAGTTTTTCCCCATTGAGAATGATATTCGCTGTAGGTTTTTCATAGATGGCTTTTATGATATTGAGGTATGTACCCTCTATGCCTATACATTGAAGAGTTTTGATCAAGAAAGGTTGCTGTACTTTGTCAAATGCTTTTTCTGCATCTATTGAGAGGATCATATGATTCTTATTCTTTCTTTTGTTAATGTATTGTATCACATTGATTGATTTGTGGATGTTGAACCAACCTTGCAGCCCAGGGATAAATCCCACTTGGTCGTGGTGAATAATCCTTTTAATGTACTGTTGGATCCTATTGGCTAGTATTTTGGTGAGAATTTTTGCATCCATGTTCATCAGGGATATTGGTCTGTAATTCTCCTTTTTGATGGGGTCTTTGTCTGGTTTTGGGATCAAGGTGATGCTGGCCTCATAAAATGAGTTTGGAAGTTTTCCTTCCATTTCTATTTTTTGGAACAGTTTCAGAAGAATAGGTATTAATTCTTCTTGAAATGTTTGGTAGAATTCCCCTGGGAAGCCATCTGGCCCTGGGCTTTTGTTTTTTGGGAGATTTTTGATGACTGCTTCAATTTCCTTAGTGGTTATAGGTCTGTTCAGATTTTCTATTTCATCCTGGTTCAGTTTTGGGAGGTGATACATCTTTAGGAATGCATCCATTTCTTCCAGGTTATCTAATTTGCTGGCATAGAGGTGCTCATAATATGTTCTTATAATTGTTTGTATTTCTTTGGTGTTGGTTGTGATCTCTCCTCTTTCATTCATGATTTGGTTGATTTGGGTCATTTCTCTTTTCTTTTTGATAAGTCTGGCCAGGGTTTATCAATCTTGTTAATTCTTTCAAAGAACCAGCTCCTAGTTTTGTTGATCTGTTCTACTGTTCTTTTAGTTTCTATTTCATTGATTTCTGCTCTGATCTTTATGATTTGTCTTCTCCTGCTGGGTTTAGGCTTTATTTGCTGTTCTTTCTGCAGCTCCTTGAGGTGTAGGCTTAGGTTGTGTACTTGAGACCTTTCTTGTTTCTTGAGAAAGGCTTGTATTGCTATATACTTTCCTCTTAGGACTGCCTTTGCTGCATCCCAAAGATTTTGAATAGTTGTGTTTTCATTTTCATTGGTTTCCATGAATTTTTTTAATTCTTCTTTAATTTTCTGTTTGACCCATTCATTCTTCAGTAGGATGCTCTTTAGCCTCCATGTTTTTGAGTTCTTTCCGACTTTCCTCTTGTGACTGAGTTCTAGTTTCAAAGCATTGTGTTCTGAAAATAGGCAGGGAATGATCCCAATCTTTTGGTACTGGTTGAGACCTGATTTATGACCTAGGATGTGATCGATTCTGAAGAATGTTCCATGGGCACTAGAGAAGAATGTGTATTCCGTTGCTTTGGGATGGAATGTTCTGAATATGTCTGTGAAGTCCATTTGGTCCAGTGTGTCATTTAAAGTCTTTATTTCCTGTTGATCTTTTGCTTAGACAATCTGTCCATTTCAGTGAGGGGGGTGTTAAAGTCCCCTACTATTATTGTATTGTTGTCGATGTGTTTCTTTGCTTTTGTTATTAATTGGCTTATATAATTGGCTGCTCCCATGTTAGGG
Source organism: Neomonachus schauinslandi (assembly GCF_002201575.2). Classification (NCBI taxonomy): domain Eukaryota; kingdom Metazoa; phylum Chordata; class Mammalia; order Carnivora; family Phocidae; genus Neomonachus; species Neomonachus schauinslandi. Next base: position 135,071,882 of record NC_058411.1, read on the forward strand.
GCATAGATATTTACAATTGTTAGATCTTCTTGTTGGATAGACCCTTTAAGTAGGATATAATGTCCTTCCTCATCTCTTATTACAGTCTTTGGTTTAAAATCTAATTTGTCTGATATAAGGATTGCCACCCCAGCTTTCTTTTGGTGTCCATTAGCATGGTAAATGGTTTTCCACCCCCTCACTTTCAATCTGGGGGTGTCTTTGGGTCGAAAATGAGTCTCTTGCAGACAGCATATCGGTGGGTCTTGTTTTTTAATCCAGTCTGATAGCCTGTGTCTTTTGATTGGGGCACTGAGCCCATTTACATTCAGGGTAACTATTGAAAGATAGAAATTTAGTGCCATTGTATTGCCTGTAAGGTGACTGTTACTGTATATTGTCTGTGTTCCTTTCTGGTCTATGTTGCTTTTAGGGTCTCTCTTTGCTTAGAGGACCCCTTTCAAGATTTCTTGTAGGGCTGGTTTTGTGTTTGCAAATTCCTTTAGTTTTTGTTTGTCCTGGAAGCTTTTTATCTCTCCTTCAATTTTCAATGACAGCCTAGCTGGATAGAGTATTCTTGGCTGCATATTTTTCTCATTTAGTGCTCTGAATATATCCTGCCCTTCTTTTCTGGCCTGCCAGGTCTCTGTGGATAGGTCTGTTGCCAATCTAATGTTTCTACCCTTGTAGGTTACATATCTCTTCTCCCGAGCTGCTTTCAGGATTTTCTCTTTGTCTCTGAGACTCGTAAGTTTTACTATTAGATGTCGGGATGTTGACCTATTTTTATTGATTTTGAGAGGGGTTCTCTGTGCTTCCTGGATTTTGATGGCTGTTTCCTTCCCCAAATTAGGGAAGTTCTTGCTATAATTTGCTCCATTATACCTTCTGCCCCCCTCTCTCTTTCTTCTTCTTCTGGGATCCCAATTATTCTAATGTTGTTTCGTCTTATGGTATCGCTTATGTCTCGAATTCTGCCCTTGTGATCCAGTAGTTGTTTATCTCTCTTTTTCTCAGCTTCTTTATTTTCCATCATTTGGTCTTCTATATTACTGATTCTCTCTTCTGCCTCATTTATCCTAGCAGTTAGCACCCGCATTTTTTATTGCACCTCATTAATAGCCTTTTTGATTTTGACTTGGTTAGATTTTAGTTCTTTTAGTTCTCCAGAAAGGGTTTCTCTAATAACTTCCATGCTTTTTTCAAGCCCAGCTAGTATCTTTAAAGTGATGATTCTGAACTCTAGATCTGACATCGTACTAATGTCCGTATTGAGTAGGTCCCTGGCAGTCGGTACTACCGCTTGTTCTTTTTTTTGATGTGATTTTTTTCTGTCTTGTCATTTTGTGCAGAGGAGAATAGATTAATGAGAGAACAGAATGCCAGCAGAGTAACAACGTCCCCAGAAAATATACTCTAAACAAATCAGAAAAGACCTGAAGCAGTGGGAAAAGAAAGGGAAAGAGAGAAAAAAGAGAAAAAAAAAAACATAAAAACAAACAAAAACAAACAAAACAACAACAACAAAAAAAACCAGAATGTGATCAAATATGATCAGGCTGGTATATAGATCAGTGCCACACACTAGATTTGGGGTGTATTTTGGTCTGTTAGAAGAAAGTGCCTCCCAAAATTTTAAAGAAAGAAAAATTTATATATGTACAAAAATAAGGGTTGATATGATGAAGGGATGGAATATGACTGTAAAGATGGAAATTATAAAAAATTTTATAAAAGGACTGATAAGAAGTTGTTTGAAACAGAAAGAAGAGGATTTAAAAAAAGAGAAAAAAGAAAAAAGAAAAAAAAGGGAGAGAATGTGATCAGGCAGGGGAGTAGAAAAAACTATATAGTAGAGATTTAGGGTATATTTTGATCTGTTAGAAGAAACTATTTCAAAATTTTAAAGGGAGAACAACTTATATATTTATGCCAAAAATACGGGTAACTACTATGAAGGGATAGAATATGACTCTAAAAATGAAAAATAAAAATGATTTTTAAAAAAAGGGATTGATAAGATGTTGGTTGAAAAAGGAAAAAAGAAAAATTCAAAAAAAAAAAGTAAAAAAAAAGAAAAAAAGACAGTTAAAAAAAATTAACTTTGAAAGACTAAAGAATCCTGGTAAAAAAGCCATGAATTCTATGTGCAGTAGTCCCCTAGCGCTGGAGTTCTGCCGTTCTCATTGATCGGTAAACTTGGTCTTGGCTGGCTGTTCTCGCTGATCTTCTGGGCAGGGGCCTGTTGCCGTGGTTTCCAAATGTCTTTGCCGGAGGCAGAATTGCCCCGCCCTTGCCCCCTCCCAGCTAAGTAATCTGCTCGGGTTTGCTCTCCGGGGCTTTTGTTCCCTGCGAGCTTTCCGTACAGCTGTGGATGCGGAGAATGAAAATGGCGGCCTCCCAATCTCCGCCCCGGAGGAGCCGAGAACTCGGGGCCCCTCTCCTCAGTGAGCCCCCAGAGAAAAGCCGTCAGTCACTCCCGTCTCCCCGGTCTCCGGCCGCACTCCGTGCTCACCCGGCCTGTGACCGCGCGTTTCTATCTCTGGCCCCCGACCCCGGGTGGAGTCTCCAAACCCAGCAGATCCCTGCGGCGCACTCCCGCGCGGCTCCTCCCGGGGGATGAAGGTGAGTCTCCCCGGATCTGCCGCTTGTTGGGTCCCTGCTGGAGGAGCAGTGGCCTGACTGTGCCGCGGATCACAGTTTATGGCAACCCTGAGCTGAGAGCCCGCGCCTGGGCTCCGCCTCTGCAGCCGGCTTCCCTGCTCCGATACCTGGGAGCTCTGCCACACTCAGGCACCCCCAGTCTTTCTGTGACCCGTGGGTCCTGAGACCACACTGTCCCGGAGGGTTCCACCCCCCGCTTAGCCACCAGAGTGACGTCCCTCAGCGGAGCAGACTTTTAAAAGTTCCGATTTTGTGCTCCGCGGCTCTATCACTTGCCAGAAGCGGCCGCCGGAGGCCCCTCCCCCGCCGTCTATCCTCCCGAATATCGCCTCGGATTCACTTCTCCGCACGTCCTACCTTCCAGAAAGTGGTCGCTTTTCTGATGAGAGAGTTGTTGCTCTTCTTTTCTTCGATCTCCTGTTGAGTTCGTAGGTGTTCAGAATGCTTTGATCCCTGTCCAGCTGAATTCCTGAGAGGAGACGAAATCCAGGTCTCCTACTCCTCCGCCATCTTGCTCCGCCCCCCCCGTTTTCTCTTTTATTTTAAACACAGATGCTTAGACTCCCAACTCTTAGCCATAATTGTCTTATTATACCTTCTTAATTAGAACCGTTGAGGTTGGAGATCAGGTCTCTGTGATTTTATTCACTTTAATAGGAAGCCAGGGTTGAGAACCATAGATTTTGGCTTTATATAAAAAGAGACTCATATCCATATACCAATATTTATAGATTTAGTTATATCAAAGCCATTTCTGTGTGTATTACCTTGACATTTCCTCTACTGTCTACTCTTTATTCTACAAACTTCCTACATAATCTAACCCATATTATAGCCAATTTATGTGTGAAGCCTAGAAAAGGGAAGGGAATTTGTGAGCCTGAGTATAGGGGAAGGGGAAGGAAGGAACAAAGAGTGGAGGTAAGGACAGGAGACAGATTTGAATTCCTCCAAAGGTTGCTGAACTTAAAAGCCTATTCTAATCATGAGCACAACTCAAGACTATATTTTGGATCACTGTTCTCTTGGAACCCATTTCTTTGTCCTACGGGCTGCCTCATATTAGAATACGACTCTTTCAAAACTCTGAATGGGAGTGGGGGATAGGGAATCTCTTAATTTCATTAATGTAATCTGAGGCATAGTATTTCTCAAACTTCAATGTGCATAGGAATTACCTAGGGGTCTTACATGATGCCGATTTCTGAACCACGTCTCCATGTGATCTGGGTTATGGCCCAGAAGTCTGCATTTTATTGAGCACCCTTGAAGATTCAGATTCTGGTGACCCAGGGGCCAGTCACTGAGAAATGGGGTAGGTTGCTAGTTTTTGCAGTTTCTGTTTTTATTCGCTTGCTCCTGATCTTCTTTGGGCTATTGATAATTTTCCATGGCTTTTGTCATAAAATCATAAAGTCTCAAATTCTCTGCTTCCCCCCCACCCATGTGTGTGTGTGTTTCATCTGTGCTTTTAAGTTATTGGCTTAGCTCTCCCATAAGATTTGTATTTAACAACTGTCTATATGCCAATGAGAGTTTTAAAATGTCTTCATTTGTTTTTCTAGCTCCTGGGACGTCCCCAGATCAAGATTACTTAAATTGCTTATGGAACAAAAGAGTGTAGGATATAATTAATACGAACTTGTTTGTTGGCCTATGTGTACATTTTTCTGGGGGAGAGAATGTATAGTGTCTCAGACATACTTGAAAGGCTGGATGACCCCCCAAATGAGTAAGAGCTCATGCCTTAGTTTACTGAATCCAAGATCTCCAGAAGGCCCTTCACAGCTTCTTGGTTTCTACTCTTAATTCAGCTCCAGAAGTGTTTGGCTTGACTTTGTGAAAATCAGACAGAGTCTGTCACTCCCTGACTACGTCTGCCGGCTTAGCAAGGAGCACAAGAACAATGATGCATCTCATTAAGTGTATATTGGAGTACCTTCCATCTAAATTTTGTGTGATTACATAGGACACTAATCTTTTCAGGACGATGCTGCTCACAGCTGGTGGTTCTGACAGAGGAGAGGTAGCATCCGCTTCAGCTGGGGTTTGTTAGAAATGCAGAATCTCAGGCTGCGTGGACTGCATCAATAATAAGATCCTCAGGTGACCCATGTCCCTAGGGAAATCTGAGAAGCACTGACTTAGAGCGCCCTGGGTCAGCAGGGAGGTGAGAGAGGATACGGGCTCAGGAAAGGGAAGTTGGGGAGTTCTACCTTTTTTATTGGGGCAAGGACATTGTTTCCAGAATTTTTGTGAGCTAGAATGAGATGCTGTGTGTGAATGGGATTTAAAAATTGAAAGTGACCCTCAATATGAGACATTCTGTTGATCTGTGCCAATATTTTAATGCTAGATGAATGTATTGTTTTTTCCCCCACCATCCCTCTACATCTCTCCACTCTAACCTTCTCCTCTCTAGCGCTTTGAAAAGAGAAGGACAATTTTCCAAAAGCCTGTTTGGCCATCAGAATGCCACTCATTCTTTTGTAAATACAAATAGGAAACACAGACCTAATCTATCATTTGAGTGTGAGCCACTATTTGAACCATTCACGTCAATACCCTTTTCTTTCTTATTAACTGTGATTCAACAAGTGTTGCCTTAGTATGCTTTTTTTTAAACCTCTTTGTATATGATCTCAAAGCACATTTGGAGCCATTTATTAACTCACTGCGGGCTTAATGATGTAGTGAAATAATTGTCTCATTCAGTAGCCCTCAGTTCTATAATGTATGTCAGCATTATGGTAGAATATTATAAGGAATTAAATAAAAATCAAGAGGCAGAGATGCTAATAGGATTTTCAGCAGGGGCCTTTCCTGGGATTACTAATGCTCTGGGAGCTGTGAATTTTAAATGCCCATTGTAGAAAATGCTTCATTGTATCAAAAATAAGGACAGAATCTGGCCCTTGGCATAGTCCAGTGAGCCTCAAATGACCTCTGATCCTTTAAAAATAATTTGGCTTCAAAGGACCAAGAAGAAGAAAAGATGGTTTATCTCTGTAAATCTCACTTTCCCCATGTGATCAATGTCAGTGCAATCAACCAACTACCCTAAAGGAAAGGATATAAAATGAAAGAAAGGATTAATTTAATCCGGGGTTTTATGTAGCTTGTATCATAGGGGAAAACGACCAGCCAAACCTGAGATACATTTCTTTGGTTCTGGCTACATGACCGAGTTACTTGGAGTAGCATCTCCTAACACGTGAGCTGAGAAAGGTGGAGTCCAGCTCATGAGAGTTATCCACGGGATATTTTCTCTATGAAATAGAGTGGACCCCCAACCTTCCTTGACTATGAAGGGTAGATCATTCCTCCAGCCAATTTTCCAATATTCTCTGCCAGAAATCAAAGATTTCTGTTTTTTAAAACTAAGCAGTAATTCTCTTTATAGGCCTGTATTCCCTGAATGTAAATGAGAAGAGAACATTTTAGAATACTTTGAACCATTAGCTATTTTTATATAAACATATACCTGTTTTATTGATTCGTTAACATATATTTATTAGGTAACTACCTTGCTTTAAGTTGAAATTTGCGACTGGGGATATTTACAGAAAACTAAAAACACTTAGTGAAGGCCAGACACATGGTCAATTCATCTTCATTCATTCTCTCTTTCATTCATCATTCAATAAACATTAAAAAAAAATCCAGACAATATGTTAGGTGCCAAAAATATGACAGAGTGGAATTTACAGCTTCCTACTCTCTCAGGTTTATAGTCCAGCCAGAAAGGCAGTTAATTAAGTCAGCAATAACAGCAGAGAGTAATATGAAAACAACTGGGTGCTATAATAACACACAGAAGGAGATAATTTAGGGCTTTGCTAACTGTTGGTTGAGTTGAATATGAAATATCCACAAATTATTTTTGTGTGTGTGTGAAATTGGAAAAGGTAACTCACCTGGCAAAGTAAAAGATACTTGTTTGAAAGTCGGGTAGGGTCAGGGAGTTCTTGATTTTTCTTTCATCCTAGTTAGCTTTCATGCTACTTCTAGGTTATTTCGTATTTCTCAATCTCACCCTGGAGTTCCACACTAGGGCTGCGCATGATGCTGAATCTGAGTACACTGGAGCGTGCAAATGCGTTATTTTACTCCTTCCTCCCGCATGCTCGCCTTAGGCACACATGGAAGGCGTTCCTTCCATGTAGGTGTTCCTATGGAGCTTGCTTATAGTTCACCACACCTCCCTGAAGGCAAACACAGAATTGGAAACATCAGAAATGTTTCAAAATCCTTCTTAGACTGGTACTGAGTAATGAAATTTAAATAACAGTAATCTTGATTACCTTATGGAATGAATGTCTGTCTCTATGCCCCTGAGTATTACCGAATGCAACAGAAATCACAGTAATAAAATGCCCTTTGCTTAGTGGTTTATAACTCATAAAACACTCGCATAAACTTTAATATCTCAGGTGAGCCAGAAAACCACCGCAGACTGAATGTGAAGGAAAATGGGAGTGAGAGATAAGGACAGCGAGCGTGGGATGACCTGGAAAGTGGCGCAGAGTGTTGCATTCCTGGGGCTGGTCAAAGCGGTCAGGTGGGTTTGCTCAGCGATATGGCATGTGTCTGGATAAGGCTGTGCACAGAACCATTTCCCAGAGGAGGTGTTGAGAAGGAAAAAGGACTTACCTGCCTGCTACACATGCCTCTCTTCCTTTTTCCCATTAGTCAAAGTGTGTCCCCAGAGTCAACTCACATGTTCGCATTCCATCATTGGGCCCCTTCTCCCGGCCATTCAGCTAAATCCAGAAATGGTGGGAGGGGCCAGAAGCTCAGGATGGGAGGCTGCTTGACCTGGCTCTATAATAAAAGCAATGAAGGAAGTCCTCCTACGAATGCAACTGGTCAGCCAGCCCCAGGCTGTGGAAGCGTGAGCGCCCAAGCAGCATTGGTAGCACCCCAGGCAAAGCTCACCATGGGGTCCAGGAGCTGATGTCGCCAAGGGAATCTGAGGAGGCACCCAAAATATGTCCTCTACAATTACCAAAAAAATATTTTAATATTTTTAATCATAAAAGAGCACAAATTGATAATATTCAACAAAAATATTCATAACCTTCGATCCTAAAATTCCCACTTGTAGAAACTTAACACCAGAAGGGCACAAAGACACATGTACAAGGATGCCATTGCTTGGTAATTGAAAAAGGAGAGACAACCTTAATTCCCATCAGTAGAGGATCAGTGAAATAAACAGTTTGTCTGAACAATGCATGACTCAGACAGAAGGCACAAGATAATTGTGTTCACTTGGCCTTTAGCATTTCTATCCACTGGCTCCATCATTTATTGACTGTATTTAGGGTAAGTTATTTATTCTTTTTAACCTTCAGTGTAGTCATCAGAAAAATGGGGCTAACGATTGTACCTTCCTCAGCATTGTTTGTGGGTAAAGCACTTCGGATAGCATCTGACACAAAATACTAGCTAATCCTCCTCTTCATCATCATCATCATCATCCTAACCGTCATCTCCCTTGTATATTGTTACATTTCATCTACTGACGTGAAAACTGAGATGGAGAAAATCTAAGTGGCATTTCATTCTTTCTTTTCTTTCTTTCTTTCTTTCTTTCTCTCTCTCTCTCTCTCTCTCTCTCTCTCTCCCTCCCTTCCTTCCTTCCTTCCTTCCTTTCTTTCTCTCTCTCTCTCTCCCTTCCTTCCTTCCTTTCTTTTTTAAGATTTTGTTTTTTAGTAATCTCTACGCCCAACATGGGGCTCAAACTCACAACCTGGAGATCAAGAGTCACATACTCCACCAAGTGAGCCAGCCAGGCGCCCCTTAAGGGGCATTACTTAATGCTTGACAACTTGTCAGTGGTGGGATTAGAATTTAAATCATTCTAATTAAAATGGAACCATGAGGGGCACCTGGGTGGCTCAGTCGTTAAGCGTCTGCCTTCGGCTCAGGTCATAATCCCAGGTCCTGGGATCGAGCCCCACATCGGGCTCCCTGTTCAGTGGGAAGCCTGCTTCTCTCTCTCCCACTCCCCCTGCTATGTTCCCTCTCTCGCTGTCTCTCTCTCTGCCAAATAAATAAGTAAAATCTTTTAAAAAATAAATAAAAAAATAAAATGGAACCACGAAATCCTGTGTTCCTCAGTTACAGCACGTTGCCTCATGTTAATTAAATGTTGGGGTGACACAAGGCTTGGGCAAGCAGGTATGGTGTTATGTGGTGAAATTTGTGTCCAAAAAGATCCTGGCAAAGTGGAATCTTGGGCAAAGTATCAAAAGAGGAACTTCATATGGCTAATTGGGAAGTCCTACATTTGGTTAAAACAAAAAGAAATCACTCAAGTACAAGAAAGTTTATAAAAGAGTATTTGGAGGTTTTACTTACTGCTAATGTAATATGATTAAAATGTGAAGTACATTGCAAATGTGAATGTGATATTGGACTACGTTAAAATTATCATAATTGGTTAGAACGAGAAGGCTGATATTCTGCCTTCAATGTAATTGCCCAGAGGGAAATGTGTTCTGTCAGCAACAGGACTTGACTTTCGAGAATTGTGGTAGAAATATGCAGTGGTCAGGTAAAAAGTGCCTTTTGAGCCATCCTAAGGAAGATGGAGTTTATTTTAAAAGATAATAGATGTTCATCAGTGTAATTAAAGGAGAGACGTAATGAGATCCTATCTGTCTTTTAACAGCTGTGTGCTGAAAGGGACTGGGGACAGAGACCAGTCAGGGGGCTGCTGTAGGTCCATGGCTGGAAGGAGGACAGAGGCTTTGGAAGCAAGTGAGAGAGACAGACACATTCAAGAGAGATTCAGGATGTGGAACCGACAGGCGCTGGTAAAGGGCTGGATGAGGTGGTGAGGGACAGAGAAGTGGGAACAGCTTGGGTGACTCCCAGGTGTCGGGACTGGGTTCAAGGTAGAAAATATCAGGGAAATCATCTTCTGGGCAGGTGTGAGAGAGGAAGGCTGATCATATGTATCAGGAAGTGCAACACAGGCAGGGAAACTGACTACTTCCTTGCATGTTACAGAAGACACTAAACAAGCAGAGTTTGGCTTAATAGATAAACTCTATGGCCAGTTCGCTCCATGAAATTCTTGATTCTGTGATCAGAACACTTATGTGGGAGAATGTGAAGTTGCTGCGTTACCCTTATGAGGGACTTTTTAGCATACACTCATTACTGTTTCAATACAATTGACCTTATCCTCCTCGCAGCCCAATTTAAATTCTCAAGCTTATTTCATCTGTGCACTCCAAACTGCTTATTATAGGTTTCCTTATTACTACTAACTTCCTAATGCTATCTTGACTGAAGAAAGGGGCTCTGGGTCAAACTTGACTATATATATATACATATATATATATACACACACACTATATACACACACACACACACATACACACTCTTGGGTATATATATATATAGTATGTGTGTGTGTGGTTATGTAAATATATATAATATACATAATATTTATTATAAGTATATATTTTTTCTAAAGATAATATAGGAAAATCAAAGGAAAAAAAAAGGAAAAACAGTATGACCCAGAAATATGTATACATATGTCCACCATTGATATTGTGGTTTTGATGTTTTTCTCTAGACTTTGACCACATGCTCATCTTTTACAGAATTGTCATCAATCAGTACCTGTATTTGTGGATTATTCATTTTAAAAATTTTTTTGGATTATTCATTTTTTAATTAACATTACATCATAAGAGATTTCCAAATTTCTCTGAAGACTCTATGCTTTTAACAATTGCATTTTCCCCCCAACATTGCAATTTACTTAAAATTGTTAGATAGTTAGGTTGCTTCCAAACTTTTGGCTGTTTTATGCAAACTGTAGGAAGGAGTTCTTTATGTATAATTTTTCTCCACTCACCACCAGTATTTTCGACTAATATAGGTTAGAGTTCCAAAGGGGAATTGTTAGGTTAAAGTATTTTAAAAAGCATTATGGAACTTGTTCTTAGAAAATATCATTCACCCAACTGAGATTGGACTTGGCCTTGACCCCTTGCTCATAGTCAGTGTTGTGAAGTTGAGTTTCATTTGGGTTTTTTAGTTTAACCGTATACATAGCACACTTAAGCTAAATGAGTGGGCAACTCAGCATAGATGGGAAGGAAGACAGGGTAGAAATGGAATGGCTACTTTTATTTTAAATCTTCTTCTCAAATTCTGGCATTTCTTGATTTTGATAGGTTCCTTCTTCTTTTCCCCCAGTCAGCTAATGGCAAGATCTAGTGCCAATGTTTCTTAAAAGTTTTTTTTTTATGTGATACATTGTCATAGAAGGGAATTCATAGGTTTGTTGATTTATTTTTTAGCCTTTGTGAAATGATATCCTAAAAGAAACCATTGAAACAACCATCAGGTTGACTTCCAAATTGGATCATCATTTTATCATTCATATAGAATGTCATTTACCACTGGCAGTCATTGCCAGTTACCATAAGAAATCAATTTTTTGTGTCCTAACATTCCTTAAGGTACTCCTCAGTCACCCATGAATGGGTTGAGTACAGCTGTTCACAATCAACCCCATAGTATAACCTAGAACTAAAACCTTCCTCTCCCCCAAATCTCCCTGGTAGAGATAATTCCTCACTGAATCAACATCGGTGCAGAGATAAGACCTTTGTAAACAGAGAAAAAATATATACTTATAATAACTAAACATTAAAGAGAGTACCAAGGAAGGTTTCCCTCTAGGAAATGGAACCCAGAAGACTTCTCTTCTTTAAGGATTCAGGATACAAGTTTAATTTGGAATACCAGGTTGATATGCAATGATTATGGATATATGTTGGCATAAGACATTAAAAGGATTACTGAAGTAAAGATGATCTCTCTAGCTCAGAGTTTCTCAAGCTTGGTACTGCTGTCATTTGGGGCCGAGCAATTCTTGGTTGTGATGACTGTCCTGTGCATTGTAGAATGTTTGGTGGCATCCCTGGCCTTGACCCATCAGATGCCAGTAACACCTCCCTGGTCATGATAACCAAAATGTATCCAGACATTGTCAGTTGTCCCCTTGTGTGTCAGAACCACCATTATTGAGAACCATGGTTTACTACATGTTTCATTTCCCAAGTCCCCTCTTTGAGTCTTGGTCTTCCCATCTGAAAAATCAGGAAATTGAATTGGTTGATATCCATGTTACTCTCTAATTATAAAGGTATTATAACATGCCTGAGCCAGAGAAAAAGACTTCATGTCTATATGATCTCCCAAACCCTAGACTTCCATGATTCCTCAAGTTAAACAATCACAACAATATTTTGAAAATGTTTTCAAAGAAACATCATGGTGTTATCGTTGGGGAATATAAACAAAATGGGCTACTGTTTTCCGTAAGGGGGAAAAAAAATCTTTATAGACCAGGACTGGAAATTTTATTTGTGCTAATGCCCTAAAGTTTTAAGATTGGAAGCAGGCTGGAATATGATGGAGTCAGAAGAAAGAAAAGTGACCAAAACTAAGAATGAAATAGGAGTGAAGGAAAAGCCAATAGGCTTCAAGTCTGAAAATACACACCTCACTTTTTTTAAAAGTATAATGTAAACAAATGGGAAGAGAAAAAAGCTCAAGAAGTCCAAGAACTGATTTCCTAACAGCATATGTTTGCACTGGGAGGCTTGTTTTTTCATCATTTGGCTACTTATATTTCACAAAGACTGGAGACTAGGTGTGAAATCCATCAATTGGGTTCAGGGTAGATGGGAAGGAGTGATTGATGAACTCAAGACCCTGGTGAGAAGCAGAAGCTCTGAAGTTCTACCATAGCTGTGAGGGTGGGTGGAACTGTGCAGAAGGTGACTAAGAATAGCAAGCCGTGCTCCACATTCTATGGCTGTCACCCTAGAAAGGGCTTTTGTAATGCTCAGTGTCCGTTTGGACACACAGGCTTGTCAGCACACCCCGTGCACTGAATAAAACCCTGGATTTAGGTCCAACTTCATAGGCAAGAACATTGGCATCTAAGAGATAACTCCTGACAAAGTTGAATCAGAAAGAAGAGGAAAGGATACTAAATCTCTGTCTTTTGCTTTCTCTCTCTCTCTCTCCCTCTCCCGCTCCTAACCCTGTACTTCTGAGTTATGCAGGCAAGGCAACTTCTAAGAGTTGTACAGTAAGCATTTGTGACTATGAATGACAACTAATGTTATTTAAGTGCTTGACATAGTAACTCATCATGCTTGTTAGAGCTCTTACCTTTGCATGTGTTAGATTAACTGCCAATATAAACCCATAAAGTAGTTGCTACCTCTTAGGATAAGGGGATTAGGGCAGAGAATAGTTAGGTATCATGTCCAAAGTCACATGGAGAGGAAGAAGCTGAAAGAGCTGGTGTCCGAACCCAGACTCACTCCTGGAGCCTTTGCTCTTGACTGCTCTCTCATACCACTTCACTGAGCATGCTCCAGCATGGTCTTGCATCATCCTAACCACCACCTTATGACTAGTTATTATTTTTATCCTTTCCCCACAGATTAGGAAACCTAGGTTCACAGAGGTTGAATCACTTGTCAAGGTCATGTAGAAACAAAGTAAGGAATCAGGGATTCAAACTTGGTTTGAACAGCCCTCAGCCCTTGCTCTGACCTCCTCTGGAAGAGCCACAGGGCTTGTCTGAAGCAACTTCACGGTGTGGTGGATGTTTATAGGGTGGAATACTCTCCTTTTCCAGAAAAGAAAGATGTGACATTTGGCTGCTTGGAAGGGAATATCCAAAAAGGCTTCTTGGAGGGGGTGCTATTGGCTAGGGCTTGGGAAAATGGGCTTAATTTTCTGGGCAGAGATTGTGGGGAGAGCCTTCTAGGAGGAAAAACCAGCGTACACAAAGGCATAGAGGTTGAATGGTGTAGGGTGTCCTTCTGGAAATGTCATCCAGCTGTTCATGGGGAGGTTTAGGGCAGTGAGAGGGGTGTACCCTTTCCTGAAACAGACATGCTATGACTTTCCTGAAGATATCCTTGAAAGGACAGCAATTCAGGGAAACTCAGAACTCAGAAAAAAAAGTTTGGGCCACAAAGAGATGGATGGCCTCAGAAACTGCCAGGTGCAGTGAAGATGCTGCCATGGGGAATCTGTACAGTAATCATCCAGCAGTGCCTGGGTTGGGTTACCTTCCAAAGTGGGGGCCATTGGGGTAAAAATCCTGAAACGAGAGTAGGAAGCATCTAAGTCTTCCACAGGCCTGGAGGACTCACTAGAAAGCCAGTATTATTTTTAGCCACAATCCTTTTTCTGAAACACATTACTGGTATGTACTGGTATGTACATGGAAAGTGTTACTAATCACTGACATATATGTTCTGGGCACTTTTGTCAGTGATTCTAAAGATTAACTCATATAAAGGCATCAATAATGTTTATGTTTAATTGCCACAATTAGCAAGTTACATTTAGGGATAAGACTAAAGTTTATGAAGAGAATTTTAGAAGTCCGCATTAATAGAATATCGTGATTATCTGAAATCAGAGTGAGCCTGGGGTGACTACTTACCTGACAGGGAATATAGTCCATCCCTGCAGTGAAGGTGAGTGAAGGATCAAAGCTTTAGGGGCCTCTTTCTCTTCAAGGTGTTATCAAAGACTCTGACACAGTTGATCTCCAGTCACCACTGTCTGAAGAGGATTCAGCCAATAGGATTCCTGCCAGCCCAGACAAAGGGATATGCCCCAGGAGAAGAAAATTGACTACAGTAGCTATAGAGGACAAGCCTGTCTTTTGTGCCCTGCTTGAGGGAAGTTATTTGAGGGAGTGTTGGGATCTGTTGCTTTTGTCTTTTCAACATGTTTCATAAGTCTGAAGCACGCATATGCATAGAACTCATTTGCCTGGGGTCAGGAAGCATGGCAACCACCATGGCAACCATCTGCCACTGCAGATCAATTATGTTTCTCATTTCTATCATTTCCATAAAATCTGGGATCCTGTCTCTGCTTCTTTTGCTCAGTATGATGCTTTTGAAATTCTTCATCTTGTGCAACATTGTTTTTTTTTTTTTTTTAAGTGATAAACCAACCTTGCATTCCTGGGGTAAACACATATTTGTTCATGATTAATTTTCATTTTATGTGTTTTTAGAGTCCTTTTGACAATATTTTGTTACAGATTTTTGCATTTATGCTTTTGAGGTGTATTTGTTTTTAATCTTATTTTTGAATTGTTTTTAAGTTTGGTACACAATATAATGGTAGTCTCATAAAATGTGGTAGAAAATGTTTTTCCTCCTATTTCATTAAATAGGTTGGGGAATATTTGTATTATTAATTCTTCAAATATTTGCTAGAATTCACCAGTGAAATCATCTAAACCTGGATTTTCTTTGTGGAAATGCCTTTTTTATTTTTTTTAAATTATGTTATGTTAGTCACCATAAAGTACATCATTAGTTTTTGGAAATGGTTTTTTTTTTTATAATGAGATTAGGCTTTGGTCACTTTCTAGTACCTTCAAATATATATATATGTAATTTATTCCAATACTAAGAGTTGTAATCTGGAGGCAGGTTAGTATGATACACATTGCTCCTTCATCATCAGAAGCATAACAAAGTAAAATCTAATTTTTAAAACTCAACAATATATTGCAACATATTTCTACATTAATAAATACACAGGAGTACTATAGAGTGTTTCATTTCGTGCCTGTATGACAATTTATTTACCTGATTTCTCCACTTGTATACTCACACTTGTATTCTTTAAACCCACTCTGCTGAGGCCTTCTTTACTCCAGTGATACCATTGGCATGGCTAATGTCAAGCTCATTAATTTCCTACAGAAAGCTATTCTCAGAATATTCTTAGAAGGATCCTTTTAAAGCCTAAGTCCAATTATGGCATTCCTCTACTCTCAACACTGCAGTGTTTCTTGAATTTACTCAGAAAAAAATCCCAAACCCTTACAGCAGTTTATAATTCCCTGCATGATCTGCTCCCTGGTGCATCTCCTCCTTGTTCACTGGTCCAGACACTGGTTTTCTTAAAATTCCTTAAGGAATTTTAAGCCTAAGTGGCTCAGTCTGTTAAGCGTCTGACTCTTGATAGCTCAGGTCTTGATCTCAGGGTTGTGAGTTTGAGCTCTGTGTTGGGCTCCATGCTGGGTGTGAAGCCTACTTAAAAAAAAAAAAAAAATTCCTGGTGTACTCCTGCCTTAGAGGTTTACATTAGCACTCTGTCTTTTTGCAGAGATCTTCATGGTGGATGACTAACACCTTCAGGTCCTCACTCAACTCTTCCCTCCCACGGCAGCCTTGCTTGACTACCCTATTGAAATCTGTAAATGCCTAGCTCCTTACCCTCAGGGTTCCCAGTTCCATTTGCTCAGCTTTTCATTTTTCCCATATCACTCATCACCTAATATTATACAGTTTACTTATTTGTTACATGCATTATTTATTGTTGGTACTCCTGTTAAAATTTAATCTTCTCAAAAGCAAAGATCTTTGTTTGGTTCACTAATATATTATATCGTGCACCTAACTGACACATAGCAGACATTCTACTAATTCCCACTGAGTGAGTGATTTAGACAGGTTGTTCCCATTTTTTAAAATAAGATAGATCTATCTACCATGTGTCTATCTCTCCATCCATTCAACCATGCATCCATCCAGCATATATCTATAATTATTGCTATATCTATACCTATATCTATATATCTACCATTTGCTATTTGATTTTGAACACTGACTTTTTGTTAGGCACAGTGTTAAACCTGGTGAAAAAATAAAAAAAATGTCAGTGGTGTGCTAAAGCTACTCACATCAGCTTGTTAGAACTGATCGTTAAATATTCAGAATTTTATAAGCTGGATGTTAAACCAACGATTGCTTGAAATTGGTCATGGTAAGAGCATTTGAATCATAGAAATTGGGAAATTCTACAAATCAAAGTTTTTCTCATCACACCCCAACCACAGATCCAGTTTACCAGTGTCACTGAAAGCATAAGACCTATCTCTTGCCATCAGGCCATTAAACTCCTAAGCATAGAGTTGCCATGTAATAGAACTCAACATGATCCTTAAAATGGACTCTTGTAGTATTTATGTTTTGTGGAAATAAATGCAGAATCCCTAGGTTAATTATTCAGAGCTTACTATAGCAAGGGAATAAGCCACCATCACCTATGTTTGGCATAGATTCAAAAGCAGTCAGGTAGTTGGAAAGCTTCAGGGTGAGAAAAGGGGAAGCCTCCAGATTGGGGGTTGTTGGCACAGGGAAAATGGATAAACAGAAGTAGGGAAACTTACATGATTGGTTTGGGGAGAATATTCATCTTTCTCTAGTTGGATGAGAGAGAGGAGCAACAATGGGACGTTGGCCATTGTTGACCCAGTTTTGACTATTTTGGCTGATCGCTGCAGAACTTATGGTTTGGCTCTCTGGGTTTCTTATGGATCAGAGTTCTATTGTCATAAATGGTCTTGCCATTGTCTCTATATTCAGTCTCTTGGGCCTCTGTTTTGGTAATTCTTTTGCTTGTGAGAGATTGACTAATTCAGAGAAGGCTCAAATTCCGTATCTTCACTTCTCAGGGATTGTCACCATTATCAACTATTTTCGTGAGATCTTCTTGACCTTTTCTCATTGTGTCATAATGGTGATGAGCTATTGAGAGAGCATCTGTGCAGAAGCATTTAAAACTCTGGATGGAATGTAGTAGATGAGTGTTATTACCACTCTGACAAAAACAATAATAAGTAGTTCCTATAAGATGCTTTTGACCTGGGAGCCCCAACTGCCAAGAGTCCAAATCCCAGAAGCTATGGGGATCAACCCTATAAATCTAAGTAGACTTTAACTTAATCTGAGGTGTAGGCTGTTCTACCTTGCCTGATTGATCCAAGTGAAAAAAGGGATTAGCAATGATATAGATGCCACCATGACTAGCCCACAAGAAATATAGAACAATATGATTGTACATTACTATTCGTGTCAACAAGTGAGGCTGATCTATATTCCATCTAGGGCAGAGGTAGTATTCTTAATGACTTCTGCCAGAGTTAATGATAAGTTTTTTATAGTTTTTTGTTTTTGTGTGTATGCCTCTCACTCTTTGGAATACTGCTCTGACTGTTCTCATAAACAATGGGTCATTTTAAAACATGGAAGCATCTATCCTAAGATATTATATTGAGGTGACTTATAGACATGTTAATGGCATTTAAGTATAAAAATTCAACTTAGATTTTGTTGTTCTTTAGGCAGTAAAACTATGGCCCATTGTTGAATGTCAATGTAAGGATGAATTTGGTATTAACAAGAACTGTGCCAATAAAGCAGACTACCTTGAGAATGTGTTGGGCGGCTTGCTACTAAATGCTTTCAAGCAGTGGTTAGCCATTGCAGGAATGTCTTTGGGATAGTGTATAACATTCTGGCTTTGAATGGTAGGTTAAAATAGATTAACTTTAATGTGTCTTTCAATGATAAGAGTCTATGACTCAATGATTCTTGAGAGATGCTGATTAATGACTGACTGCTATAAGAAAAAGGGAAATGACTTATTTTAGAGTAATCATATAGAGGAAATAGAGAGTGGTTTCACACTGGACTGAATTTTGCTTAGATTCTGAGACAGAGTTATAAAGGGAGATTTACTAGCCTTATGTTGTTTCATCTGCCATACAGAGTATTCTATAGTCATATGTTCTTCCCCTAATAATTTTTTGTGTTTTCTCTTTAAAGACTATGTGAATCATGTAACTGAAAATGTTTCCATTTTTATTTTAGCTGGCATAAAACTCAGGGGCAAAATTTCAGTTAAACATTTTAACTGTGTAGGTTCAGATTGCCTCTATTTATGCTTTTTCTTTCTGGTTTCAATGTCCTCTTCTAAATGACATTGTCTTGGCCCTTTATTTTTATGTTTGGAATTTACTTATATTATGCATTCTTCTAAGTACCTCAAATCCTTTGTGAAAGGAGATGGAAAATGGATCAATGGATGAATAAGTGGATATATGCATAATGATGGCAAATTGGTATTCTTTATGTCATCATATTCCATGATGATCTAGTAAGCTATTAATCTCTATAATTGCCAGAAATTTCCTCCATTACCCAATATCCAAGCACTTTTTCCCCAGATAGGTTCCCATTGTGATAACCATCAGCCTGAATTCAATCCTGATTCTGAATAATGGTGATAAACAATGGGATCTAAATGGTTAATAGCAACTTGGTTGACAATGTCCTAGGCTTTGCTTTGCGTATCATTATTAGGGTTCAGTAGATGCTAGACATATGCAAAAAGGTGCTTCTCACAATATAGGACCCAGGTTGAAAGTAAAACTTATGAAAATACCTGCTGAATTATATATATGAGCTATTTACAATGACTCCTCCCAAATTTGTGGTATACTCGAGCTATCATCTTTGTTAGATTTAACATTAAATTACTTATAGTACTAAGAAATGATTGCTTCTCTCCAATTATTACTGATCTGAGAATGTCTAGAATACTGTGTTCAGTTCTGGGCCCCATCTTTGGGGAAGGACACTATAAAACATTTTGAAATGGATTCAGAGGCAGTTAACAAATTGGTAGGGAGTTTTTTGTTTTTTGTTTTTTTTTTTTTTTAATTTTTTTTTTATTCTTATGTTAATCCCCATACATTACATCATTAGTTTTAGATGAAGTGTTCCATGATTCATTGTTTGTGCATAACACCCAGTGCTCCATGCAGAACGTGCCCTCCTCAGTAGGTAGGGAGTTTTGAAAGCTTGTCCCGTCTCTTGCTGGAACCCTGAATGCTCAACCTGGGAAAGCAAATACTCTGAGTTGATATGTTTACTTCTTTCAAATATCAGAGTTGAATTTGTCCACTGTCCACTGAACTTTGTACATGAATGAAGTCTTCCAGAAATGCAAACACACCTCTACACGTGGCATATGTTCATGGTACCAAAATGGACCTCATGAAATGGCCTAAAGATTCTTAAAAGGTCTTGTGAAAGGTCTGTATGATGTGATTTTCAGCTTACTGACATGTGACAGCCTATCTGTCAAGACCTCTCTGTACACATCTCCTAGACTGTGTTCTGGGGAAAGTCATCTCCTGGCAGTCCTGGGGTGGATTCCATCTGTCACTCAGTCTGCTTTTTGTTTTCCTGCCAAAGGCATTTCAGATGGATAGATTGGGAGGGATGCTTGCAGCTTGGGAACTGGTTCCTAGGACAGGAAGCTGAATTGAAAAGAGCCTGGGTAAGGAGCGCTCCTTTTTCCTCTTCTTGCTTTCATCCACAAAGTGATTCTGGAATCTACTTTTATTGCTAACCAGTATTAAAATGAGAGAATGTGAAAGGGAGACAAAAATCAAGCTGACTTGCTCTTTCAGTGGCAGAATCCCAAGGGATTTTACATCTTAAACATCCTGGATACCCCTGTAGTAGACCAGGAAAAGCTGATGCTTATTTAATCAGGACAAAGGAGGAAGTCTCAAGCAGGATTCCTTGGGCTCTGATACTCTCCAAGGGTCCAGAGCCTGCTGGACTTCATTTGTAATTTCTGCAGACTTCTCCTTTTGTGAAACTCTACTGGATATGAAAATACCTTAATTGGTGGTAACTGAAACCATTTCTTCCCATCTGCTTATTTTCATTAACCTTCAGGCAGACCCCATGGTGCAAATAGCCTGGAAGGAAGGCCCATTGTCAAAGGTGATGGTGGGGATAATATGGGGACCAGGTCTATTCGCTGACACACATTTGGTTAAAGGAGGAAGTTATATAGATTTGATTAAAAATGAACAGATTCTTCTAGAGACAGCCAGCACTCAGCCAAGGGCTATCAAATCTTTAAGCCAGGTATTATGAAAATAGCTGGGCAATACACTGATTTGTTTTTAGTATATTTACCTTTCTAATTATGCATTGCTTATGCTAATAATACAAGCAGTTTGCATTTATCAGCACCATCCTCTAACCAACTGAGCTAACCGGCCAGCTGCAGTTAGCATTTATTGAAATTTGCATTTCTTGAATTAGAATCGAGGGCTTCAAAATATGAAGTACATTGAACAAAAATTTGGCCATGAAGTTAGGCATCAATCATGCTTTAGTTGGGCACAGGTGGGTTAATTAATTCAGTGAATGAATAAATTAATGATCATATTGATGACTTTGTAAAAAATATATCTAAGGTGCTTTCTGTCTTTGGAAGAATAGACAACTTTCTGTCCAGCTCATTAGGAAGAAGGCAGGAATGGTGTACTGTGGGAACAAAAGGAAAGAAAAGGAAGCATTCTAACTGGGGTTTTAAGCAGAATCATCAGTAACAACATATTCCATTTAATATCAGTTTTAATTTCCCAAAGCCCTCTACATGCAGCATATCATTTTACTTTGAGGTGATTTAGGCAAATTATCATTATTATTCCATTCAATAGATAAGGAAATGGAGACAGGCAGGGTCAATAATGTGCTTAGACTCACACAGCTGGTTAATAAACGGATTGAGCCACATCATCTTTCCACTAGCTCATCTTGCCACTAGAGATTCACGAATGATCTTCACCCACTTTAAGCCAGCAACAGCTTACTGTATCTTGATTCTTTCTTCCCTTCCCTCCTTCCAGCCCTTTCTTTTCTTTTTTTTCCCCTTCCTCTCTCTGTCTCTCCCTTCCTTGCTTTCTGTTTTCCTTTTGTTGAAATACCATGACATTAGTAGACATTAGTCATCTCCTCGCCTGAGGAATCCTCGGGACTCATGAACCCTCTTCACTCCTCCTTTCGCATTCTGTATGGCAGCATGGCTACTTAGAGTGGACTTTACATTCTAAATATAACTATTTGGCATTGAATACCAAATTCTCAAGCACACACTAACTGCAAACCCTGAGCTTTACATTTTTAATTCATCATATGAGGTCTGGTGGGAACAGGGTTAGTATAAAAACAACTCCTCATAGAATTCTTCCGAGGATCAAACTTGATTATTATGTGAAGTGCTTAGCACAAGTCCTAGCACATTTGGAGATGTGAGGACTCAATACATGGTAGCTGTTGCTACTGAGTTGTTGTTATGCTCACCAAGCAACAATGACATTGGAATTTTAACAAAGAAATAGCCATCCTCCTTTCAAAGAATGGGAATAGAGTCACAGAATGGACAGTGCTGATTTGAGATCAAGCCCAGGTATTGTATCAGTTGGTTTAGGGCCACTTCTGGCCAGACCCTCGTCAATGTTAACATTTTCCTTGCATATGAAAACATTTGCAATGGGTTGAAAAATGCACAGCTAGAGGGGAACACATGAGTGATCTAGTTACCAATATGTTTGTAGAATCATAATCGGGATTTACTGGAATGAGTAGCCACCGTTTTATCAACAAGATGGGAAATTATTTAAAGATCAGGACTTGACTGGAGAAATGTCTTCAGAATTTGAAAGTGAGAATGCTTAAGTTAAATGTGGTAGTAGGAAAAAGGAATAAGGTCCTGAAGGGGAGGGAGACTTTAGTCATGGTTTTGTTCTCTTAGAGTCAGTTTCAAAAGCATTCCTTCTAAATGGAATTCTAGGGTCTCTGCTCCTCCAGCAGTGGACCAGGGGAGCCCCTATTCACAGCCATGACACATCTCAAATCAAGCTTCTTACTCAGACGACACATTTTTGGGTGTGGGCTGGCCTTGTAATTGGAGGTGGAGCCCCATGCTAAATGGTTCAATTACAGTTCAGTAAAAAGCAATGGCAGGATGAAGGCAGGATAGGTCAATATCCATTTGGAAGGTGGGGTAATTTCTAGCATCACTCAAGCAAGAGAATCTGGTTTCAGCTTATTCTCAGAACTGGAAGCTCTCTTACTCCTCAATAGTCAACCATTCCTGCCACACATTTCAAATACAGGTTTCCTAAGTTACAGTGTAAACCCTCCCTTCTTCTTTTTTTAGATTTATTTATTTATTTGAGAGAGAGAGCTGGGGGATGAGGGGGAGGGCAGAAGGAGAGAATCTCCAGCAGATTCCCCACCAAGCAGGGAGCCCGACATGGGGCTCAGTCTCCTGAACCTGAGATCAAGATATGAGCCGAAACCAAGAGTTGGACGCTCAACCAACTGAGCCACCCAGGCACCCCTAAACCCTCCCTTCTAAAAGACTCAATACCTGATGTTTGTTTTAGCGTCCCACTATATGTTAATTATCTTCTTTAAAAAATAGTTGGAAGCTGATTTAGGAATAGGACCTAAAATCCATTTCAGATTCCTCCTAAATGATATTCTCATTTCCCCCACTGCCTCCAGAATCTGGGCACTTGGCTGAAGGCTTAGTGTGATGTTGCAATGATGCATGCTTCCTCTCTTCCCTAGCCCCAACTTTCTCATACCCATCCATTTTGCTTCCAAGATGGGCATTCTGCCTAAGTATGGGATCAAGCTGGCATATTATCTACCAGAAAAGGAATCATTTTCAGAGGGAAGCATTGAATCAACTTTCTCAAAAGAGGAGCCTGACCCCTTCCCTCTCTTCCCACCCCCTCCATCTGGAAGAAAAGAGAAACAGAGAGATTTGGGAGTTGCCAAAGTTTAATTACTTCTAAAAGTGCCAAAAAAATGTGAAAGCTTATCCTTTAGTGGAAGGAACCCAGAGGGCCCTATGGACATTTGTAGCAGTCTGTTCGCCATTTGTTTTTTCTCTTTTATTCTTTAGCCCCCGAGGAGCAAATTTCCACTTTTCCTTTCCAAGAAGAATGAGGACAGATTGTCCCTTAGAGATTTCAGAAGGGTGTTTCAGATTCTGCCATCAGAGACAGAACTGTTGAGCTATCCTCAATACTTAACTGTATTGAGAGTCATACAACCTAGGGCGCCTGGGTGGCTCAGTTGGTTAAGCATCTGCCTTCGTTCGGCTCAGGTCATGATCCCAGGGTCCTGGGATTGAGCCCCACATATCGGGCTCCCTGCTCCGCGGGAAGTCTGCTTCTCCCTCTCCCTCTGTTCCTTCCCGTTGCTCATGCTTGCTTTCTCTCTCTGTCTCTGTCTCTCTCTCTCAAGTAAATAAATAAATAAATCTAAAAAAAAAAAAAAAAAGAGTCATACAACCTGACCCTCCAGGAGAGCATTTACTTACACCTTTAGCTCATGATGTCAACCATCTACCCATATACATTGCATGAAAATTATATCCATCTTTAACTAACCCATTGGGGTCCACCTCAGCAGATATTAAAGTAGGTGAGTTTTAATTTTTGTGCAGGAAGGGGGTAACAAAAGCTTAACAAATAAGCAAATAAACAACAAATTTAAAATTTAAAATTGTAATATGAAAGTGTAGGCAATTAGATGGCAATTAGCATTATCATTGAACAACAGTTATCAAGTATTTACCATATGTTAAGTCCACACATTTTATTTGTCTTATAATTATTTCTCACAACAACCCTCTGAAAAAAGATAACATTCTCATTTAATAGATTCAGAGAAAGTCAAGTTTTCAGTGAAGTTGAGAGACTTGGCCAGTGTTGCCCAGCCAATAAAGAGCAGCATCCAAATTTCAATCAGTGTTTTCTGATTCCAAGGCCAGGTAATACCATTTATGTTTCCACTAACTCAATGACACAGAGCTTGTGGATTTCTTGTACTTTATTTATATGTCTTTTCTCTCCCTGTGGCCTGTTTCCCGTGTGTTTAACCTTTTGGCAATTCCTGTACACTTGGGTTGTGACATTATCACCCCAAAGGAAGAGGAAGCAAATTTATCTCTGTTACTTGTTAGTTGGTTGGGAGGGTAAGTGATTGAACCCATTAATTAAAATTATGTATAGGGCGCCTGGGTGGCTCAGTTGGTTAAGCGACTGCCTTCGGCTCAGGTCATGATCCTGGAGTCCCGGGATCGAGTCCCGCATCGGGCTCCCTGCTCGGCGGGGAGTCTGTTTCTCCCTCTCCCACTCCCCGTTTGTGTTCCCTCTCTCGCTGTGTCTTTCTCTGTCAAATAAATAAATAAAAAAAAATCTTTAAAAAAAAAAAAAAAATTATGTATAAATAATCAGTGAATTGTAATGATCAGTGTTTTCTACCTTTCATATCAAGAAGTCCAAACAGGTAGCATGTAGATCGTAAGTTTATTTCAAAGAACAAAATTGGATCTTGAAGATGGTAATCAACATTACTTGAAAGAAATAAAGCTAATGTCCTTTCAGCTTTTACCAACAAGCCTTTTATTGCAAAGTAAAGTCCTTTTCATTACAAATGAAACATTGTAGGATTTCTATCTTGTTGGTAACGTTTTAAAGAGCTTAGGAGAATCTCACATCTTTCTTTAAGTTTTCTGTGACATCAGCATGATTTGCTTTTTGATTTCTTATGTCTCTTTCTATATATCTCATTCTTTGCACAGATCTGTGCAGAAGTTAAAAATCATCCTTTGATTCAATGCATGCACTAAGCATTAACTTCGCTGGGGGAAATGTTTATGGAGGTTGATGGCACACCTGGGGACTGGAAGCTAGTGGGCTTTCTATTTTAAATCCTTTTTACTTTTCAAATCTTTGATGTACCTGGTTTCTTCTTAACATCACATGGAATATAGGAATTGCCCTTCGAAGTTAAGACCTTGATTTTGCTATTCCAGGGCTAGTCTTTAGTTGAAAGCAGGTTTTAATTTGTAGAATGTGTCAAAAAGTGGATATTGTAGTGAGCTGGGCTCGGAAATTGTGTGTGTGCGTGTGTGTGTGTGTGTGTGTGTGTGTGTTGGCTGGGATTGGGGAGATAACATGAATAGGAAGAGAAAAGAGGAAAGAAGTCTGAGTGACAGAAGTTTCCTAATTAGTGAATTAGTCACTTTGTGTTTTAAAGGCAAAGGTATAAGGTTTGATTTCCTCGGTTCTACTTAAGCACAAAGGTACATTGGGAAGAGGGGCAGCATCCGTTCTAGTAAGTCCTCAGAAATAGAGCTACATAATAAATTTGTCAGTGAGACTCAGCAATGCTGTGGTGTCTGTGAATTAGTTTGGGTAAAATATTCAGTAAAGACAGAGATGGCCAATGTTCTCTTCATCTAATTAAGATTTGGGGGAAGGTGTATGAAGAGGCTGTTTCTTAGTGTCTGACATGATTGCTGAATGACTCCCTTTTAAGTAACATTTACCTGGTCTTGTCCTTAAATCTCGTTAAGAATAAAGTGAGAAGAAAATGGTGTTTCTAGACAAGACTCAGAAGCGGCCCTTGATTCCTTTCTAATCTCTGCAAAATTAGCATGCTTTGTATTTTTTTAAATTAATACCTTTTTTAGATTTACAAAAAAGTTGGGCAGAAAGTAGAGAGTTCCCATACACCCTCTCCTCTTGTCCCCCTATAGTGATTATTATTAACTAATTATTATTTCTAGTTACTAATTATTATTAGTTAACACCATTATTAACTAAAGTCCACAGTTTATGCTAGAGTTCATTCTTTTTTTTAAAATATTTATTCATGTATTTATTTGAGAGAGAGAGGGAGACAACTTCAAGTAGGCTCCCTGCCGAGCATGGAGCCAAAGCAAGTCAATCCCACCACCCATGAGATCACTACCCAAGTGGAAACCAAGAGTGGGTCATGCCAAGGACTGAGCCACCCAGGCGCCCCTAGAGTTCATTCTTTATGTTGTACATTCTATGAGTTTGGACCCATTGCAACAATGTAATGCAGCATTACAGTATCATATACAATAGTTTCACTGCCCTGAGAACTCTTTGTGTTTTGCCTATTCATCCTTCCTTCCCCCAAGCCTTTGGAGACCACTGATCTTTTTACTGTCTCCATAGTTTTGCCTTTTCCAGGATGTCATGTAGTTGGACCCATACAGTGTGTAGCCTTTTCAGATTGACTTCTTTCAATTAGAAGTATACACTTAAGTTTTCTCCATGTCTTTTCATAGCTTTGATAGGTCATTTCTTTTTTTTTTAAAGATTTTATTTATTTATTTGAGAGAGAGAATGAGAGAGAGAGAGAGAGCATGAGAAGGGGGAGGGTCAGAGGGAGAAGCAGACTCCCTGCTGAGCAGGGAGTCCGATGCGGGACTCGATCCCGGGACTCCAGGATCATGACCTGAGCCGAAGGCAGTGGCTTAACCAACTGAGCCACCCAGGCGCCCTAGGTCATTTCTTTTTATCACTGAATGATATTCCATCATTGGGATGTACAATTTACTTATACTACCCCCTACTGAAAGACATCTTGTTTGCTTCCAATGTTGTAGCAATTATGGGTAAAGCTGCCATACACATGCATAGGCAGGTTTTTGTGTGGACGTTAAGTTTTCTACTCCTTCGGGTAAATACCAGGGACTGAATGGAAAAAGTATGTTTAGTTTTGTAAGACAATGCAAAACTGCCTTTAAGAGTAGTAGTACCATTTTGCATTCCCAGCAGGGATGAATGAGAGTTCCTATCGCTCCATATTCTCACCAGGAGTTGGTGTTGTTAGTGCGTTGGACTTTGACCATCCTCAAAGGTATGGAGTGGAATCTCATTGTTGATTGCAATTCTCTAATGACAGGATGTGGAGCATCTTTACATATGCCTCTTTGCCATCTGTATATCTTCTTTGGTGAGGTGTTTGTTCAGATCTTTTGTCCTTTTTAAAACTGGGTTGTTTATTTTCTTACTGTTGAGTTTGAAGTTGTGCTTTGCTTTTGATTTCTTATGTCTCACTGCTATTATGCAGATTTCATGTTTCTCAAACTGGGGGAAGCAAAATCTAGGAGGTGCATGGATATATTGTCAGAGGTTTACAAATCATGTTATTTGAGATTATGTCTGTAAACCATAAGGGGATCATGCACTGGAGAACCAGGAACTGTCATCCACATTCTGTACCTGCATTTCCATTGGTATTTACAATTTAACACCAATGACACAACAGTGACATAATTTATTTTTAATGCAGTACTTTTAAAACCAAAGTTGGTAGACTCCTGTTAATTTGCGGGTATATTATTTGGGATCCAGGAGAATTTTATCCCTTTCTTCACTGGTGAGAAACACCAGAAATATCACTGCATGTCTTTGATCCCAAACTGCAATAATTTCTACTATGTGAGGGGAAGATTTTCTTTGCCTTGGCCAGAGACAGGCTTGGGCTAGAACCAAAGCAGGCAAGAGGGCCAGCTTCCTTTCCCACTGATTCAATTCTCTATCTCAGAGTTTTAAATCAGGAGCATTTAAGAACAAGGAGAATGTTTGCCCAAATATAGCCTTGTCTTTTTCCCTATTCACAAGACTCTATCTCTAGATATGGAGCTCAAACTATATAGTTTCATAACTTCTCATGGAGAAGTGAAATGCTTGATCTTGAGACTTATAAAGGAGGTAGCAGAAGAGCAAAGAGGACCTTCAACTGCCTTCCTTGAGAGTCTACTATAGATGATGGGAGGTTGAGCTGCAAGATTCACAGCTGGGACCTGGCAGGTACCCGGGTGGGTGCTGGTGGTGAGCAGGAAAGCACTGCCCATTAGAAAGGGCAGAGGCTCTTTAGCTCAGTTAGTTTTCACATGCTGGAATGTGGGCCCAAGTCAAATCTGACTTTTCAGAGGAAGCTGATAATCTGATTTTAACATGGCATCTCCTAAATTCCAAATATTAGCAATGAATTCGTATCTTCTTGAAAACTCTGTGAGCTTATTAAATGTATCTGTGGATGAGATCTGGCCAACTGCTTTAAGACCTTGGGTTGGTGTCTTCCACTTTGCCTGGGTTCACTTTGGTGGTGATTTGCTGATGGGAAATTGTGCTTTGACAGACACAAGGTGTCTGTGTGGAAAATGACACATGAAGCACCCAGAGTTTAATTTTGTAAGCACATAATTTCTCTCTCTCTTTTTTTTCTTTTGAGAGAGAGAGAGAGAGAGAGAGTGTGTGTGTGTGTGTGTGTGTGCGCGCACTCGTGCAGGTGGTGGAAGAGGGGCAGAGGGAGAGAGAGACTCTTAAGCAGGCTCCACACTCACTGCGGGTCTCAATCTCACAACCCTGAGATCATGACCTGAGCCAAAATGAAGAGTCAGACGCTTAACTGAACCACCCAGCTGCCCCATACGCACGTTACTTTTTTATGGTCAAAAATATTTATGCCCAAACATCTTGGTCGGCTCTTGAGAATATGCAATGTCACACTCCTTTTCTGCATGCCACTGGATCTAACCCATGCACCCGACTCAGAGAGATACATTTGTGAAGGAGTTGCTATCTTAACCCAGGTAAAGATCCATAGAACCGGTCTTATTCTCATGGATTCCTAGATCTGAGGCTCTGGAAAGCAGGCACTGATGGAAGGGGCAAGCCTGTAGGGAGGGCAGGATGGAGGAGGGACTCAGAACAGAAATCCTAGGAATCAGAGGTTGCTGGGTTACTGAGGCCCGGGTGTCAGCCATCAAATGATATTGATCTCTGAAGCCCTGTGGAAGATCAGTATGACCACCTGAGAAACATTGCTTTGGCCAGAGAGGTCTGGTACCTGGGCTGATACATATTTTATTCATATGTAAGTAGCTGTGGAAAGGAGTATGGATGTCTGTGGGGTAGGGTATGTGGACCTCTAGGAGTTGATTCATGTTGATTTACTCTTGGGCTTAATACTGCCTCGGTGCACCCAGGTCACAGAATTCAGCCAAACACCCCCAGATATGCAAAGCTCATTCCCATGAAAAGCTTCTTTTTAAAAAATTCCATTAAATTAAAAAATTCCATTTATTCTAATAAGTGACTTGGCATAGTAAATGAGGATCATGTGAGAATCATCACATAGCCACATGAACAAGTTATTCTCTCAAATGACAGCAGAGAGGAGGATATTTAAGTGACTTACTATTGTAGAAAAAAAACACAGCAGAGCGAAACAAAATAACCACCTGAGCACCTAGTGGAGACCAAAACGACTCATCCTCTTTCCCCCCCAAACTACTTACTTATGCCAACAATATACGAATGTTTGCATTTCACAGAGTCTATCTCAGATTTCCATTTTAACTTTGATTATACCAATTTTAAAGATGAGACCAAGCATCGGTGAACATGTCACTTGCACAAGCTCACACAGCAAATCGATGACAGAGCTATAAATCAACAAAGACCACGTGTGCTGCCTCCCTCCTTCAGTGGTACACAGAAACTTTAATTTCCCTTTGGGCACAACCATTTCTATTAGGAACTCAGTTAGACCCCCGGTTTAATAAGCAGACGATCTCTCCTTTCCATAGCATAGCCTGTTCAGCCAAAGACAGTCACTGCATCTCTGTGGCCACGAGAGAAGTATAAAGAGATGCGTGGGTGTGAAAAGTGTAGGTCTCTGGGTTTCTCCAGCGCCCTGACATTGGGTACCACTCTGTACAAACCAGCCCAGCACAACCACTGGGAAGGAGGGCAACATTGTCAACCCACTGGTTCTTTGGTCCAGTGGCACTATACCAGAGTTTCAGATGAAGCAACATGGAAGGCTTGAAGAAAAATGGGAATGTTTCACAGGTAGCAGCTGGGCTGAAATGTCTACCTTGGCCCTTAGTTGTGAAGAGACATTTTCTTGGATGAGAATGAGGCATGTGCCATGGTGCTAGCTCAGAAAATGTCCCTTTTCTGCCCCAGAGAGAAAGAGATAAACTAATAAATCTCCCTGGATGTGCTAAATAATGGAGTTCTTTTAAACTTCTGTCTCTTCACGTGGAACCCTGGACTTTTTCCTCCTTCTGTCAGTCGGTGTTTAAAATAGGAAACGCACAAATCTGGTTCCTAAACCATTTCCAGCAAATCTGCGAGGTGGGGGAGAAATAAAGGATCTCTGATTTAGACTTTGAATGTAAAGCTCCACTTCACAGTCTTTTGAGATATTCCAAGAGGGCTCCAAACTCAGGCCTAACCTTACTTCTTTAAGCACATTTTATTTCTTCCTCCTTTTCTCTCCATTTTCTTGCTTTTTGCCTTTCTTTAAATGTTTGCAGAGGTCATTATAATAGACAACTGTCCTGTGCTCTAGACCAGTGGTTCTCAAAGTGTGATCCCTGGCTCTGAAGCTTCAGCATCACCTGGGAACTTGTTGGAAATGCAGATTCTCAGGCGCACTCTCTACCTACTGAATCCTAAATGCAGGGGTGGGGCCCAGCATGCCCTGTGAGAACAAACTCCCCACCCCACCCGCCCCGATGCTGCACACTGTAGTTTGAGAATAGCTACTAGTCTAGACTACAAAATCAAATGGGGCTGGTATCTGCCCTTGGTAGCTTACAATTTTATCCTGGAAACACCGTGAACATTGTTGGGATTTAATAAATGATATGATCCAGGCAGGCATGGAGTGCGTGGGAGAAAGAAGGAACAACAAAATCAAAATTGGTGTGTCAGAAGAACTCGTGACACTTTATATTCAATCTCTTTTGAGTGTCCAAGGATTGGTTGTCCTCTATACGTTTACGTATTTGCAATATGTGGTCCCTCCTAAGTTAGCAGATACGCCAGCCATTGCTTATTTCTAACACCAAACCGGGAGAAAATCCTAACTCCCTTCTGAGCCTTTTTCAACACAGGGTATGAAACATGTCTTCAGTGCTTTTATGGATTTGGAAGCCAATTAATTTTTCTAGGGTATAGGATGTAAACCCAACCAAAAATCGAAAGGGGGTTAGAGGAATATTTACCAATATGGGGGGTCAAAGAGTTAATCTCAGATGCTACAGGGTTATCAGTGGAATGTAGATGGGTTGTGGAAATCTTTGCTGATTTGTTGCAGCATTTTCTGCCCAGTTGTGCTTCTCCCCACCCCCACCCTGTAATCTAATCAGAAAGCCAATTTTACGTTTATGTGGGATTTTTATTATCATCCTATTATTTTTAAAGCCTGGTGTTCGGCAGGCTACAAAGGGCAGAGAAGTGGTTCTCATTAAGAGAGCAAGCCCATTTGTAAGATATCCAGAAAGCAGCAGCAATGTGACAAAGGCTCAGAGGCCGATGTTTCCTGTAAACTGAGAGTGAGTCAACAGAATGACAAGACGCCAAGAAAGTTAATGTGATCTTGTGCAGCATTCCTAAGTGGCTGGTATTTAAAACAGGGGGCAGGCTGGTAGTGCTCTCTGCCCGGTCAGAACACACCTGGAGTACTGCATTCTGTTTGGAGCCTTGTTAGTGAGAGTAATTTAACAATTTAAAATCCAAAGCAGGCTCTCGCTGTCCTGCCTATTACAGGTGAGGGAAAGGGGGAATGGTTACCATCACTTGGGGGTCGACTCTTCATCCTGTTCTTTCTCTCTTGGAAAGTGGCGTGGCGGTGGGGAGGGGGTCGGTGGTAGAATGGGGAGAGATGAAGAGATTGTGCCTCTTCCCAGAAGGAGAGCAGCATCCCTGGCTTGGGTCTTTGAATATGCCAACAGGACCCTGAGAACTGAGTCTGAGAGGAGGAGCTGAAATAAGTCTTTGCTCAAGTCCCTCTCCTGGAGGTCTTCCCCCGACCTTCTGATTTTAAAGAGCATCTCCCTCCCTCCCCACCTCTCAGCTAGCTTTATTTTTCTTCCTAACTCACAACCGTAATTGACAACATGGTGTGTATCTGTTTGTTTCCTCTTGGTCTCCTCCACTGGGCAGGGGCTTGCTTGTTGCATTCAGTGCATGTTTCCTCCTACAGCAGTATTTGACACAGAGTCAGTTCTCAGTGTTTATGGAAAAGAAAAACAAAGAGCAGATGGGAACCATGTTTTTTCTCCCTGTGAACAGGAGAGAGGCGAGAAGAGAATGAGAGTGATGAGGTAAAGCGCACAAAGGACCGTGTGAATCTCTCTCTGTAAATCAAGGAAACGTGATGCACACCATGCTTACGCTGTTGTCAGGAGGAGGATCAAAGAACAGTCTTAATATGAGCAGCAAAGTACAAGGACACAGGAAAAGCAGGGATCAGAATCAGAGGTGACTGGAGATTGAAACCTCCAAGAACTACAGCATGGTGACAGCAAAACAGTGTCTTCTGGATTTGGAGGCAATGGTAGATGAATCTAACAGGGCAATGGGGCTCTGGTTGGCATCTGGACAGCTGGAGGGTGCGCAAAGACAGTGCCTGAACTGTTCAGAAGACTCAGAGCTGCATTGTTGGGATGAGGAGCAGGAAGAAGGGGCACATTTAGCCCAGACAGAGTAGACTTGCTATTAGTTACTTAAACGCTGTCGTGTGGAAGAGAGATTCGAATTGTCCTCTTGTTTGCAAGAGTTAGGGCAAGGAGATAGAGGGCCAGGGAGATGAAAAACAAGAGTTACTGACTAAAAATCAGTTTAGAAAAAGATGTGACAAGGGGGTGTGTAAGACCAGAGTGGTAGGAATCAAGATTTGGGAGCACATTTGAGAGCTGTTTAGGAGTAGATTTGACACAGGGGGTGTCCAGTGAGATATGGGGTATGAGAGAAGAAGGTAAGATGATTATGAAGTTGGCAACTTAGCATGATTCGATGGGTACTGTAGCTTTCACTTCAATAGACAACACAAATTGCATGAGGTAGAAGATAAAACAAGAGCACTACTGGTAATATGTTGAGCATGAGAAGACCACATACCATCCAGGTGGAGACGACAGAATGCTGACCCAGAATGGTAAAGACAACGAACATTCCATGGCCTTTGAAACAATCCTGTCTGGATCTAACAGGGCAACCAGGACTCTGGTTGACATCTGGAAAGCTGGAGCCGGTGCCCAGACAGTAACTGGCAGGCACACTAAGAAGATTCAGACCACAGAGTTAGAAATATGAGCTTAATGTTGAGAGGTCAAAGCAAAGAAACAGTCATCAGTATAGAAATTGAAGTCATGGGAGCAGGTGGACACCCAAGGAGAGATACTTGTTAAATGAATGATGAAGGATTAACATTTCTGGGAGATACATACATGGAAAGGGGGTAAATATCAGCAAAGGAAAATATTTCAACAGGAAAGAAAGAGAAAATACTCC
This sequence comes from Neomonachus schauinslandi, assembly GCF_002201575.2. NCBI lineage: Eukaryota > Metazoa > Chordata > Mammalia > Carnivora > Phocidae > Neomonachus > Neomonachus schauinslandi. Next base: position 135,105,432 of record NC_058411.1, read on the forward strand.
CAGGGACATGGAAGATGGTCCGCAGGAGAGTTTTAGGAGGTGGGGTCAGGGAGATTAAGTCGATGAGAGTATCAATCACTACACTGCGGTAGGTGATGATGGAAAACTGGTCATCAGATTGGGTTGGAGATGATTGTGAGAGAAATTGAAAAACTAAAAAATATTCAGTTGATTAATGAATTTTTACTATTCACTTGTCTATTTGTCACATTTTAGGCATTTACATTGCCTATTTCTATCCCACTTCCCTATCCTTTTGCAAATTCTACTTAAAATTGTTTTAAGAATTAAAAAGAAATCTAAAGAGCTAGGAGCGTATCTTCGGCTCAAAGTAAGTGTTGTGAAAAAGGATCTTTGCCCCTTGGTCTATCTCTTCTGCCTCCTTGGTCTCCAGGAACAATTGCTCACTGGTAGGAAAGAATTTGTATTGTGATCCTTTACTGTCACTAAACACTCGAATCATCTTCCCATTTAAGCATTGCTTCCCTTACTCTCTGCCCAAATGTGAGAATCATCTCTGTGTCTTCTACTCTTGGCAAGCTACCTTTGGCCTGCCCTCACCTTTGATCTGTGATTTCTAATTGCATTCCATAAGGGGTCCTGTTTTTACACAATTTATTGACCCTTTGACGGGAATTCGGGCTAGGATCATTTGACAAAATTGATGTTTCCTGCAGTCTGACAGCTGTTTGGATTTCAGGGTCAATAGCTGAGAACAATATCCCCATGACCTCTGAGAGCCACTGTTTTCTTTTGCTTTAAGGACTAGACACAAGAGATTCAAAAGAACCGTCCAAACTGGCTTTAACACTAGGAGAAGTGATGCCTCTGACTAAAGTTAAGAAAGGCGTTATATTAATAATACAAAATTTTCTCGAAGAGGGTTGAGGATGAGAAACACATTTACTAATGAATCATACATGTGTTGATATCCTGTAATTTACCCTAAAGGCGGACAACTGGAGCTACAAGTAATACTGTTACATTTTGGTGCGATTAATGTGCATATGGGGTCATCAAAATCGATCTTAGACTTTTTTTAGGTGAAACTGTACGAAATTGCTGTTCTTGTAGATGGAAAATTGTTGATAACCCAACTGAATGTGGTTCAACTTTACATGGAGAGAGAGACAGAGACTTAGCTTATTGTCTTAAAGTGCAAGTACTTGGCAACAGAACTTTGATAGCGAAGTGTTGATTTGCCGTTTTAAAAACAAAAATGTATGCTATTGGATAAAAAAAAATGCTATTGGATCAGTGATTGTATGGTATTAGTGGAACTGATGTTTACTGAGGACTTCCTATGGGCCAGAAGTTTTAAGTATTTTATTTAATCATAATATTTCTGCCTAGTAGGCTTTTTTTTATCCCCATTCTGAAGATAAAGCTCAAAGAGAGGGAACAAAGCGAAAAATGGAATGGGACTTACCACTTCAGTATGCGTCAACCAAAGCCTACAATTTCTCATACATATTTTGGAAAAAGAAGTCTGGATGGGATATTCAATGAGGGGGCAAAGTATGAACCACAAAATTACTCTTAAATTCTAAATGGTGCAGGTGGCTAATTTTGATGCCAGAGAAGAGAATTTAATATAAACAAAAGGAAAAAAATGTTAGCATAGTCTTGCCTTTAAATAACTGCAGTTTTGGTTAAGAACAGCAAACTTCCTTGTGCCATGGTTTTCTCATTTGTAAACCATTAGGATTAGGCTAGGATGATTTAAAAGACCCTTCCCACTCTCGATATGGCTCATTAAATGCATGATGACACAGACAGGTCTATTGAGGTAATAAAGCAAGCGGAGCTAGAACATCTTTCTCCAGGTTTGGTGCCAGGACCACCCTCATCAGACTCACTTGGGGCTTTCATTAAAAATAGAGATTTCTGGGCTCCAACTTCAGACCTACTGAATTAGTGGGGATAGAGTCAGGGAATCTGTATTTTAACTAACTTTTCCAAAAGCCTGGGTTTTAGTAAGTGTGGTATAAATGACCATTCATACTGTAATATGAGCACTACTGGTAACTCTTAGCTCTTAGACACCTCACGTTTGAGAATCGCTAAACCAGAGGTGTGGTATGAAGAAGACATGCGTGTGTATTTGACCTTGAACCCCCATCCCTCACTCCATCAGACAGTGGGGAGTGGATCATATCTTGATCTATTGCAGATCTATATGGTAAAGGGTTAGGAGTCTATTCTAAGACCCCTTATTTTGCTCTTCATGGATCTTGCGGCATGCCAGGGACCCCGCTCCATCTGGCCTTGCCTTATTTCCTTGGACCTCTGACATTAACCCTTTCCTTGGGCTACAAGTTCTGCCCTCATTTTATAATCTCTCCTTCCCTCGGAATGTAGAAAAAAAATGTAGGCAGTAAATGTCATTAGAGACCATTTAGGTCCTGGAAGATTAAAAAAAATCTGACTTTCAGTGCCAGAAAATTTTGTGGACCCTTCTGTAATTAGGGCCCCCAGGGATCTGTGGCCAGGAGAAGCAGTGATCTAGTTCAACTCTCTTCATTCATTCACTGATTCATTCACAAGCCAAACTAATGTACATCGAGTGCCTGCTAGGAGCAGAGCACCATGCTAGACCCAGGAGGTAGCACCAATTACAGTGTCAAGCACATCGTAGATAATACAAACTTTTTATTTTTAGTTTTTCAAAAATTTTAATTATTTTTTATTGAAGTATAGTTGACACACAGTGTTATATAGTTGCAGGTGTACAGCATAGTGATTCGGGAAGTCTGTATGCTATGCTGTGCTCACCATGGGTGGAGCTCCCACCTGCCACCAGACAGAGCTAGTATGATCGACTGTCTTCCCTGTGCTGTACCTCTCTACCCCATGTCTTACTCATTCTGTAACTGGGAGCCTGGGCCTCCCACTCCCCTTCACCCATTTTCCCCACCCACAACACCTTCCCTTAATCTATCCTTTCCAACAGACCTGACACCTCTCTTCGCCAAGTCTGCAATGTCCTCAGTTTATAAATGACACAACTGTACTTGGTGTTTGGCCTAATATCAGGGGTTGCCTACGGATGGAAGAGCCTCTTAAGATCTAACGCCTGACTTCCACTTCTTCCCTTTCCCCATGCTTCTCTCTTTCTCTCTCAGTATCCTAAAATGAAATGAAAAGTTCAGTGGAAAATGGTAAAGTTCAGATTTCATTAGCTTTTGATATCACTGTTCCTTGGGGAAAAAAATCACATTTTGGGGTGACCATTTTAGTTAATTCAGAGCAGGAGAAAATCACCCTGAGTAACTTTTCTATCTATAGGTGATTAGACTCTGCTGCTAAGCGTGGCCTTGTGGGGTGGGCCATGCAATGGGGTGAACAGAGGCAGAACCTGGCTCTCCTCCTTCTGACCTGTGATTCCCAGATCCTGGGCTACAGTAGCCTGTGGAAAGAAGTCACAAGCCCTGAAGTACGGATGCAACACCCAGATGAGGCCTTACAGGGTACATGACTGGGCTTTTGATAAATAGAGCCAAGAAGGCCATTTCAGGCAGTGGATGCCACATACGCAAAGGGCGCGAGATAGGTGTGCACATGCAGAGCAGTTGGGGCCGACTCAGTCTGTACAGGGGTCTGCTTCTGGAGAGTTCTGTCGAGAGTGAAGTCACATTCCTTCCATCAGAACCCAGTCTCTCCTGATCAAGGCCTTTCCAGACTCCCTGGTATTAGCCATATAACAATTCTTCCAGACAGGCTGGGGTCACAACTGACCTCATAGAGTGTTTTTATTAAAACAGGGTGGTCTCCAGTCCTATCACTTATTTGTAAGTTTCCCAGATGGAGAGGGCACACCAAATTGATGATGTCAGGTACAATTCCCATAAATAGAAGATGAAAAGAAAGATCTGTGAGGTCACATCCAGCCTGTCTTTGAGGTCCAGGTGGGAGGATTCTGGGATGTATTTATTTGCTAGCACTCTGTCCGAAGCAGACTTACATGTTTACACGTATATAGCACCTTTCCTCAGAGGAAATGACTTCACTCATGCCACGGCGAAAGGTCTCTGGAAATCTGAGTTACAGGGAGATGTAATAAAGTTCAGCCTGTCAGGAAGTTTGCACTGAGACTTAGTGAACGCTCCTCTGTGGTTTCTTTCCAACTCCCCCACTCGCCCATTTGCACTCCTGTGATGCTCCAGTCTCTTCCCCACTTGCCTCCGTGCTGGCCTCTCTCAGCTCCTCCCAGGCAGCTCCCGGGATTTCCCCAGTGACCTTGATTATCACTTTGTCAAATGTACACGTGGAGTGCTTTTAATGTGTCCCCAGAAATCAATCCATCTTCTTCATGCCTGGCTTTCCTTTAACCCCTTCCTCGGGTTCCTGCCTTGCTCTCGTGCGTTTCTACCTTCGGGTTTGGAGGCACTCGGAAATAACCCATCCTCTCGATAGAACCTCGTAAAAAGGGACTTTGCAACCTGTCAGCTGTGTGAGTGAGTTTTCCCCCTCTGAAAATGAACTTGGAAATGATCTTAGTGCTCTCTCTCCTCTCTCTTTTTTTTTTCCTAGCCTTGCATGGTGTCTAAATCCGACTCCCCTCCTGCATGCCTCTTTTCATGCCTCCTTTTCAAGTTTGCTCTGTGCTTTGAATATTCCCCATCAAAGGGAGCTGCTGCTCTTTCCCTCCAGTGAAATCTCTCTTTATTATTTTCTACTCTTTTTTTTCCACTTTTGCTGTGGAGTTCCTCGGCGAGCCTCTTCTTTCTTTCCTGGCATTTGTAACCCTTTCAATTTGGAATCACCGGAGAGTTTTCTTAGTGTGAGGTCTTCTTTTGCATGTTGGGCATGAATATAGATGATAATGTGACCAAAGGTAACAACCATGCTTACAGATTTCATTTGGTTATGGGGCTCTGCTTTTAAATCTTTCTGCATTGTTATAACATGTCAAGCAAGCATGGACTCCCTGCTGTACAATTTAGAGGAGTCTCCTGGGATGGTGGGATGAGTGCAGGATTTGGATGCAACAGATCCAAGTTCAAGTCCTTGCTGTGCCACTTACCGGTCAAGATTTTGTATTAGCTAAGTAGGTTACAAATGGCTGCAAATTGGGTAGCTTAAAACAACAGAAAAGTATTTTCTCGCAGTTCTCGAGGCTATAGGTCCATGCGTCTTTCCTCATTTCTGGGGGTTGTGAGCAACCCTTGACTTACAGACACATCTGTCCAGGCTCTACCTTCACCTTCTTATGGCTGTCTTCTCTGTGTCTTTGTGTCCTTTCCTCCTCTTATAAGGACACCGGTCATTGGACTTAGGGCCCACCCCAAATTCAGTACAGTATCATTTTGGGATCTTTAACTTAATTACATCTGAAAAGGTCCTATTTCCAAATAGGTTACATTTACAGGTACTGGGGGTTAGGACTTGGGCATATCTTTTTAGGGGACATATTCAACCCATTGTAACCTTAGTCAAACTATTCTGTCTCAGCCTGTTTCCTCATCTATAAAATAGAAATAATATTGCCAACCAGCATAGTTGTTGAGGGAAATAAATCGCAAAATATTTGGAAAGCCTTTGGCCTTATGCTGGGCAGATAGTAAGTGATGAGTAAATATTCATAGTAAGTGATGAGTAAATATTCATCCTCTTTTCCAGTCAGAGAGGGCCCCTGACTTATGATGGTTTGACTTAAGATGTTCTGACACTGAGATGTGTGAAACGATATGCATTCAGTAGAAACTGTACTTAGAATTTTGAAGTTTGATTTTCTTCCAGGCTAGCGATATGCAGTAAGATCCTCTTTCCTGATGCTGGGCAGTGACATCATGAGCGTGATGAGCACAGCTGATATGCGGACAACCATTCTGTACCCAGGCAACCATTCTGTTTTTCACTTTCAGTAGCGTTCAATAAATTACATGTGGTATCCAACACTTTATTATAAAATAGGGTTTGTGTTAGATGATCTTGCCCAGCTAGGCTATTGTCAGTGCTCTAAGCATGTTAAGGTAGACAAGGTTAGGTGTATTAAATGCATTTTCAACTTAAGATATTTTCAACTTATGATGGGCTTATTGGTATGTAACCCCATTGTAACTTGAGGAATATCTGTACTCCTTTGGTATGCCACTTAAGAAAATGCATGTGAGCTTATTTTACAGACTGGAAAATTAATTTTCACAGATATAGTGCTGTATTACTATATAAAATCAGTAAATAAGTTTTCCTCTTAATAATTCATCTGCAAGACAAAGTTGGGAATTTGGGCAGGAAGGGATTCAGACAAAAGCCAAGCAGGCCGAATCCTTTCAGGCAATAAATACTTATTGAGCACTTACCATGGAACTAAACACTGACTAAAATAGACAAGAGCCCAGGCCTCATGGAAAGATAGATAACAAATAATAACAGAGTAAATGTGTAATGTAATTCCAGGTAGCTATAAATGAAATAGAGAAAAATACAACAGGACAGAGATGGAGCATGATGGAAAAGCAGGGGAAAGGGTGAGCTTTGAAAAAGTAACATTTAAGGCAAGTTCTGAATGAAGTGAAAGGTCATCCCATACATGAGCCTGGGGATGCACATTCTTAGCAGAGAGAACAACAAGTGCAAAGGTCCTGTGGCAGATGCAGAAAAAGCAGGACAGCCTGGATGGCTAAAGCATTGGGATATGGGGTAGGATTTGGAGGAGGCAGGAGGTGGATCATGTAGAGCTTGGTAAACCAGGGTTGAGATTGGACCTGTCATTGGTGCTGGGTAAGATCTAGTGACCAGCAGAGCACTGTGTCCAGGGGTGACAGCTACTACAGGCAACAGTCTGGAAAGGTAGCCAGCAGTGTGGACTGAGTTGTCTAGGTGACACCGAACTTGGCCCTTCTTTTCCAACTCTGGTCTCTCACTGCTGACATACTCTTTGCCTACTCTCCAAACTGTTCTCAAACCATGGGAATATCACCATCTCCTGGTGCTTGTTCTTGCTCTATTTCTAGCTTATGTTATTCTCTTTTATATTTTCATTATCTGATAGAAGTAGATGGTAACATTCCAAGACACTTCTGGAAATCAACATACGCCAAAAGAAGCGTTCAGTCTGTCAGTTCCTCCAGAACAAGTGACATGATGGTGCTTTTATAAATAGTTTCATAAAATTACAAATCCTGTTGAGTGAGTTTACTTCTGTTGACAGCTGTAGCTGTCTGTTCACCTGAAGCTACACTCTGTTGTGAGCTCTACCTAGAAGAGGCCCTAGTTAGATTTGATCTCATTTCAGCCTTGTGCGACAGTGCTCAATTATTTCATAATAAAAAAAAATTCTCACAGGATAAAAGTAAGCATGAAAAGATAAAACTGGAATTAGGGGCCTTTCCAGAAGAGAAGGAAAAGAGATTGTGAATACTTGGTGGGAAGGAGATAGAGTGAAAAACACCATTGCACAGAAGCATGGCAGGTCACAGAAAGCCCAAACATCCGCGTATAGCGTCGTCTTGCTGTGATGGAAAGGAACTTCGTTATATCCGCACTCACGTGAAATCCTGTCTTCTAAACTTCTCTGGGAAGACACTGACAGGTAAGCCTCCTCGTTCTTGCTGTTGGAGACTCATTATAGATCAAGCACAAGTCAAGCCAGAATTTTCCAAGTACGAGATTGACTTGTATTGATTAGATGTAACACAACAGCATATGACAGCCATCAGCCCTTGATCAAGCTATGGGACATGCGATGCAGTCAACATTCAGTAGCATTTGATGAGCACCTACAGTATACTGTGCACTTGATGCGTTGGGTAGGGCGCCGTAGAGAGTAAGATAGGGCCCTCTGGAAGAAATTTGGTATTGGTTCGGAGTCATTTCCTATGCTCTTCACCTCCGGTTCTGGTTCTCAGGGGTATTCTGGATTCACTGAGGCCGAAAAGGCTACACATAAATCTAACGGAGGCAGAAGTGGAGTGGGGCTGGGCGGTGGAGGAATAGTGAGTATGAACGGAAGCCAGAGTCAGGCGAGTAGCTCTCACTTCCCCGGCACCTGTCTCCTGCAGTCTTTGTTTTACTAAGGGATGCTCTGCTGTGATGAGCCAACCTGGCCACAGGGTGTCACAACTGCCCCAGAGACTCCCAGAGGCTCTCAGGAGAGGTGGGAGAGGTCAGACACCAGCAGACTTCTGCCTACATTGCTAAGGGAGTCAGCCCTGCTGCTGCAGAAATCACCCAGAAGTTCACTGCTGCCGGAGACTTGCCACAATGCCTCCAAAATGGCTTGTCTGGCTTTTCGAGGCTCCTTGTGTAACAGGAGGGAATGCACGTGCTTGCCAGGCCCCCTGAGTGGGGTGAGGGCTGGGGACAGCCTGGGCCTGCTCAGGACTGGCACCCTTCTAGGCCCTCAGTCAATCAGGCCCAGTTTGCCACTGGAGGAATATGTCTCATTTATCTGGAGAAGGACCTGGCCGAGAGTCAAGCGATAGTGATTTTAACGCTGTCTCTGCTTCCTTCAAGCCGCTGACCAGAGGAGTGGGCCTTGGTTTCTTTATCTGTAAAATGAAAGCAAATCTTCAACTCCAGTTTTATGACCTGCTATTTTGTTAGACATTTCAATTTTATTGTCTTATTTGGCTTTGACATCCTCCAAAGGAGGAAGAATTCATCCCTTTTTATAGGCACAGAAACTGAGTTTCTGAGAGACTGACAAAGGTCACACGGTGTAGGCATTTTAACCCAGATCTGCCTGGATTAATTGCATCATAATCAAGATGTTAATTTACAAACCATACACCAACCTCTTGTGAGTATTGGGAGCTGGATTTAAGACCTGATGAGAGAACAGGCACAGAAGATATATTTGAATTAGACTCTGTGAAAGGTAAATTCTGGATCTTTGGGATGGAAGCTAAATCTGATTCATGAATCAAACGTTAAGAACAAAACAGGATCATACATGGGTGGTATGTAAGGGAGAAACAGAAGAAGGAAAACAAATCTCAATTACATTTAACCAATATCTAATGAGTTTCTCCCTTGAGAAACTTACTGGTTAGGGCAACAGAAGATGTTCAGCTCTCTAGGGCTAGTGATAATCTGGCCACACCAATATCCAAATGCAAAAGAGAATAACAGAGCAGGGGAAAAACAAGCAACGAACTCTTGGAAGACATTGGGAAAGCAACCAACCATATCCCATTGGTGGAACTAGGGTAGAACCATGGAGAAGGTGTTATTTCAGTTAGATCTCAAAGAAAAGTAGGATGTCAACAGGTAATAATCCAAAAAATGAAGTAACTGAAAGAAACACATAAACAGAAGTAAAAAAAAAAAGGTTGCATTTGGAAACGTTTTATTGGTGGTCTCTCCTATTGAAGTGATGGAGCACATAGGGGAGAAAGACCTGGAGAAATTCATTTGGGATCATATTGTAGAGAACTTTTTTTTTTAATTTTTTTATTGTTATGTTAATCCCCATACATTACATCATTAGTTTTAGATGTAGTGTTCCATGATTCATTGTTTGTGCATAACACCCAGTGCTCCATGCAGAATGTGCCCTCCTCAATACCCATTACCAGGCTAACCCATCCCCCCACCCCCCTCCCCTCTAGAACCCTCAGTTTGTTTTTCAGAGTCCATCGTTGTAGAGAACTTTCTTAAAAGACAGTTTTGACCTTGGCAGACAAGGAGGAACCAATGAGGTATATATATTTAAAGATTTATTCATCCATTTTAGAGAGAGAAAGAGAGAAGAAGGAGAGAGCACAGGCAGGAGGGGCAGAAGGAAAAGGAGAGAGAATCCCAAGCAGACCCAGTGCTGAGCGCAGAGCCCAACACGGGGCTCGATCTCACGACCCTGAGATCACGACCTGAGTAGAAATCAAGAGTCTGACACTTCACCACCCCAGGTGCCTCTCAGTGAGAGCTTTGAAGCAAGCTCGTGATACAATTTTTATAAAGATGTCTTTGTCTATTGTGTTAGATGGGTTCTGGAGACAGATGGGGAGGGCCAGATAAGTGGTTGGTGAAACAGTCTGTAAGAAATAATGAAAGCTCAGACTAACCTGGTGGCAGTGGGAGTGAAAGCGAGGAGATGCTAGAGACACGTGGCATGAACATGAGGACTTGGCCGCTGATTACTTTAGGGTTTGGGGTATTGGAGGAAGGGTGAAGGACTAGCTGAGGTTTTGAGCTTCAGTGGAAAATGATGGTGCCGTTAAGAAGCAGAAAAATCAGGAGGTTGGAAGCTTTGAGAAGACTAACAGCAGGAGGTACATAAAGAGAAAAGAAGATGGATACAAGTGAAGAACTAAGGAGAACTTATTAAATATGATAGAATGAATGGGGGAAGGTGAAGCTAATGGAAGCGCAGAGGAACCAGCTGCCAAGGGACAGAGTTACTAAAGGAGAGAGTCCTGACAAGGAGCAAGGTCAGGGTCAGATGCCTCACGGATTAAGAAGGACTGGGTATGCTCATGACAAAATCACCGATGGTCCTTTGAGTATTGTTCAGCATCGTGGTCCTCTCTGAACACAGAACTCTGTCTGTGCCTTTGGATGCCTAGCATCCAATGCAGCATCCCACCCACTGAAAACATTCAGTGCACGTTTGCTGAATGGAGAAAGGAGAACATGCACACAGTGCTGTTTAGAAAGCCGTAGGCATGGAAACAAAGTTGTTAATGAGGGAGTGGCTTCTGGGTACAAGCTAACAATGAGCATCCTCTGTCTTTCCAAATAGTTCTGAAGGGGGGGCGCCTGGGTGGCTCAGTCAGTTCAGTGTCTGCCTTCGGCTCAGATCAAGATCCCAGGGTCCTAGGATCAAGTCCCGCATGGGGCTCCTTGCTCAGCGGGGAGCGGGGAGCCTGCTTCTCCCTCTGCCTGCCACTCCCCCTGCTTGAGCTCTCTGTCTGACTAATAAATAACTAAAATCTTAAAAAAAAATAGTTCTGAAGGGTGAGACAGAAGACAGCTATGGGCCGGTGCAGTCCTCAAACTTGACAATGAATCACCTGTGGGCTTGTCATGTGGACTGCTGAGTTTCTGGATGAGCCCCCCCCCCAAAAAAATTTTCACTCTAACAAGTTCTTGGATGACCCCCATGCTGCTGCTGAAGGGGCCACACTTTGAGAAGCACTGAGCTAATGAAAAGATCCTGGATATTCAGTTAGAAAACCTAGATGGAATCCCAACCCTTTCTCTTCTTTGCTGTTTGCTTTTAGGCATCTCTCTGTGCCTATTTGCTCATATGCACAATGAGGATCTGATCTACACCATGGGGTGTAGACTGGAGCATTAAAGTGAGCCCTACCTCACAGTATGTAGCTAAAACACATTGGCTGAGTGCAAATAAAAAAAAAATAATAAGACAGAGACTGGTTGAGCTTGAGGAGGTAGCATACAGGAGAAAAATATTTTTATGTTGCTTATTTAAGAAATGGGGAGATTTGTGTGTGTTTGTGGACAACAGATTTGGTCTGAATCAACTGATCTCTGTGAAATAGCATATGATTTCAGAGCTGGCTGTGTGAGCAGGACATGTGATCCCAAAGGCAAGCTTTGTCATCTTCCTTCGACAGAGTTAAGAGGAGCACCCAAGCCACAGACATTTAGAAGGGGAAGAATAAAATGAAGCACCCTTTGAATCATACATAGATGCAAAATTTGCTTTCAATAAAAATGGAGGTGAGGCTGGAGCCAGATAACCATCAGCTTGGTCCAAGGTACAAAGGTTTAATTTTTTATGTTTGCATTTAGTCATTTTTATGATACTGGCTTCCCAGCTCATTTCTGAATAAATCCATGGAGCATTGAAACAAATGCCAAAGGAACAGAAAAACCCCTCTCAGAATTTCCTGGCCATATTTATAGTGAGTTGACAGATACTGCATTTTCTTCACTCCAGTCTCGAATCAATTCATGGCTAAAAGGAAAAAAAAAAAAAAAGTGAGAGAGAAAAAAATGAAGAAGTACAATTTGTATGGGGCTTCTGGTCATTACCCTTCTGTTATAACTCTTATTAGTGGAACGAATTAGCATCACATTAATAAATACAAGCAGAGAGGATGCCCCAACCAGCATAGATGCTTCTTGCAGCTGCAGATACATTGCTGCCATTTGCTTGCTAAATCCGGCATCTTTAATTTTTCAATTTAGTGCTTTGAAGTTCCTAGAAGTTTCTCTTTATATAGGATCTCCTTCTTTGTGGTCAGGATGTGGGTCATAGGGTGAGTGGAAGTAGCTCTATGTCTGTCTAGATGCTTTTGTGTCTAAGGAATATACGATGCCTTGCTTGTATGCTTTGGGCATTATGAATCCAGATCCTTTACATCCTTGATACCCTCTTGGCTGTTGGTGGGACTATGGCCCAAGCACTGACAAAGAGAACCAGCTTGTTCTATGACAGTCTCTGGAACTCAGCTTTGATGGATCTCATCACTGAACTACCAGGGACTTCTGAATGACACTGCCCTCAACAATGGTTTAAAATGGGGACTGAGCAAAAGCAAAGGCTTCCTGGACTCCACCCTGGACTTAGAAGAGGGGGATTAGGGCCAATGGTGCGGAGGTGAATGGGGGGCATGCTGTGCTTCTCAGACATTAATCGGCATGCGAACCACCTAGGATTTTACTGAGGAACATGGCTGATTCCACAAGCTCCCACCGATGTGATGCTGGAGGTCCATGAACCATACTTTGAGTCACCTTGAAATTCCCTTCTCTTGCCCTGTGATGAGCCTCAGCTCCCTCAATGTAACTGCCATCTGTGATAAGAACAACTGGAGCTTTGCTCAGATAGCCACATAGCCTTTCTTTCAAAGTGAAAGAAAATTAATCAGCAGGATTGAAATCTTGTATACAAGGAAAACCTCTTGATTTTTTTTTTCAAGATACAGAGGCAAGAGAGAGCATGAAGTAGTAAGATTATGCAGTGATAACAGCGGAGCCAGCTTATTCATTCTTACTCTAGTTATTAATTTTTAGGAATGGCTTCCTCGTGTCACAGGTTCCTAGGAAGAAGCAGGGGGAGACCTGGATATGGGGAGAAGAAAAGTAGTCACATTTATTGGGCACTCTTTGTGCTCTGCTTAACAAAAATTTCAGGTTTTAATATTAGCAACAGTGTTGACAGGTCGATACTATCATGTATCAAAGATAAAGGAATTCAGGCAGACTTAGAGAGATCTGGAGAGATTGAGTGACTTGCCCAGAGCCAAGTTCATAGGAAAACCTATAGCCCGTGTTCCTTTATTTATAAAGAATGCTGTTTCTGACTTACTCATTCTTTGAGACCTATAGTTTAATTTGAGCCCTACTAAATCTTTTATTTATCTCTTGTATCATTTCCCATGAGCTGTGTATGGTAGCCTGAGTACCAGAGCCTCCTGGAAGGATAAACACATGTCCTTCATGGGATGATGAAATGTTTCCTGGTCTAACAGGAGTCCCCAGGGAGATGTACAAAAAGGCTGTTAGGGAAGCTAGAGGGTCCAGTGGCCTCTTCAGCTGCCCCCACGTCCTAGATCTCTTTCTGTCTGAGCTGCTGTCCTGTCACAGAGCTGCTAGCCTCCTTCTACGACCTCTGCCTCCACCCCATGTTGCTCCTTCTTTTGCTGAGAATTTCCAGAATCTAGCAGTCCTCCCTTGTTCCCATTGGGTTCCCTGCTTTTATCGGTTTTGAATGTTAATCGGGTTTTGAACTAAATGTTGTTATTCATGACTAAGGTAGGAAGTTATGCGGACCACACAATTCATTCAAATCAAGCAGATCTTGCTCCTGGATGTCAAGATTCCTGACGTCCATCCTCACAACGAGGGCAATCACCAAAGTTCTTATTTGTTTGCACAAGGGCTGCCTCAACTAGCCAGTGATATTCTTTAGTTGAGGTCACCTAGAAGGAATCTGAACAAGTATATGACTTACTACTGCTTTTCAGAGGCAGGCACCGCATATATTAAGGGTGTCTTCCATCAGCATCATTTTGTTTTCACAGTTAATTTGCAAACAAGATTTTGCTAATGCTGTTCCTAATTTCGTTCTTATCCTTCTGTCATCTTGGAGGTTGTCTTGCTTCAAACTAACCATCATTTGCTCACTTGCATTGTTCAATTATTAACCGATAAGCTCACAAAACAAAACAAAACAAAAACCAAAAAGCCCTATTTGAAGACAAAATGGATGAGAACTTTCTAGATTTGCTGAACATTCTGAAACTTACCAGTAGGTAGACATAATGAAGTCTTCATAGGACAAGTAAAAATAAATCCACACAGATACATTGTAGTAAAATACCAGAAAAATGAAGACAGAGAAAATATCTTGAAGGCAACTGGAGAGAAAAGGTAGACTATGCAAACACCATTTAGTACTTATAAAGAAGAGGTACAAATCTAAGAAAGAAAGGGTGGTTTGTGTAACGACGAGTTACTTGTTTGATGGAACTTGGATGAATCATCACTTTCTATGGCTTCTCACACACATTAATTATTGCCTATACTGTTAAGATATGTCAGATTAGTTTTGTGTGTTTGTACCATGAATTACTATTTATGTAATATGGTCACATGCTCCCAATTTAAAAGGAAAAGGGCCGTGGTTATGGAACATGGTAGGCTGTGACACCTGACATCGTGGACTACCATTTATGAACTTTATATATTGGAGTGTGCTTAGCAGAATGCAGTGCATGTCGTGAGCTCCCGACACATTAATACCGCTGAAAGAATATTAGAATCCTAGACTGTCAGCAGAATTCTTGTTTAAAATTTTTCTGGTCTTTAAGATAGATATTCCATTCCAAGTGGGATGAATTACTCCAGGAGAGTAAAAAGGACCATTCTGTGACATCTTGGAGAAAAATCTTAAAACTTCTTTCTTGTATTTAAAACACATTTTTAGGCAATGTTTTATACAGTATACTGTATGCTACATTTGTACTGTACTATATGTATATGAGTTTATAAATAATCCAGCACACATAACATGGGGTACATACTCAAATGCTAATAGGTATGCAAAATGAAAAGTATTTGGAATGCAAATCAATACTGCTATGAGATATTACTTCACACTCATTAAGTTGACTAAAATAAAAGAGACAGACAATAGCAAATGTTGACATGCATGTGGAGAAATTGGAGCCCTTATATACTACTGGTGAGGATGAAAAATGGTGCAGCCACTTTGGAAAACAATCTGGCAATCCTCTAAATTGTTAAAAATAGAGTTACCATATGGCCCAACAATTCCACCCCTGTGTATATATGCAAAGGAAATGAAAACATATGTCCACACAAAAACTTGTACATAGATATCCATAGCAGCATTATTCACAAGAGCCAAGAAGTAGAAATAACCCAAAAGCCCAACAACCAATTTGGGTGATGAGAGTATTCCAAACTTAGAGAGTGGTGAGGGTTGTATGACTCTGTGAATAAACTAAAAACACTTGATTGCACATTTTAAAGGGTGAATTTTATGATACGTGAATTATATCTCAATAGAACTGTTATTTAAAAAAGAAAAAGAAGAAAAAAGCTTATCTGAATGCCACTGCTTTAGACAAACTCACACAAACTGGCCGAAACCAGTATCCCTGAGAAGACCATGAGACTAAAAATGTTCGACTCCATTTACGTTAGTGGCCATATTTCTACCCCCCACCCTTTTAAATAGCGAAATCTCTACAAGATATGTTTCTTTAAATTATCCTCATAAGCATTGGTTTCACAAGAGATGGCATGTTCCATTTTGTGTGTCTTCATGGTGATCTAAAAGGGAGCCCACTGGATGTATATTGAAAAATTAGAACATGCTGTGTAAACTAATAAAGTTCTCTGAATTAGAAGAAGAGCAATTTTATCAAGGTTGTAATGTCTTTTTCTTTAAGGACTGTGAAGAAGAAAGATTATAGTTTCTTCAATTTAAGCCTAAAAACTCAGAGTTTACCCATAATCTCATTTCTTGCCCTGTTTTTGGATGGCAGGGGATATGGCCTTTTGTTGTTGTTGTTGTTTCTCACTTCTGAGTAATTATCAAAGGCAAAATACTACTGCTTGAATTGTTACTCAGGTTCCTATGGAGGTAACTTAGAGGAACATCAGGTAGATGGCATCAGTTGAAGGCTAATGTAAGAGATCCAGCCTACTCTTGGGTGTTCTTGCCAAAGTGGTCATTTAAGGATGCAGTTGTGTTGGACAGTTACCCTGAGCTCTTACTCTGAGAAAAGTAGCTTTATAGGGGTGAGGGTACTGGGAGTAAATGTGGCTTTTGTGGGGGACTTCCACTGAATTTGGGGGATCCTTTTAAAAAATTAAAAACAGTTACTAAGGTGAGTATTTAGAGTGACAAAAAATATAACAAATGCCACAAGCAGAAATGCTGCCAAATCTCACCAACACAAAACCTAAAAAATAATAATGCATTTCAAATATTGTATCCCCTCTCCTTCCCTCCCGTCAGTCCAGGAGCCCTAGGATGTGTGTGGGACACAATAGAATTACTCCTGGCCCTGACTTTTGTGGGGCATCACTAGGTGAGTCAGCACAGTTGGAAGTGGGAGAATTATTGGAAGTTCTTTCTACACTGAGATGATAGCAATGACTTATCGACACATGGTATTCACAATGAACCTCATACATGGGTACCATGAACCAGAAACTAGGTATACCTCAACACTTCTGAGTGTGATGCCCCAAATGGCATGGCACCACTTACCATCCATGACAGGAAATGTGATGGAGAGGAATGGGAAAGTAGCAATATCAGAGAGGAGCGAGAGGCTGTATTAACTCATTGCTATTAAAATACTCACTTAGGCAAATTTTATGATAATAGAGCCCTGCAAGGAGTCTGGGAGGGATCCCAAAGCATCTGCTTCTTTGGCTCCATGGTAAATATATCTCCACTGACCCCCTTTCTTCAGAGACATTTTATAGATGCCCATTCAAATAAATCTGTTTCCCCATGATTTCATCTGGCATAATGAGTTCATAGGACATTGTGAAGCATTCCAATTTAAGACAGAGGGAATACAGGGGCGCCTGGGTCGCTCAGTCAGTTAAGCGACTGCCTTCGGCTCAGGTCATGATCCTGGAGTCCCGGGATCGAGTCCCGCATCGGGCTCCCTGCTCGGCGGGGAGTCTGCTTCTCCCTCTGACCCTCCTCCCTCTCATGCTCTCTGTCTCTCATTCTCTCTCTCGCAAATAATAAAATCTTTAAAAAAAAAAAAAAAAAGACAGAAGAGGCAACACGAGAAAAGTACTCTTTAATTCATCAACATATATTTTCCTAGTATGTCCCCCACTTTAAAGAAAAATTCTTATTACTAGGACAGAGATGCAAACTTCTTTTCCATTCATAAATAAAGTACATTAAAAACAAAACAAAAGCAAATTCTTTGCAGTGTCCTTCCTGTGGGAGTATATTAGATTGCTGAGTCATTGTGAGTTAGAAATTTTAAATCTTATCATATTGGCTTATATCCCATGGAACCATCACTGCTACGTACCTAGAAAGTCAGGAAAAGATTACATTCTTTAATATATTTAACCAAAACACCATGAAACCATCTCTAAAGACTCATAAGACAAAATTAAGTTGTCTTATCCATTCAATACATATTTATTAGTGCCAATTACATGTAGGGCTGTGTGTTGGACCTAAGGTAGATTTAGAGATTTATAAGACACAGACCCTGTCCTCAAGGAGCTCATAAATTTTTTAGACAGAATGAGGCATGCACACAAGTAACTATAATAAAAATGCTGGGTAACAGGTAGATAAAAAGAACTGTAAAAATTCAGGAGAAGGAGAGTATCATCCAGTCATTTATTGGAAGGCTGAGAGTTGACAAAATATATTTGGTCCTGCCCTCCCAGAGTTTGCAATCTAGTGAGGAAGATATGCATTAACTAACTCAATATACTCATGATATATAATTATAAATCGTGATGTGTTATAAAAAAGAAATTTGGGGAGGCAACGAAAGATCAAGATTGGAAGTTCATAAGGTCTGAGAAGGTGAGATGTCAGGGAGAGCTGAGTACTGAGTGTGAGTGACTTAGGTAGATGGACTAGAATGTTCTAGGAAGAGAGATACAGAAGTGTGAAAGGTTCTAAGTCTGGCTCTAATGGTTCTAAGCCTGGTGGGTTTAAGGAACTGAAAGAAGGTGAATGTGGTGAGTTACAGGGAAGGGTGAGTGTGGCATGAGGTGGTTTGTAGAGGAAGGGCAGAAGCTTGCCCCTGAAGGAACTTACAGGCATGTTAATTCTGCACTCTGGGAATCCTTTGGAGATACAGAGATTACTCTTGTATGATGTAGAGTAGGTCTTGGAAACAAGTACTGACAAGAGGTTGCTGGAGTCATCCAGGGTAGAAGTTCTGGTGACGTGGAGTAGGGCAGAAGCAATGTGGGAGAAAAGCAACCCAATTGTGCAGGTAGAACCAACAAGACCTGGATATGAATTGGTGGGGAGAGTGGAAGAGAAGAACCCTTCCAGACATTTCTGAATCTATTATAATCTTAACTCTGTGACAAGACTGTAAGCTCTTGGAGGCAGTGGACATGTTTTCTCCTTGATCCGTGCTCCCAACAGCATTAAGATTGTAGAAGGCAGTTAGGAAGTATTGATTTGAAATTTGTTGTACTGGGTAGAAAATCTAGTTTCCTTAGCCTTAGCTCCTCAGGGTTCTCTTATTCTCTTTCCATTACTGTGTATTTGCTTCCTGCTCAGAACCTTGGAGGAAGAACAGGGAAAAAAAAAATATATATGTATGTATGTATGTATGTATGTATGTATGTATGTATGTATCTATCTATCTATAGATATATATATCTTTCACACCTTGCATTGCAGGGCTACTTAATGATCTCTTTCACCTTAGCACGGGCTAGAGACACCTAACTATTCCTGCTCTTTGGATGGCCACCCTGAAAGGACTGTCACCATGGTAGCTGTTGGTCACCCCTCTGAGATAAGGCAGTGAAATGCGGCAGTCAGGATGTATTCTGTTGTGCAGTTACCAGAGGCACGAGACCTGGAAAATGTCTTGACATGCATCTTGCACATTCCCATGCATACGTCACAGAAAATGGTGTGGGATCTGGCACTTTTCAGTGATCTTCAAAGGAAGTGATGCTCTGGGTTTTCACTGCCGTCAGCACCTCCTGGCCTGTCTCGGGATTGGGAGGGCTGCAGTCAAGCTGCCATCATTTTGTTTCTCCATCCTGTGGGGAAGAGGCTGTGGGCAGTGAGCTCTGAGGGCAAAGTGATTGCTCTGGGGTGGGGGGTCCAGTGAACTTAGCAGACGCAGTATTTTCCTCCCCCTTAGACACATTGTTCTTCACACCCTGCTTCAGTGTCTATGCAATCCGAATGCAAAACGTGAATTAGGGAGAGGATAGGGGTGATTTGGAGGAGTAACAAGAAGCTTCTGGGAGAAAGAGCAGAAGGAAAGTCAGGGTAAATATATGATTGGATTAGCCATCTTGCTGAGTAACAAAGTACCAACAACTTAGAGGCTTAAAAAAACACCGGTCTTTTACTTCAGTGTCAGTGTCAGAGTCTGGGTGCGGTGTCACTGGGTCCTCTGCTTCAGGCATCTGTCCTTGGCTGCAGTCAGTTTGTCAGCTGGTCTGTAGTCATCACGAATGCAGCTTGGTGAGGGGACACTTCCAAGCTCACTCAGCAGTGGTTGGCGGGACTCAGTTCCTCACAGGCTATTGGCCAGAGGCCAATGTGGGCCTCTTGCTTTAATCCATCTGTATAAATGAGAAGGTTCTAGAGACAGATCAAGTCCCATCCTTGTGTAACCTAATAATAGAATTGTCATCTTGCCACCTTTGCTGTACTCTGTGGACCAGAAGCAAGTCATTAGTTCTGGCTCACACTGAGGAAGAGGGTATGGCACCAAGGTGCACGTACAGGAGATGGAGGTCCCTGAAGGTCATTGTAGAAGTTTGCCTGCCCCAATGACCTTGAATTAGATCTAGTCACAAATATTAAAACTGTCATGGCCCAGGAAGGGAAGAGAAGGAGTTTCTTTGGTAAGTACCTTCCCTTCTCCAAAGTGTTACTCCAGTATTGAGCGCTGATTTGGGCTCAGATTAATGTGGTGGTCAGGGAAACAGTCTGGTAGCCAAAAGTGGTTTCTCACTGATTCAGGTTATTTACTGCTCTTTCTTAAATGTCACAGAGAACACACATCTTCTATAGGACACCGTCTCTTCTGAAAATCCCTTTTTGTGTCCCCCCCCCACTGAACCCACCTACTACTCTCAAATTGCCCCCAAACAGCTCCCCCAATCTCTTGTCCTTTCTCCCAGTTCTAGATTACAAAAGTCCAGAGAAGAGGCCCAGCTGCAGCCCAGAAATGGTCCAGCAGTCACTGAACCCTCTGGGGAGCATGGAGAAAGGGAAGGAACAGTGGGCAAAGCAAGTTCTCTTTAGCAAGCTGGAGAGGACGAAGGCTTGAAACCCACATGTATTATTATTTCTCATCACATAACATGTATTTGGGTGCAGACTTTAATTCTCTAACCAGATTGCAAGCTCCTTGAAAGCATACTCTTATCTTCAGCTTTCTTGTATTCCCCCATAGCGAGCGTTGGGCTGCGACGGGGTGAGTGGGCTCATTTGTGCTGTGCAGTGACATTTTTTCCATGGGACTGAGTGATTAAAAGAGATTATGGGTCTGAAAGTGCTGTGTAAATTGTAGCACTCCATATACATGTCACGGTGACTGTTGTTGCTGTCATCAGCAGCTTCCTCCTCCTCTAGCACATCTTTGAGGCACTATCTGAAAAATAAGTCCTTTCCTGGATAGATGCTCTTCTGTCTAGACCTTTAGAATTTAAGCTCAGCAAAAGAAACAAATCCCTTACAAAGATACATGGATGCATCAATCTTTTGCTTTAAAATTCAGGACTATAAATATTATAGAGTGGGAATATCACATATTATGTCATTCATGTTTCCAAAATATTTTTTTCTGATTATGAAAGCAATCCGGTTCATTGTATAGAATTTAGAAATAAAATGAGGACATAAAATAGGATAAACCACTGTTAATATTTCAGGATTTATCTTTCCAGCATTTTATATATACGTGAGTATATATACATGTATACATATAGGTACATATATAGGTATATACACATATATACGTATGTGTATATACACTCAAATATATGTAATATATGTGCATGCTGAGATATATGTGTGCATAGTTATTTATATAGATTTTTGCCTTGCTGAATTAATAGGTTATCATAAGCAATTTTCTACATTACTAAATATGCTTGAAAATATTGTTTTATTGGTGACATAATATTCCATTCAAATATGTGATTACATGTTTCACCATTTTTTCTATTTTTTTGGAAATTTAAGTTTCTACCTCTTTCCTATTTATGAGTAATGTTCCAGTTAATGTTTAGTAAGAAGCCATTGTCTGCAACTCTAGTGCTTTCCTTTGGAGTCTTAAGAATTGAATTACTAGGTCAACGTTATGACCTTTTACCATATTTTTTGTAAATTTGGCAAAGCATACTTCTGGAAAGAATTGGCCAGGTTATATTCTTCCAGGAGTCTAGAACATTGCTTCTCTTCTCACCCTCAACTGCATCAATAACATCATTTTTGAATTTCTGCTGATTTGATGGAAGTATACTTGCATTTTGTTTTAATTGTATTTTTTAATTACTGAGATTGATTTTTTTCCACCATATGTTTTTTAGCTATTTGTGTTTATTTTTCTGTGAATGGTTTGTTTGTCACTTTTGCTTATTTGACTTTGGATGGGTCATAATATTTTCCTTCTCAACTGATAAGGTTTCTTTAATAGCTTATTTTAACCTTTTGGGTATCATAGTACGATCACTTTTAAGCTGTTTTTTGCCTTCAGGATTCTGTATATGATGTTTTTGGCATTTAAATAAATTAATTTCTTTTGTAGAGCTAGTGTACCATTTTCAGCCATTTTTCCAAAGTTATTAAGTGATATCATTTATTTACTTTTGTTTTAAGAGATTTTTTGTGCACATAAGAATGTGTAAAATATATACAGAAAGAATGTGTAAAATATATCTGTACTATTTGAAGAATAATGATAAAATGAACACCCTCGTTTCCACCACTCGATTTAAGAAAAGGAAGCATGCCAGGCCTTGCCTTCCCACCATATGCCCTACCTAATCATACCACTGTCCCCCATTCCCCAAGGTAACCCCTCTTCTGACTCTTGTGATCATTTCCTTCCTCTTCTTTGTAACCTTGCAAGTATGTGTGTGTTCCTAATCAATACATTGTTTCATTTTTCTCATATTTGAGCCTTATATAAATGTAACCACACTGATTTTTTTTGTCATTTACTCCTTTCATTCAACAATATGTAGTTCTAAATTGCTCATGTTGATACATGTCACTATAATTCTTGCTCTCTGCAGTATAGTGAATATGCCACCGTTTATCTATTCATTATACTCTTAATGGATATTTGAGTTGTTTTCAAGGGTTTTGTTGTTTTTTTTTTTGCAATTACAGACAATATTGCTTTGAACATTCTTGTACATGACATGTCTCCTGTTGCAAATTTGCAAAAATGTCTCTAGGGAATATAATGATGAGCCAAACCATTGAGTTCCAGGATATGAATATGTTCAGTTTTGCTGGATAAACACTGAAGTGTATCCTAAAGTAGTTATTGTAGCTTTCTTTTCCCTCAGCCATGGAAGAATTGCTCACGTCTTTTCTTGGTCAAGATTTAGGATTTCTGCTTTTGAAGTTTGACTTTAGCATGGATATGAAATACATGATTCTAATTATAGTTTTGCTGATTAGTAAATGGGCTAAAGCACATTCCACATGTTTAGGGGTTGCTCATGTTTCCTTTTCTGAGAAATGGTCAATTTTTTTGCTCATTTTTCTGTTCGTTTTTTTTTTAATCTTTTTTAATTGAATCATGGGTGCTCTTTATTTTTATTCTAACTTTTTGTCATTGTAAGTGTGGCAAATATATGCTTCCTATTTGTGGCTTGATTTTTCACTCCTTATGATGTATTTTGATTGATGAAATGAAATTCTTGATTTTACGTAGTAGGTGTATCAATCTTTGCCTTTAGGATCTATTCTTTCTGTCCCTTATTTTTAAGTCTTTTGTTACCTTCTGAAGGGAAAGGCTCCATTTCCTCTACACACTAGGTACTACACTTTGATACCAGTTGTGTCAAAGTGGGTGTTTTCCCCACACGCACCTATTCTCTGATATCATCTGAGTGTCTTACAATTCATTTCAGTTCTGAGCTATCTACCTAGAGTTAGCATCAGACCTCACAGGTTAAGGGCTCAGTTCCACAAAAGTTCCCCTATGTCAGATGCCAGTCACATATTTGGAACTCCAGTATTTCTCACTGACAGGATATAAATCAGTGGTTCCCATAACCCACCTCTTCTAGCTCTTTTACTATGATGGCTCACAGAACTCAGGGAAATACTTATATCTACTGGTAATAAAGCATCTGATAAGAGATACAAATGAACAGCCAGATGAAGAGGTACATAGGGTCCAGAAGGGTCCTGTTCCCGTTGATTTGGGGTGTGTCTTCTTCCAGTGTGAGTTCACCAACTAAGAGATTTAACCAGCATTCAATTTTTGTCTTTAAAATTATCGTGGTATTATTTTTGAGCATTTTACTTATTGTCATGAAATATTAACATATTACTAAAATTAAACCACCTTTATAGTCCTAGCAAAAATCTTGTTTGGCCGTAGTGAATTATTCTTAACATCATATTGAATTCCATTTGCTTGTCTTCTATTTAGGATTTTGTGTTCTGTGTTAGCAATTGCCTTTTGTTTTCTTCATTCAGTTTGATAATTATGATTGTACTACCTTCACTGGAAGTGTTGAGGGACTACCATCTTTTTCTGTGCTTTAGAAGAATGACTTGACTTTTTATATTACAACAGGAAAACTAACTTACACTGTTTAAACAACAACAACAACAACAGCAGCAGCAGCAACAAACAAATGTGTTCATGTGCTTATCTACCAGGATGGTAAAGAGATTGGGTGGCTTATGAGGGTGTTTGATTCAGTGATCATCTGACACCAGTAACTTGGTATCTTTTTACATCTCCATTCTGCCCTCTGGGGTGGCAGACTTTTCAGAATGGCTCCCTGCCTGGGGACAAAATGGCTGCAGCATTTTCAGGCATCACATCTTTGTGGTACTTCATTCAGAAGGAGAAAGAGGGCTGGTTTCTATAAGATCTCATTACATAGAGGTATCTTCTTCTGAGAAGTCCGTAGAAAATCTGCTCTTGTGTTTCATTGTGTTGAATTGAGTCATTTGTACTTTCTGGCCTTGCAGTGCCATGAATTGATGGGTTTATGGATTGGTCACCTGATCCAAGTATGATAATAAGGGAACTGTTGCCTGGATTTGTTAAAATAGTGGAAGCCCCAGTCTGGAAATACTGGTGGGGACACTTCCCAGGACTTTTGACAGTGAGGGAGGGAGAGATAGGTTGTTGGAGAGATAACCTCAATGTTCACTGAAAAGAGTCCTTTAATAATTGAAGGCATCTATCTTTAAAACCATTTAAGCTTTCAGTATGTTTTGGATATATTCTGCTTATTAATCTATTTAGGTTTCCTATGACTTATGACTTTATTTTGTAATTTAAATCTATTCCAAGGGTATCATCCATTTTGTCCTGATTTTAAATATGTTAGCCAACATTTTGTATGGTGTTCTTATATTTTTAATTTCCTATGTGTCCTGTATCTATTCCCATATCCTTGATTTTCTTTGTGAATAATAATAATAGAATTGAAAGCTTAATTTGGGTTAGATACTGTGGAAAGAGCTTTACATATCTTATTTCTAATTCATTTCTTTTTCTTAATTAGACTGGTTAGCCTTTTTACAATTTTTGGTTTTTATCTTTTTTTTTAAGAATCAGTTCTTGGGTTTACTTATTTCTGTTGGTTCTCACATTTTTTAATAATTATTTTTTGCTGCACTTCATCATTTCCTCCTTGAGACTGCTTTTATATTTTTTCTAAATTCTTGATAATTAAAAAATATTATTTATAACAAAGTATTAAGGACCTGAATTTATGTATGCTTATATTTATTATGTAGACTTAAGATATTCTCATTTAAGATAGTTTCTAAGTACTTTATTACTTATTATGCTTTTAGTCTTTGACTCAACAGACTCATAGAATAGCAGCTTTCAATTTCTATGGTTAGGGCTTTGTAAAAATACTTTTGAAATCTTTACTCTCGCTGAATCTTAAAAAAATAATGTTGGTCTATACAATGTCTAATTTAGGGAACTCACTGCCAGTTTGTGTCCCAGTAAATACATTTTTTAAGACCATTCCTTTCAGGCTTAAAAAGAAAGAATAATGTTTTAGTTTCTGCTATATAAAATTCAACAAATGTCTACTCACACACTTTTGTTAATTATATTAGTTCAATCATTGATATCCATATATATTTTTGACTACTTTATCCATTATATAGTGAAAGTAAGGAATTAAAGCAATTCCAATTATATTTCTTTCAATTTCTTAATTTTATTTTGACAAATAATCAATTAAATCATTGATTTCCTCAGTAATATGTGAATACACATTTACATAATCAGTACTGGGTCAAGAATTAGAATATTGATAGTTCACCCTCATGTTTCTTTCTAGTCAGTAACCCCTACACGTCCCTGAGATTCCCAATTCTAACAGCAGAAATAAGTTGTGTCTGTTTTTGTAATGTCTCATGTCTGGCATCTTTCACTCAACACTGTATTTGTAAGATTTGTTCATATATTTTGTGTGGAATATTCTAAAAACCGTTGGCCTGAATACTAAAAAAAAAGAATCAATATCATGAGATATCAGAAAGGCAAGCAAGCAAACAGACACCTAAAGGACTATTCTAGATTAAAGGCGAATAAGAGGCTATGGCAACCTAATGTATGATTGAATTGGAGAAATTCAAATATGAATTATTTATTAGTTAAGATTATTTTATCAGTGTTAAACTTTTTGAATGTGAAATGATCTTGTTATGTAGAAGAATGCCTATTTGTTCTTTGGTGATGACATGGTGATGTATTTACGAGTGAAATACAAATACTATAGGGTCTGCAAGGTACTTTAAAATAGTTCAGTAAAAGTAATACACACATGCGCATGCGTGTGTGTGTAGAAAGATAGCAAGGAAATGTGATGTAATGTTAAACATTGATGAAAGATATATTGGTGTCCACAAACATTATTCTTTCAACTTTCCCATGGAGTTCAATTTATCAAAACTAAAAAAAAAAAAAGAAGGAAAAACAAACAGGGAGACGAACCATGAAAGACTATGGACTCTGAAAAACGAACTGAAGGTTCTAGAGGGGAGGGGGTGGGGGGATGGGTTAGCCTGGTGATGGGTATTAAAGAGGGCACGTTCTGCATGGAGCACTGGGTGTTATACGCGAACAGTGAATCATGGAACACTACATCAAAAACTAATGATGTAATGTATGGTGATTAGCATAACATAATAAAAAATAAATAAACAGGAAGCTTACTCCAAAATAAATAAATAAATAAATAGACATGCATTGTGAGATTGTGAGTTAATCCTAACTTTTAAAATCTGAGAAGTAGATTTTTTGTTGTGATCCCATTTAGCATGTGGGGAAACTGAGACTCATGGGAGTTGGTTAAACTGCCCAGAGCCCATGATGGGACTATGGCCCAGGTCCTCTGTCTTCCATGCTCCTTCCACAGAAGCCACAAGGATATTGTTGACTGACAATTTGGGAAGGTGAGAGCTATAAGACATCCTGGAATTTTGTAGTAGAAAGGGATCATAGTGGTCAGCTAATCAGATATTCTAATCTTAGAAATGATGCAAGAGGAGTAAAGTGTTTGGTCCAAGTTCACACAGTGAATAAGGGCTGTCAAAGCCTGCATTACAGTCGTGGTTTTTGGATTTTTAGGTCAAAATTATTTTCACTGCACCATCAAAAATCTGAAAATTTTTGCAGGAAGAATTCTGGGCCAGGAAACATTAGGACAACAAAGTTAAAAAAAAAAACAAAACACCTCAAATTCCTCAGCTCTTTTCAGGTTATGTTTGACCTCTGATCACATGTCAGACAGGCATTGTTTATTGGTTGAGTTGGGAACATTTTGTATTTCTCCTCTGAATATGTAATACCCTTCTTTCTTTCCCTGGCTAGGTTGGGAGTGAATCTTGGCATGTAGCAGAATATCTGGATGTTCATTTCCCTGTCTTACATCCACACTTTGCTGGATCATTTACTTTTTCCCTTTGACAGAGTTTCCATGCTGTCAGTTGAATATGCATCAGGGCAGAAGGGAATTATCACGGTGTCAAGCATTATGGGTAATTCCGTGTAAATAGTTCTGCGGAAAGCCATGCTAACTTGCCTGGTGGCAGTAAAAACTCCAAACGGAAGGCTTCCTTATGTCTAGTTTTGTTCATTTCAGTTTAGTGGCTATTAGAGGGCTTTTTGGAAATAGGTATGTTGGACCCTTGACAGTCCTCTTGAACTTGAGAGCACTATCCAGTCTTGTTTACCCTCTTCTCGTAGAGAAGGTTTTGTTTTCAATTTCCTTGTTTCCATTATCCACATCTTTCTGTTTGCTTTTCCTTGGCCCTCAGCCTTCCGTGAGAGGAAAGGGATGTTTCTGGTGTTCCCTTCCCACACTTATACTCGGAACCCTGAGTTCGGGTTAGTTTTGTTTTGTTTTGTTTTGTTTTTTCTTTTTAAGATAATGAAAGGCCTTCCACAATAGTATACTCTGCCTCACTGAAGAGAGATTTCCCGTAGAATCCTGTGTAATATGATGGGAACAGCTCTGGACTGGGAATCAAGGGCTCATGTTCTCAGTTTTGCCTTTAGTCAGTGCTATGACCTGAAATACATCATTTTGAATCCTTAATGTGTGCTTGATAGGTGGTGAGAAATTAGGTTTTACCTGTTTGCTTTTAAATTAAAATATAAAATAGGAGCGCCCGGGTGGCTCAGTCGTTAAGCAGCTGCCTTCGGCTCAGGTCGTGGTCCCAGGGTCCTGGGATCGAGCCCCGCATCAGGCTCCCTGCTCGGCGGAGAGCCTGCTTCTCCCTCTCCCTCTCTCTGCTGCTCTGCCTACTTGTGCTCTCTCTCTCTGTGTTAAACAAATAAATAAAAATCTTAAAAAAAAATTAAAATATAAAATACAGGATGTGATGAGCACTGGGTGTTATGCACAGCTGATGAATCATTGAACACTACATCAAAAACTAATGATGTACTGTATGTTGGCTAATTGAATTTAAATAAAAAATAATAAAATACATTCCAAAAGATGTATTTAAAAAATAAAAGCTTAATTATCCAGGAGGAGTTGGATTTTTTTTGCTGCTTCATTTAAAAACAAAGCATCACAATCCTGCATGCTAGTATGACTTTACATATTGGAACATGCAGCTTTGGTGCCTTCTCTGATGTGATCTTCTTCAGCTCACATAACCCAAACTAGCACTTTTAAAAGGTAACAGCTAAAATTTAATAAGGTAATTGATTTATCTAATATTAAGTCTAGTCTAATATTAAGTCTAGTATTTGATTGAAGTAAAACTAAGTAAAACTAGAAGTAAAACTAAGAGTTTAAAAATCTTAATTTTAATAGGTCATTTTTTACCAAATTGTAACAGAGTGATGCATTAAAGATAATTTGTAAAATAGGAAATATTTAAAACATGAAAAAAATTACCAAAAATATTACCCATGTCTCATATTTGTTAATTTCCTAAATATGTTGATCACCTACTATATGTCAATAATTGTTTTAAGGGCCAAGACTACATCTATGAACAAAACAAACAGAAATTCTTATTCTTGTGCAGATCACATTGTAATTTGTACAATTTTCAATATTTTATATTATATACATGAATATATGAATACATGTAATACTTGAATCATATAGATTTTAGAAAGTGGCAAATGTTATTAAAATAATTGAGGGAGGGACACCTGGGTGGCTCAGTCAGTTAAGCGTTTGCCTTTGGCTCAGGTCGTGATCCCAGGGTTCTGGGATGGATCCCCACATTGGGCTCCCTGCACGGTTGAGAACCTGCTTCTCCCGCTCCTTCTGCTGCTCCCCCTGCTTGTTCTCCCTCCCTCCCTCTCTCTTTGTCAAATAAATAAATAAAATATTTAAAAAAATAATTGAGGGAAAGAAGCTTTGGGATTACCTAAAGTGGAGTGTGGGGGGTTATCACTGAGAAGATGACATTTGAGTGATGATTTGAAGATGTAAGAAAGTGAGCCATGCAGGTATGTGATGGAAGAATATTCCAGACAGAAGAGTCAGTGCAATATGCGGGCATGTCTGGCATTTCTGAGGAACAATAAGGTGGCTAGTGTGACTTGAACATTCTAAGCGATAAGTATAGTAGTAGGAAATAGTCAGCGGGTTGTCCAAGGGCCATATTGTGTCATGTGTATTAGACTATGATAAAGACTTTGGATTTTTTCTGAGAACAGTGAGAAGCCAGTGACATGATTTGACTTACACTCTTGCTGCTCTTTTGAGAAAAATGTTTGGGATGTTGGAGGGAGGGTAGGAGAGAGGCAAGCAGAGAGACTAGACAAGAGACTATTGCAGTTGTCCCAGTAAAAGCTAATGATGTCTTGTCCAGGGTGCTAGAACTGAAAGTGGTGAGAGTCAGATTCTAGATATATATTGCAGGTAGAACCAACAGGATTTTGTGATGGATTGGATGTGGCAGGTAAGGGAAAGAACAAGAATTGTGAAAAACTCCTAGAGGTTTATTGTTTGTTTGTTTTTGCCTGGGACATTGGAAGGATGGAGAGATGGAGTTGCCAGATTTAGAGCAGGTGGGGGCATTATAAACAATTCAGTTTTGCAAATATTTAGAGATTTCTGTTAGATATCTAAGAAGCAATGCCAACTAGGTAGTTGGATCATGAGCCAGGAGAGGAGAGGTCTGGACTGGACATATATATTTGACTTAGTCCTGGGTGCTGTGTCATTGAGAATTTGAAATAGAAAAACCTACAGACAAGATTGAAGAATGAGGTCGAAAGAAAACCAGAGGACAAACCAGGAGTATAGTGTTCAGGAAGCCCAGTGAAGAGTATTTTCTCTTTGCCAAGTAAGGTTGAGTAGGTGAGGAGTAATAATCTACCATTGGATTTCATAAAATGCAGGCCATTGATGACTTTGACCTGAGAAGTTTTGGTAGAGTGATGGGTGTGAGAGAATAAAATAGGAATTGAAGTTTTATTGCAAAGGGGAACAGAGAAATGGGACCATGGTTGGTGCCTTTTTTTTTAAGGTGACATCAAGAAAACTTTTTTTCCTTAAGATGGAGTCATGATATCATTTTGTATGCTGATAGGAATGATATGGTAAAGAAGGAAAAACCAGTGATGTAGAAGAAAGAGGCAGGAATTGCTGGATGGATGTCCTTGAGTGGGGATGAGGAGAGGGAATCTATGCAGACATGGAGGGATTAGCCTTTGACAAGGTTATAGATAGTTTATTCATGGTAACATGAGGAAGGCAGCATGTACAAAAATAGATTCTAGAAGATTGGTAGAAGAGATCTCGAGAGTCTTTGGAAGATGTTTGATTAATTTAGTTTTGTCAGGGAAATTGGTAGAAAGATCATCAACTGAGAAGAGGATGGGTGAAGAATTGTTGAAGTTTTCAGGAGAAAGGAAAAGGTGAGAAATGGTTCAGTAAGAGTCTGAGAAAATAAAGGAGCAAGAGAAACACACTACAATCACTTGGCCGCATTGAGGGTCCACTGGAAATTTTTGGTGATGCATTTCAAGTGATACCAGTCAGAGGGTGATGTGTTTTCCCTTCCTGCAATCAGATACGGGAAAGGAAGGTGGTTTGAAATAGGTAGGAAGGAAAGGAGAGTTGAAAACACATGCAAGTGAATGGCCTTAATGGGTCGTCATAGAATGTAGACTAGGTGAGGAGACATAGATGTATTCACAATTAGCACTTGGTTGCATTTCCTTCTATCTTTCTTCCTGCACAGGTTAAATTGGAATTTTTTTTTTTAATAGTAACAATTAGGGGCACCTGGGTGGCTCAGTCAGTTAAGCAGCTGCCTTCAGCTCAGGTCATGATCTCAAGGTCCTGGGATGGAGCCCTGAGTTGGGCTTCCTGCTCAGCGGGGAGTCTGCTTCTCCCTCTCTGCCCCCCACCCCCACTCAAGCTCTCTCTCTCAAATAAATAAATAAAGTATTAAAAAAATAGTAACAGTTATTCTGGATTGTGTCTTTTCATTCAGCATTCTTTCATAGACCTTTTAACATATGTTGTTATTCCAATAGGCTCTAGTGTATGTACTTAGTTTTCTTTTGGGGGCTTTTCTTTTGTTTGGAAGATTACTAGTTTTTCTCAAATAGTCTCCCATTATTTAATAGTAATAGAATCCCTTTCCCCATTTTTAGTTTGGTACATAGCCACTGAAATAAAGACTGCTTGCCAGCTTCCTTGTTGTTAAGTACAGTCATGTGACCATCTTTGGCCTATTCGAGGAAAATGCAAGATATGTGTCCATCATCTGGGACCGTAACCTTGGCAACATAAGCTGTGTAAACCTCTGTTATTGGGAAACTTGGTCTTTGACACCATTGGGTAATACCAAAATAAGTATGAGAGGAAATTAGCATCCTTTATAAACTGGTGTCACTGTGGGATTCTGGAGAACTCACAGATAAATCTCAGCCACCCCAAAGTACAAAAGTTTAGTATGCCCTTTTCTCATAGGTTCAGCCTCCTATTTCTTGCTTCTCTTTAGCCCACATGAGATTATCTGAAAATAAGAGCAAAACAAAAAGACATTACTTTAAAAAGAGCAAAGAAAAAACAATACCCGAATTTAAAAACTATAAGACAAGATGCCTGTGAAGGTCAGATTTGTGGTCCTCCAATAAATAATATTGAATCACAGATTGGCCGGCATTCAGCATTAGCACAGTATCTAGATTCTCCTTTCCCAAACTCACTCATCCCTCAGACCTATGGATGCTGAATATAGGTGCTTGTATAATTTTCTGTAGCCTACAGCTTGTCTTTTTTTTTTTTTTTAAAGATTTTATTTATTTATTTGAGAGAGAGAGAATGAGAGACAGAGAGCATGAGAGGGAGGAGGGTCAGAGGGAGAAGCAGACTCCCCGCCGAGCAGGGAGCCCGATGCGGGACTCGATCCCGGGACTCCAGGATCGTGACCTGAGCCGAAGGCAGTCGCTTAACCAACTGAGCCACCCAGGCGCCCCGCCTACAGCTTGTCTTAACCATGCTGCTCTCTTCCAAGGACAAATCCCAAATAACTCCAATTTGGGGATTTCATTGACTTCGCAGTTCATTGACAGAGCAGTGATTCTTGAAAAACCCTGTAGTTAGTGAATCCCCCTAGCACTTATTGGTTCAGATCCTCAAATTGGCTTGATTCTGAGATGGGAATTCTGATACTATTCTCTCATGTGTCTTTAAGACTTCCTTTCTTATGTTTTCTCTATCCCTCCAACCTACAACTCAATTAAGTGGTTCCCAACTTTTAATGAGCCTAAAATCATCTTGATTAAAAAATGTATCATACCAGACCACAGCCTCAGGGCTCCTAATTTGGTGGATCTGGTGGTAAGGCCCAGGATTATTCATTTTTAACCAGTGTCAGCCCATGGCTTTGATGTGGGCACGACAAGCATCCCATTTTGAGAAACTGCACCGAGGGTTTCATGGGTCTTGAAAATCTCCAGTTCCAACTGGACTCTCATTGCTCGAAACAGTGTCATTGTGTGACATAGTTTAACAAATGGATGATCAGTGCTAACTTTCTCCAACATGGTAAAAGAGAAACCTCTGCCAAAATAGTAACTTGGATACCTGTGCTTAAGCCCAAGTGCACTTTCAATTTAAATGTTATTTGGGAATCAAAAGATTGGCAGGCAATACATAGAGGCAACCCATCCCCCCTTGTCTCTTGTTCAACTCGAGCAACACTGGGGGCTTTAAGCAGCCCTGACATGACTTCCATTTAGTGAAAAAGGGAACAAAATCAATGCCTACTTCTGTAGTTTCTTACAGAGAAGCACACAGATATGTGTCTCTTAATTTCTTTGTTGTTGTTGAAGATCTAAAGATAAGACCCAGCCTTTAATGTTGGAAGATGGGGGAGGAAAAAAAACACACACACACACAACACGCTTTTTTTTTTTTCTGGCTACTGGAGGTTTTTATCCTTCGTGGCTTAAAACTTGTAGAAAGATGTCCCAGGATCAATATAAACACACGGAGATATGGTTTAAGTGCTTCATATTTCACAGCTATGTATATTCCCACCTCGGGCTGTAGATGGATGCATTTGTTGGGGTAAGATCTCCCTGAAACTAATGCTCAACTGACTACTCATTTGCTTTCCTTTCTTAAAAAAAAAAAAAAAAATCTGCCAATTTCAATTGCTGGGATCTCATTCTGAGACTCATTTTGATGGAACTAAATGAATTATAATCATCGTGTTTGAAGTTTTCTCTTTGAATTTTATGAATAACTTCATTACATCGTCCCAACATGTATGTGTGTGCGTGTGCACACACACAAACACACACACACTTCAGTTCATGTAAAGCAGTGATCTAAACAAGGGGTATGTGTCCCCCCCCCCCATCTTGCCAAGGGCATATGGCCATATCCGGAGACATTTGGGGCTGTGATAACCAGGTCAGGGTATTACTGGCATCGAGTGGGTAGAGGCGAGAGATGTTGCTAAACATTGTGCGATGCATAGGACAGTCCCCACAACATGGATTTTTTCCTGCCCAAATATCAATAGTGCTGAGCTCAAGAATTCTTGGTGTGGAGCTTTACAATGAGTTTATCCATAAGAACGTATATTCATTTTATTTTCATGAAAAGCTAATTCACCCATCAACCAATTGGGATATTGCCAAGTAGCCTTTTTGCTTTGTCCTCTCATAATCTCCTCAATTGAAAAGCAAGTTGAGTTAAATCAGCACAAATATCCCAGGGGATCATGATTTACAAATAAGGAATAGCTCTGGCTTGGCGGGCTCCCTCCACATCTATTCAGTGACCTCATCTTAAATTATGGTCCATACACTGTGATTTTTAGTGTCTGCTCATTTCCCCCTTCCCTGCCACCCGGAATGTTGGGAGTAGACTTCTGCTCAAATCCTGTAATATCACAAAGCCCCCCCCTCTCTCTATGTTACTCTCAAGGCCTAGCAGGACTTTTTGTGTTTGGGCAAATAAACATGCTACCAATAATCCAATAAAACCTTTACAGACATCGGATATAAACCATAGCGAAGAGCAGCGCACAGTCTATAACTGCTTGCTTCTTTTTTATAAACCCCACACTTGAGCCCTGAAAGCAACACAAATCAAAGCTAATAAAAGTGCCAAGGTTTTACCCTTTTTGTTCCTAATGGGTTGATTCACCCTACCCGTGGCATCCCCTCTGGTGACTACAGGCTGTCTCATCTCCCAGCTGGAAGAGATACAAGGCAACGTATTGAATACAGGAGAGGAGGAACTCATTTCATACACATCTTTAATCACAATGACTTTCCCCTTGGTGCTCAGGAGCTGCAGACAAAGAGGTGCCATCACCTTGGGCTGTAACTAGCCCATGTCTCATGCTTGCAGATACAGAACGCAAAACAAAACTAAATCCCGGAGCTCATTTTTTTTCCAGCTGTGTTTCCCCACTCTTACTTTATGAGGGAGCTGCAATTAGTCTCTGCTGTAAATGAAAACAGATTAGAACTGATGAATGTGAGTTGTTTAATAAACAGCTTGCCCCAAAGCAGAGGTAAGAGGAAACCACAGTTCGAATGCTGGTCCTTTCATGGGGAAAACTCCATCTTCAGCAGAATGATGACAGGGTTTTGCTGATCGTCAAAACACTAGCATGTCATTCTGCACCACAGGGTCAGAGATGTCTAGGAGCCAAGCAGGTGACATAGAGGAGTGAAACCAAGGGGGCAAGAGGACAATGGGGTTAGGGTCTTTGGTCATCTAGACATATGCCTCCTTCACTGTTCCCACCCCTCTCCCAGTGGCTCTGCCTGATTGTTGGCAATAGAAATGTGTTTTCAGATCTTCTCATTTTTCAAAGATACGTGATAAATACTTATTTTAATGTAAAATCTTCCAATATGTGTAACATGGTTGTGTAATTTTGTTTAGAAAAAAATTGTGTGTAGGGGGGGCGCCTGGGTGGCTCAGTCATTTGAGCATCAGACTCTTGATTTCTGCTCAGGTCATGATCTCAGGATCCTGCGATTGAGTCACGTTGGGCTCTGTGCTGGGCGTGGAGCCTGCTTAAGACTTTCTCTCCCTTTCCCTCTGCTCCTTCCTACCACCCCCCCCTCAAATAAATAAATAAATACATAAAATCTCTAAAAATAAAAAGAAAGAAAAAAATTGCATGGGCCAAAAAACAAACTAAAACATACCTGTGGGCTGGATCCAGCTGTGGGCCACCAGGCTGGGCTCACTCTTGCCCATGGTCTTGTATTCAGTGTATCTCCCTTGAAAAGAACTAGTTTATGATGTTCATTAGTCCCAGGACCCTGATCAAGGTTGTATAGAGCACATCATAGTGTTTTTTAACTTTCACAGTAGGATCCAGATGCATTCCTAGAAGGTGGCCAGTGGGGGGGGTGTCAGGATAGCCTGTTGGCATCCTCTTTCATTTCAAGGCTTCTTCTCCAGGTGTCACTAAAGCTCTCCTTTGGGGAGGGCCGTGGCTGTTGACCTCCCAGTCCCCTTCACGGTCAGGCTTTCCTGATGACCTGGCCCTGCCAAGTCAGCCAGCCATGGAGAAACAAAGATTACACACAGCCTTCACTTGACTAAAGATGCCAGTAGCCATCAAAATCAGATATAAGCTTCATATGGCTGTGGGCACCAAGAGATTGCCACTCTGGAATCTCTTGATCTGGTGTTGCTCTATTGGAATGAAACATCTTCTCAACAGCTCCTCCTTTTCAGAGCAGCATTATAGTAAAGCAGTTGAGGATGGCTTGTATTGGCCAAAATTCATGCCACAGCCTGCCAGGGAAGGTGATGCGTTCATTCATAAGAGAAGGTGCAGGAAGGGTGGCAAGGGAAGGGCTTATTGGACCAACTGGCATCATCACCAGATCATTTGTCCAGTGGGACAAATCTGGAGCTGATCTCAATCTCTGGAAAGGCATTCTTCCCTGGGAAGATTATTAACAAGGAGGTAGAGGTGTTCAGGGAATGCAAACAAGTCTTCCTCTCATTTCTCTTTGAACTGTGAACACCTATTAGTAACCTCTTTTCCTACTTTTGGAGCATAACTGAGTGCACAGTTGGAAGATAGAAATTGGACTACCCGATGAACTACCAATATATGCAATGATGTCTTCACTAGTAAGTATTTGGTGGAAACATACAAACATATAAAAATGTTTAAGTTT
This sequence comes from Neomonachus schauinslandi, assembly GCF_002201575.2. Classification (NCBI taxonomy): domain Eukaryota; kingdom Metazoa; phylum Chordata; class Mammalia; order Carnivora; family Phocidae; genus Neomonachus; species Neomonachus schauinslandi. The sequence goes on from NC_058411.1 coordinate 135,141,917, forward strand.
CTCCAAACTGACACCGAGAAGTAGATAATCAGTATTTTCCCTTTATTTTCCTTTCATTTTTCTCTCTTTCTGCTGCCCCCCATCTCTCCTAAATATTTGTTAAAAATCTTCTGTCATGCACAATTCTGGGGACATCTGCCTTTTAGGAGGGGGTTCCCTTACCATCAAGTTCATATGTGTTAACAAAAATAACACACACCATTCGGGAAATTAGAAATGGCACTTGAGGGTTGTTAGATGTTCAATCTGTGTTGCTCTTGCAGCTGCCGTCATTGTCATTATTGTTCTTTGGGAGACAGGAAGTTGTTGTGAGCTTATAGAGGTCAGGAAATGCGTCAGGAAGGTATACAATTTGGATAGTTAGGAGGAGACGTAGTCAGTAGAGAGTTGGGGCTGGGTTGAAGTAAACATGATGAGGACTGTCTGGCTGTGGGCTTAGGAATGCTGTGGCCACAGCAAGAGGTTCTTACAGATACAGTGTGGTACAGCAGGAAGACTGGTGGACAACTGAAATATTGGGCAAATTCTTTCACCTTCCTGAGCATCTGTAAAATGAGGATAATAAGGTTACCTCCGTTGAGCTGTTATATATTATGCGATATATTATATATTATATATGGTATAATATATCATACACTTAATTATATTATAGTGTTACATATTGCAAATATAATTAAGTAAAATAAATGGGATAATGTACAGAGCGTGAAACATGGTACCTGGCCCTTTTTTACACTCTTAATTTAATAGATCAAATCATGGACGTCTTTGCTTGATGAGTTTGGGTATTTTTCTGCCAGCCTTTGCTGATGGAAGTGTGATTTCTAGGAAGCCCCCATTCTATATTAAATGCTCGTCAACTGCTTTCAGCCATTTTACAGTTGGGAGAGGGTAAAGAACTGTGTACGACATTAAGTTTTACTTTAATAATTTGAAATTTCTGTTAATTTGAGTATGACCAGCATTTCTAGAAAGAAAGAGTAGGTTAACAAAGTTAATAGTGTTTAAAAAGTGCAAAGTACATAGGTACCATCCTGGAGCTTTAGGGGGTATTGTTTACATTATTTAGGAGAACCACTTCACCACTAATGCGAGGTTACACAGTTCTAAAGGAAACACTTCCTTGCCACTCATTGAGATCTAATTATGAATCACACTTGGCTCTTCATTGACGGGAGCATCTAGTGGACCTCTACACAACCAGACTTTGATAGTGCATTTCTAAGTCCTTTATGCACCAAAAGGTAATAAAATATCTCTTCAAACATGACATTTTTCTGATTTGACTGACCACTGATCTCTGTAGCCTGGTTTTCCTGTTATTCTGTTCATAAATCTACAAACTTTCAAATTCAGTACAAACAAGTGCATGTTGACTGGGACCTCCTCAGGGCCCTCTGTCCTGAGGAACAGGACCCTGATCTTGTCACTCCACTTTTATATGAATTTCACAACCCTTGGGCACTCCTGGACTTTTTCGGTCCTCTCCCTTACTGCAGCTCCCATGGAGCCCTTTCTCTACCCTGAAACTGGAGCCCCATGTTCTCACACTGTTTAACCATCCACTAGAGAATGCTAGAAATAAGAAATAAGGTGGGAAGCTCAAGTGGGCTTTTGTAATGTAAGCCTGAGTGTCCTGCCTTTGTATTTCTAGTAATAAAGTGTTTCCTGGCTCTTTTGCCTCCTTAGTGACTATCAGGAAGGTCCTTTCAATCACAAAAGCCCTACTTCCAAGAGAGAGTAGGACAGAGGTGGAGAGATGCCTCCTTTCCATATGAGGTTAGAAACACAAGTCGACTGAGAGTAGTTTTTATGTCACAGACTTTTTGTTCCTCCTTTTTAAAAGTATTTATTTAGAGGAGAGAGAGCCAGCGGGAGGGAGAGAGAAAATTTCCAGCAGACTCCCTGCTGAGCAGGGAGCCCAATCAGGACTCGATCCCATGAGCCTGAGATCATGACCCAAGCTGAAATCAGGAGTCAGATGCTCCACCGACTGAGCCACCCAGGTGTCCCATGTCATAGACTTTTGTTTTCTCCTCTCCCTCCCTCTATGAAATCCTATTTTCTTTGCCCTTGCTTCCACCTGCTCTCCCAGCTCTCTATCCTATCTCAGCCATGTTGGTTTCCTGCCCTTGAACTTACCTCTCTTGAAGATCACCTAGTTCTTCTCCTACCAACTCTTGCTGCATTGGAGCCCCTCACCCTCCTCATTGATCTGTTTGATTTTTTTTTTTTCCTAATATGCTCAACACTCCCTGCTAGCCATTTCACTAAGCCCTTTTCTCTGGTCCCTGAAAAGTAATTCAAGAAAGGGAAGCTGAGTGAGGACACAGCCAACTATACAAGCCCCAAAGCCCAAGAGTCCCTCTGACCAATTGCTTTTTTTTTTTTTTTGGCCCCAGTAAGTGCTTCCTGCTTCCTGACGCAAGCTTTTCTCACTTCATGAGAGTTTCTGATTAGTATTCTGAAACAGCTTTCTCTGATGGCATTAGTGGGAAACCAGGCTGTCAATTTATTTATACCCAGCCTCAGGGCAGAACTACCATGTGTGTGTAAAGCTATTGAGATGCAGAAAATACTGTGTGTGTATATATATACATATCGACTAGAGGTGACGTTTAGAGTGGAAATCCATTGCCGCATGGGTTGGAAAAGTGACTAATAGTAGGATATAAAAATGCCAGGGAAAGACTTGGTGTTATTGCTAAATGCAGGTCACTTTTTCAAATTTGTGGTTAATAATTTTCTCCAGGAATGCTCTATACTATATGGGTAATCACAGTGTCCTCTGTGTGGACTTGTTCTTCCCGAACTTGTTCTGTCCAAACTTAAGGTGGCCTGGTCTCACATTGTAGGAAAGGACACAGCTTCATTAAGTCTCCTACTTCTGGGATGGATAAAATGGGCCAGTGGCCTGGGGCATATCAAGGGAGAATAGGGAGTAAGGGCCTCTGGTGGGCAAGGAGCTATGATGTCCTGGCAGGAAGCATCCTGGGCATAGGATCAGGGGTCTTGCTCAATGAGGGTTCAAAGATAATCTTATCTTAACCTCCTCTCAACCTCCTCTTAAGGATTATTTAGGATTAAACTGTATCTATATATCTGTATCTGTCATCTATCCAACTGTAGGGGAGTAGGACAGGCTACCCCAAGATGGGGCATAAAGATTAGGCATAAAGATTATTTTGAGTTAAAAGTAATCAAAACCTCATCACTTTAAAGATACTAGCTGGGATTGAAAAAAATATGGAAGTTATTAAAGAAACCCTTTCTGGAGAAGTAAAAGAACTAAAATCCAACCAAGTAG